>NC_057354.1:24273689-24576720 GCF_016509475.1 Prionailurus bengalensis
GTAGGATGGAAGGGGGGCGGGGTAGGTTATCTTCCTACAAGTACTAGTACAAAAATCACAACATCTAACATTTGTTAAACACTAACTTAGATTCTGTGCTAAATCCTTCACATGGGTTATCTAACCAATCCAGCAACTTTAGGAGACAAAGGTACTATATAACCCTATATTACAGATGAGGAAATTTAAGGTTCAGAGGTACTAGGCCACCTATCTGAGGTCCCAGAAGGGGCAGAGCCAGGATTTGAACCCAAGCAGGTTGACTCTGGAGCCTATATGATTTTCCACTATGTTTTAAAGACTCCTTTCACACTAGAATATTTGTCAAAGGAAGAGTTGGGCCTAAGTTTTCTGGACCCAAAAAGGCATCATCAGGAATCTTTGAGCAGAGGCCTCAAGAGCCAAAGTGGGCCAAAAGGCAGAGAGGCAGGCAAAGTATCCAGAAGGATTTCCTCCAGGGTCTCTCTGCAGAGGATAAACTCTCAATCATGGAGCTTTACCCACAAGCACCCACCAACAGAGATTAGGTTCTAAACTCTGAAGCAAAGTACAACATTCGTTGCAGTACTCTTTCCCCCAACTCTTAAAAGACATCCAAGGGTTAGGGCCTTACCAGGTAACCTTCAGCTTCACCTTCCAACTCTTCCCCAGACTCATTCAAGATTGCAGGAGCTACACCAAAGAACGGGAAGGTCTAGAAGCAAGCAGGAGACAGGACTCAAGAACAGGAATGTGGCAACTCTGACTCAATTCTCTACCTCTCCCAAGGATCCCCAGAGCCCCAGATTCCTCACACATATCAATCTAGTTCCCCACCCTCTGCCTAGGCCAAATGTCTCGAGATTCTATTCCTGCTTAGCCTAGGACTAGGCAGGGGAGCCACACTCACAGCAGAACCAGGCTTCATTGGTGTGGCACCAGGGAGGGGGGTCAGCATATGGCCACCCTGTGAAAGTCAGACATCAGGAGTTTGAGTCAGTTTTCCCACACTGTCCCTGAGCCCCAGCCTTCTGAATCCTTTACTCACTGTCTCTGTCTGCCAGAAGGTGTCCACGATGGAACAGCGCTGGGCACCGACCACCCGGTGGTACCACAGCCAGGCCTCAGGGTTAATGGGTTCACCCACTGTGCCTAGCACCTGTAAGGATGCCCGGCTATGCCTTGGGCAGGGGAGTGGAGAAAGAGGAAGGCTCTGAGTACCAATGGGAACCAGGAAAACATGCCTAGGCTCTTCTGCCCCCTCCCCTATTCTAGGCCAAGGAGTTGGAACAATGGAATGGAAAAGACTACACAAAGGTCAGCACCTAGCTCTGAGGAACACTCATGGGGCAGCAGCCAGGAAGGGGGGTCTCACCTGGTGACAGGCTCATCTCCAAACTTCATGAGCAGGCGGATGGCCGTGGGTGCTGTATAGAACTTGGTCACCTTGTACTTATCCACGATGCTCCACAGGCGGCTCACATCCGGGTATGTGGGAATCCCCTCAAACTAACCCCAGTGAAGGCTGGTCATTCCCAGTCCCTTCCCAACAGTCCCTCAGTTCCCCTACCATACCCTCAGGCTCAGTATTTTGCCCCTTCTAACAAACCCATGTCTTCACTCCCTTACCAGATAAACCAAGAGAACTTCCCAGTCAGTATATATAACCCCCTCAGAACTCCCCTTTCTCCAGGAAACAGGTCATTGTGTAAGTACCCCTGTCCATAAACCAAGTGACCTTGGGAGATTGTCATCTATGACCATCTTGTCCATCCCCTAACTAAGCCAAGTATCCTTGAGTCCCAGCTCCCTTCTCACCAAAACACTGGTGGCACCATTGGCCAATGGCCCATAGGTGACGTAGGAATGGCCGGTGATCCAGCCGATGTCTGCTGTGCACCAGAACACATCCTCTGCGTGGAAGTCAAACACATACTTGAAGGTTGTGGCCACATAGAGCATGTAGCCCCCAACAGTGTGTACTACACCCTGGAGGAAGAATAGGGCCTCAGGTTGGGGCCTTGGGCTCACCCCCACAGACCACCAAACAGGACAGAGCTAGAGGAAGATCCTCCTCAGGGATTCTAGCCCTGCCAGCACCCCTTTCATAGCATCCATCTCTCTTCTATCCCTTTTTCTCCATGTTCCCATCTCACACCCATACACATGCATAGTCAGCCTGTCATTCATATCCATACCCTAAAATGGTATTTCTGAGCCACCACTTTCACACACATGAGCACTTCTAGAACACTCACATCGAACAGTGTCTCTGTTTTATATTTATGCACACACATTCAATTACACATTGACAGAGTGAGAGTGGGAAAAGAAGATAATCTTCTTTGCTTCCTCTACCAGTACCCCATCCCTAGGAAAAAGAGGCCAAAACTGTGCTTCTAAAGCCCCACTAAGAGATATTCAAGCATATAGAGAGAAGAATTTAGGGATGAGGTGAGTGGAAGGTAGGATGATAAATCTTTTAAGTTGATGGAAAAATCAGTTTTGTTTCTGGCTCACGCACTGTGCCCTGGGAAGGACTAGTTGTTAACAGTGTGACTTGTGGAAGGAACTGAACTCTAAGAGACATAGTCTAGGAGTCCAGTAAGAATCCCTGTGGCCAATCTCCACTGGCCTTGAGTTCACAGCACAGCTCTCCTTCAATCAAAACACAGGGCACAGACAAGGAACAGTCAGATACATGAACTGATCCTTTTCTCCTTTTCTGGGCACTCATGAAAGCCCCCACCTAAACTATCTCACCCTGGGCATCAACATTTAATGATTGAGGATTTATGTCTTTTTCAAATTCTTTTTTTTTTTAAATAGAGAGAATGCAAGTAGGGGAGAGGGGCAGAGGGAGAGAAAGAGAGAGAGAATCTTAAGTAGTCTCATGTTCAGCACAGAGTCTGATATAGGGCTCAATCCCACAACCCCAGGATCATGACCTGAGGCAAAATCAAGAGTTGGATGCTTCAGGCGCCTGGGTGGCTCAGTTGGTTAAGCTCCAGACTTGGCTCAGGTCGTGCTCTCGCGGTTCATGATTCAATCCCTACATCAGACTCTGTGTGGGCAGCTCAGAACCTGGAGCCATCTTCAGAGTCTGTGTTTCCCTCTCTCATGGCCCCTTCCCTGCTCACACTCTGTCTCTCTCTCAAAAATAAATAAAGCATTAAAAATTTTTTTTAAAAATTTAGATGCTCAACTGACTGCGGCACCCAGTCTCCCCGAGGATTTATGTCTTAATTTGATTTAGAAAAGGTAATGTGACAGTTCCCAAACTCAGGATTAGAAAGTAAAATCTGTATCATCATTCTTCCTCAGAAACTCATTTCTCACCACTACACAGTACACACACACACACACACACACACACACACACACGTACGCACGCATGCACACACGCACATACTTGCCTTGGGTTTGCCTGTGGAGCCACTGGTGTACAGGATGAAGAGTGGGTCCTCAGCATCACACCACTCAGGCTCACACTCATCCTCTGCCTCTTGCATGAGTTCATGCCACCACAAGTCAATCCCTTGGTTCCAGGAGATCTGCAGGGGTAGGAAGACAGGAATGGGCAGGGAAGAACTGTAACAGCTCAAGATAGGAGTAGAGACCCACCTACCTGGCACCTGGGATTGGGGTAGTAACCCCAGGTGGGGGTGCTGGGAGGGAGGGAACTGTGAGGGTGGAATGCAACAGAGAACAGGAGCAGAACACCAGGCTTCTTGGGTACTCCTAACACCCTACTCCAGAGCTCCTCTTATGTGGTATCAGGTTGAGGAGGGCACCTTGGTTGGTCCCTTCTCATCCTTCAGTTCGTAGCTTAAATGTCACCTTCATGGAAGGGTTTTCCCTAAACAGTATCTGGTAGATTCCCAACCCCATCCGCACCCTTGTTACTTTTCTTGATCACAACACCATGTTTCTTTCCTATACAGTACATATTTCCAGTTATTTTATTTAGTTATTTGCTTGATTACTGTCTTCCCAACCAAATAGTGAACTCTATGAGTGCAGTGGCATGTTTGACTTCTTTCTTTCTTTCTTTCTTTCTCTCTCTCTCTCTCTCTCTCTCTCTCTCTCTCTCTCTCTCTCTCTCTTTCTTTCTTTCTCCCCAACAGTGAGCAAAATGCCTGGCACTCAATACATACTCTACATTTTTTTTTTTTTGGATGAATGAATATACACACACAGGCCTACATATAAACATATGTACTTATGGGACTAGTGGCTTATCAGCAGGGATGCAGACACCACCCAATTCAGAAATGCAAAATTAGTCAGAGACTGCAGGTGAAGCGGGCACCTGGCCCTGTTAGTATTGAAAAAAGTCAACAGCTTTTGGTCCAAGCGCCTTTTCCTGAATGTCTAGACCTTATCCACATCTGCAGGTTTGTACCCTAGCTCCACCCCTGCCTTTACACCACTGGTACCAATGGGTTTCCCACAGACATATTTGTTTGAGGTTCCATTCAGCACAAAACCTGCTTTACGTTGGTGGAAAAGGACCAACATGGACTTCTCCCAGGAGAGGGGTGTCCCCCTCTACTAGAGTGTCTTTGATAACTACTTCTGAATCTGTTATCCTGAAATTTTTCTAGCCTCTCCTTGAAACTATTTTACTTTCCTAGTTATATCAGCTCTCTAAACAGCCACCTTTCTGAGTCTACCCTGTGCTAAGGGAAGTTGAGATTCCCTGAACTTGTCCAAATATTACACTGGATCTCAATCCTGGTTCTGCCACTTCCTAACTACATATGACCTTGGGCAAGTCACTTTACCTAAAGTCGGTTCATTTTTAAATGAGGACAGTTCTGGGCACCCGGGTGGCTTAGTAGGTTAAGCATCCGACTTCAGCTCAGGTCATGATCTCATGGTTTGTGGGTTCAAGCACCGCATTGGGCTCTGTGCTGACATGACAGCTCAGAGCCTGGAGCCTGTTTTGGATTCTGTGTCCTCTTCTCTCTCTGCCCCTTGCCGGCTCTCTCTCAAAAATAAACATTTAAAAAAAATTTTTTTAAATAAATAAAATGAGGATAATTCTTCTTTCCCTAACGGTCTCACAGGATTTGGGGAACATCAAAAGAAAAAGGCATTATCTGGTAAACATCAAACCTTGAATTGTCCTTTGGAGTGGGAAAGACTGATGAATGTCAGGAAGGATAGAAGTTAGTTCAGTTCCACTGAACTCCTCTAGGACATAAATTTTAGGGTGTGATAATGGGAACTGTTTTGGGTTTGCTTTAGCTATCACAAAGTCCTTTCATATTAATTAGCTTCTTGTATGTTCAATGGCCCTGGCTTGCAGGTAGACATGATCATGTAAGAGAAACACCCTACTCCCTATTCCCAATGTATAGCTATATGCTAATTTACTGTGTACATATTTGGTTTAAAAACCCCCAAGTGTTAAACACATACCTTGATAAATTATAAAATGATTCTCCAGCCACTCATCTCTTTCTGTACAACCTGCCCCTTACTTTAGAGAATTTGAAGTTTCTGGCACATAAACATCACAAGAATGACAAGCCCAGGCTGAATAAGGCACCATTAAAAAGAAGAAGAAGAAGGAGAAGAAGAAGAAAAAGAAACAAGAGAAAGACACTGCCCACAAGCTAGAAAACACTAAAACACACCTTATTTTTTAATGGAATAGCCACAGGGGCCTACACATACATTATCACATGGGCACTTTGTTTCTGCCAAATGATCTACTTGAGATGAGGGCATTAATGTATTTAAGCAGAAGAGTGTCAGTATTGCTTTGGGCAAATGGTACTTGTCTACAGTACTGGTTTGAATTGTCATAGAAAAGGCACTAGGTACATGTAAGGGCAAAGCAGAGTTACACTGTGGCAATGAGGAGATTCTTGTAATCTTGCAAAATGGTTTCCTTTGTGGGTATGTGGGTGAAAAGGGCCAGTATTCCAGGTGTGGAACCGATAAACAGCACCAGGAAGCAGGGTGAGCTCAATTAGTGGTGCAAACTCGTTGGTTGTGAATTGGGTGTGTGCCTATGAGGGCCCAGAGCTTTGAACCAGGAAAAGATCTCATTTTTCTGAAGTAAGAATGGAGTTGGCCTTTGTCCTTGGACCAGGATAGCCTCAGGGAAGGCAACTGCCAGGTATGAGAGAGGAACGTGAGGAAGCTCATAGGTGACATGATTGAGAAGAGTACCTCCAAATTGTGCCAAGTGCTCCCTTGAAAAATGCTTAAGGATGATGGGGTATAGAGCTCTCCCGAGATTTCTGCAGCTTTGACTGCCATTATCAGACCAATAAACCTGGACTTCGTAAGCCTACTCTTATGGTCTTTGGTTTTGGGTAACTGATTATTTTCACTTCCAAGAACCAAAAGTTCAGAGCCTGTGGCCTAAAGGTCTCTGGTATTAAGAATTATAGGAGCTTATTTCTTTTCTGGTTTCCCTTTTAGAAATGCCAGGCTGTCTGCTAAGTTAAAAGCAATAAAAGCTACGGGGTGCCTGGGTGGCCGAGCCGGTTAAGTGGCCGGTTTTGGCTCAGGTTTATGATCTCACAGTCTGTGGGTTCAAGCCCCACGTCGGGCTCTGTGTGGACAGCTCAGAACCTGGAGGCTGCTTCAGATTCTGTGTCTCCCTCTCTCTCTGCCCCTCCTCTGTTCATACACTCTCTCTCTCAAAAATAAATAA
This sequence comes from Prionailurus bengalensis, assembly GCF_016509475.1. Lineage (NCBI taxonomy): Eukaryota > Metazoa > Chordata > Mammalia > Carnivora > Felidae > Prionailurus > Prionailurus bengalensis. The sequence continues at coordinate 24,280,345 of NC_057354.1, forward strand.
ACATTTTAAAAAAAGCAATAAAAACTAACATTTATAGTTACTATGTGTCAAAAACGTTATATATACTGACAAAACCCTATCAGGTAGGAACAATTATTATCATTATTCAACAGATGGGGAAACCGAGGCAAGACAGCTTAAGTACTTTGTCCAAGTTTCCACAGTAGCAAGTGACAGCACTAGGATTTGAACCCAAGTAGTGTGGCTCCAGAGTCTATACTCTAACCACTGAGTTTGTTACCCTCTTTCAAGAGAAATGTCTTAGGTCTCTGCCTGACTTTTAAAAGGAAAGTAATATACCCTGGGAATCAGATCTGTCTCCACCATGCTATGAGAACAGAGAAAAAAAGATTATATTTACCCTTAGCCAAAGGGGTTAATAATAGAAGACTTAGAGTAAGAGACCCTATAAGGAAGGTAAAATTCAGAGGAATAATGAATTTTATGTTTTGTTTTAATAGAGGAAGTGGTTTCCTTTCAAGCATGTATTATCATCTCTCCATTATTGATAAGGGAACTGAAACCCAGAGAGGAGAAGCAACTTATTCAAGGTCATACAGCTAAAAATCAGTCTCTGGGGCCGCCTGTGTGGCTCAGTCGGTTAAGCATTGGACTTCGGCTCAGGTCATGACCTGATGGTTCATGGGTTTAAGCCGCACATCAGGCTCTACACTGTCAGTGTGGAGTACGCTTGGATTTCTCTCCTTCCCTCTTCCTCTCTCTCTACGCCTCCCCCACTTGCACTTTCTTACTCTCTCTCAAGATAAATAAATAAACTTTATTTTTAAAAAATTGGTCTCTAGGGGCGCCTGGGTGGCTCAGTTGGTTGAGCGTCCGGCTTCAGCTCAGGTCATGATCTCACAGTTTGTGGGTTCAAGCCCCGCATTGGGCTCTGCTGACAGCTTAGAGACTGGAGCCTGCTTCAAATTCTGTGTTTCCTTCTCTCTCTGCTCCTTCCCCGCTCATGCTCTGTCTCTCTCTCTCCTTCAAAAATAAATAAAAACATTAAAAAAAAATTTTTTTTTAATTGGTCTCTGGACTCTAAGTCTAGTCTTCCCTCTATTCTAATCTGCTTTGAGCCCCCATTTAGGAATCTCCCTTCTCAGAATCGCCTACAATGTAATTTTTAGTCAATCTAGCACTTAATTATATCAGAGAGTTTATGTGCAGTTTATAAATCCTAAAGTACTATATAAAGGTATTTAGGAATTTTCTTCCCTGTTGTCCTATATAAAACTGAGGTTTTCATCCCCAACTTGATGGTGAATTCCTAAGGTCAAGTTCTGTGCCTCCTCTACTTGCTCTCCTCCTATCTCCCAGGGCTCTGCCCCAGCTAAGTATATAGTAAAAACTTTCTGACAAGTTACTTGGTTATCTCTCCCACAGAGGTCCTAAGCAACAGGAGTGAAATGGGATGCCTGTTGCTACCTTTCTGAGATTCATGCTCTATGCCAGTTCAGAGAGGTAGCAACAGGCATTTTGTTTCATGACTCTTCAGAGTGACTTAGATGGCAAAGGACCCCAGGGGGCAGACAGAAAGGGGTTAGGACTGGCAGCCACCTCCATGGGGAAAACAGGCAAAGAGCAGATGGAAACACAGACAAACACGCAGAGAAGCAGTACCCAAGGCAGTGCAGAGGTGGATACCTGGGGCCAGATGCGTTTGGGTTTCTCTTTCAGCTTACCCTGTTAAGAGCCCATGGAAAGGGTGGTGAGCAGGGTCTGTGTACAGGGAAGTGGGAGGGAAGGGTCAATGTGTTCCAAGCCTTTACTGCCTCCTTTCCTTTAGGCTCCCCAACCTATATTTTCCTGATCTTGTTCCCAGCATCTATATACTCATAATCCCTAATGCTGAATGGGGTCTCCAATCTCCCCAGAGTGGAGACCCAGATTGGGGTCTCCAATCTCCCCAGAGCCTCCTTTCCTTTAGGCTCCCCAACCTATATTTTCCTGATCTTGTTCCCAGCATCTATACACTCATAATCCCTAATGCTGAATGGGGTCTCCAATCTCCCCAGAGTGGACTATAGCCCTATGACCATGCAAGGCCCCTCAAGTCACAGAATCTCAGGAATGCTTTGTCCTTCTGGACCCTGGAGCTTTCATCCTTCATGCCCTTAGACCTTTGGACTTTTCCATCATTTCCACTAAAAGTGCTGGATCCAAAGCTAACAAGGACCATATCTTGAGGGCCAAATTCTGGTCCTTCCATCGTGGGACCACATAGGTAGCCCATTCCAAGACATAGTCCAGTATACGGTTACCCAAATAGCCCATTTCTTTCTTTCTTTTTTTTTAAAATTATGGTTGACTAAGCCCATTTTTAACCTATACCCAAGTCCTGAAGGTCCCTTATGCCCACCAGGATACCCCAACCAGCATAGAGTCTCCCTTATAATCTCTCCTGCTAAGTTCCCACAGTACGAGAGACTCCCTACTGACATTCAAGGTCAAAATCCCCCAGAGGAGGAGGCATTCCTAGGACTGTTCCCAGATCCTCTCAGCATTATGATAAGGAAGCAAAGGACATTAAGAACTTCCTGGACAGGAAGAGGGAGCCAATTTGAGCCTAGATGAGAGCAGAGCAGTACCAGACTCACCTGCACATCCGGGCATGGCCTCTTAATGGGGGGAGACTGGCTGGGAGAGTCACCTGTGCCCAGCTCTGCCCGCCCCAGGTGCTTGACCACAATGCAGCATCTCACAGGGAAGCCCCTAGAAGGAAAAACCTGAAGTAGTAGGCTGCCTTGCTCAAAAGAGAATTTGGCAGGACCCACCCATGTCCATCTAGGATAGAAGGGACAAAGGGAGTCTGGTACTGGCGAAAGGCCCAGCTGACCAAGAGCAGTAGCCAACCAAACACACTTACTTCTCCCGACACTTCTCCAGGGCTTCGTCAGCCAGTTCCTTCAGGTTCACAAGCTTTTCCCCCCTGTAGAAGGCATCTTTGGGGAGAAATAGACATTCCAGGACTTAGAAAGGCATCACACTCCTAGCCCCTTATCCCTAGTGAGCACAATGTTCATGGAGCCCTTCCTGAGGTAGGCCTCTTGATTCTGGCTCTTCCAATTGATTTGAGCTGAGAGGGTCATGTGAGGTGGAATCGGGAGGTAAGGGTAGGCAGTGCCTACCCTCTATGCTGAGCAGTCACAAATACCAACTAGCTAATTAGAGACCAAAACTTCAGGTGTGGAGGTTCTGGAAAAGGGGTGAGAGAATTAGTCACCTGTAGTGATAAGAAGGCTGCAACTGGAATCCAGGATCCGTTCACATAGAGACTCTGCAGAGAAGCCTGCAAACTAGGGAAAAGAAGGAAGACTAAGGGAGAGGAGGACCTAGAAACTGAGTAAACAAGGAAAAGAGACACTTTTAAAACCTTCAGGGTTTCTAAGCCACGGTCCTAGAAGAAACTAGGTACCTGATAGGGAACAAACATTCTAAACTCCTTAGTTTGGTTCTTAAGCTCCTTCATCATCCAGGCCCACCCTAACTCCCCAGAGCCCCATCCCCCACTAGGTCCCTTTTTCCAGCCCAAATTCCTACCACAATGGAGTGCAGAGCCCCAAGGCGGGCACACGCCAGCATGGCCACCACGAGCTCTGGTATCATGGGCATGTAGATGGCCACCCGGTCGCCCTTCCGAATACCTGCAAATAAAAGACACACATCATGCACCATGTACCCTTCCTGTTGCTACTTGCTCCTTCTCATTCAGCTACTGCTCACTGCACAGCTGACCTTTTCTGTTCTCCTAGTACCACATTCCTTCCATTCCTTGTCTACTTCCCCTAAGTCCTCAGATATCCCTAGGCAGTCCCCTCCAGTCCCCTTCTCATACCCCTGCACTCACCCTGTTTTTGGAGAACATTGCTGAATCGACACACTTGGATCAGAAGCTCACGATACGTGATCTGGGTGGTCTCCTCTGGTTCATTGCCCTCCCTGAGATACATCAGAAAGAATCAGTCATTAGGGAAAATATATATATTCAAACAAAAAACAGGAGCAGTCACATATCCATTTGGTAACACCAAGGCTCCTTGTGAATGTCCTGTGAGGGTGAGCTATCTGCCATCACACCTTATTCTGACTGGTCAGATACTTAAGCATTTTAGGGGCACCTGGGTGGCTCAGTCAGTTAAACATCTGACTCTTGGTCTCGGCTCAGGTCAGGATCTCTCAGTTTGTGAGTTCAAGCCCTGCATCAGGCTCTGTGCTGTCAGCACAGCTTGGGATTCTCTTCCTCTCCTTCTCTCTCTCTGCCCTTCCCCTGCTTGTGCACTTGCTGGCTCTCGCTTGCTCTCTCTCTCTCAAAATAAATAAACTTAAAAAAAATTAAAATATACTTTATACACAAGATGTGTATCATTGGATAATGTACTTCCATTTGCAAGCCTCACTTAGGTTGGTAAAATGGGATGATGATCACTTCTCTTCCATCCTAGGGATGTATTAAGCAGAAATGGTATCATAGATGTGATTCCTCCTGAACACTGTGTCAAGACTGCATTGGTGTTATTCAAAGTGGGATCTCCAGATCACCTGCACCCAAGGGAACTTATTAAAATACAGATTCCTGAGCTCTACCACAGATATACTAAATCAGAATCTCAGGGTCCAAGAATCTGCCACTTTATTACAAGCTGGTATAAAGGTTCACTTGGTGATTCTGACACATATTTAAAGTTTCAGAATCACCACCTTCTATCAGCTGATTTCTGTCTACCTCCTCAGCCTTGCTTCCTACTCCTCTCAGCCTGGTTTCCTTCAGTTATTCCCTCATTTGCTCATTTGCTTATTCAACAAATACTATATGCTATATACATGTATAGAAACAAAGCACTGATGAACAAGATCCCTGAAAACATGGAGCTTATATTCCAATGACAGTGCAAAAGTATACAAGTAACAAATACAGCCAAGATCATTTCAGATAATAAGCATTATGAGGGATATAAAGAATGATATAATGGGGTGCCTGGGTGGCTCAGTGGGTTAAGAGTCTGACTTCGGTTCAGGTCATGATCTTGACATTCATGGGTTCAAGCCCCACATCAGGCTCTGTGCTGACAGCTCAGAGCCCGGAGTCTGCTTCTAAATCTGTCTCCCTCTCTCTCTGCCCCTCCCCCGCTCACACACATGTGCACATGCACACACTGTCTCAAAAATAAAGATTAAAAAAAAGAATGATATAATAACGAGTGACTGATGAGAAATACATTTTTAAAAAGATATCTTAATGAACTTTCATAATTATACGTGAAGATTTAACAATAAGAATATTCCTCTGGTGTTTTTGTTTTCAATTTTATGATTTTTTGAATAATACATACATACTAATGGTACCACATAAAAAGATACGAAATGAAAAGTGTCCATCCACCCCTACTTCTCAATCACTGCCAACTGGCAACCACTGTTAGTACTATGTTGTGTAACTTTCCAGAAATAGCCAATATGTAGATAGGACCATTCCTAATAGGTTGGAGGGCATAGGGCAACTGAACTAATGTGGAATGACCAAGATAATCACTTTAGAAGATTACACTGTTAGCATCTTTCATAAGGTCCTTGGGATATCACTGAAGATGGAAATTTAAAAACTGAATTAAAAAATTGAATTTTAATGCTGTTCAGAAAAGAGGTAAGCACCTCACAGTCCCCAACAAAGCACCTTAGGTGGGAAGAGGTGGGAAAGAGCTGTTTTAACCATGGGACAGGCTGTTATGGAAACACATATACATGCATTTATGTTTACATATTCTTGTTTTTTCTACATAAATGATGGCATACAATACATACTGTTCTGTATCGTGATTTTTAAATTTTTTTTAATGTTTATTTATCTTTAAGAGAGAGAGAGAGAGAGACAGGGCATGAGTAGGGGAGGGACAGAGAGGGAGACACAGAATCCAAAGCAGGCTCCAAGCTCTGAGCTGTCAGCACAGAGCTCGACATGGGTCCTGAACTCAGGACCTGAGCTAAAGTTGGACTCAGTTAACTGACTGAGCCAGCCAGGTGCCCCTGTATCGTGGGGTTTTTTTTTTTCTTAATGTTTATTTATTTATTTTAAGGGGGGGTAGGGGAAGAAAGAGAGGAAGAGAGAGAGAATCTCAAGCAGGCTCACTGCTTTCAGCAAAGAGCCTGACATGGGGCTCAAACCCACAAACCATCAGATCATGACCTGAGCTGAAATCAAGAGTCAGATGCTCAACCAACTGAGCCACCTGGGCACCCCTCTATATAATGTTTTTTATTGAATATAATATACATCCAATAAATGACACAAATCTTAAGTATAGAGATCAATTATCTTTCTTTTTTTAAAAATTTAACAATATACCTTGATATTCTCCATCAAGACTTACAATGCTATTTTATTTTCTTTGTCATCTGCATAAAGTTCCAGTTTATATGTGCCATAGTTTATTTAACAAATAAATGCTTCAATAAATATCTTTATTCATGGAGAGCCTGGGTGGCTCAGTCGGTTAAGCATCCGACTTCAGCTCAGGTCATGATCTCACAATTCGTGAGTTCAAGCCCTGTGTCAGGCTCTGTGCTGACAGCTCAGAGCCTGGAGCCTGCTTCAGATTCTGTGTCTCCCTCTCTCTCTGCTCCTCCCCTGCTCACGCTCTCTCTCTCTCTCCTTCAAAAATAAATAAAAACATTAAAAAAATTTTTTTAATAAAAAATAAAATAAATAAATATCTTTATTCAAATCTCATTTTACTCACTTGCAAATAAATATAACAGTAGGATGAATTACTAGAAGTGAAACCGTGGATTCAAAAGATATGTGCATTTTAAATATTGATAAACATTAGAGGACAACTACTTTAAGATGGTCAGAGAAGGCCTCCCCCTGGGATCTCAGTAATGAGAAGTAGTCAATTATATGAATTCTTAAGAAAAGTATCCTGGGCAGAGAGAACATTGAAATTTGGAAAGGCACTGAGGCAGTAAAAAGCTCAACCTAGTCAAAGAATAGTAATGAAGCCAGTATGGCTGGAGCACAGTGAACAAGAAGAAAGGTAAGAATGAGAGTTAGGCAGCAGTCAGATCACATAGGGCCTTGTAGGCAATGGTTAAGAAGACTGAAATAGCCCTCCCTAAATACTGCAGGCCATTGTGCTACTTCCCTTTCCTTACAACACAGAGTACCTAAGAGGGAGGTAACTAAAACCCAGAGATGTAATAGCTAGGCCAAGGTCAAACAATAATAACTGGCAGAGTCAAGAATAGATCCTCAGGTTTTCTCATTTCAAGGCATGACCTTTTTGCCTCATCGTGTGAAGGACAGGGACTAGCAGGGAAACCAAGCCTTGGAGGTTACACAGATTATCAGCCTCTTTCCAGCTCCTGGCTTGATGAGTCAGTTACTATCCTTTCCTTGGCTTAGCCCTCCTAGGGCTGAGAGGAGCCAAGCACAGAGAGCGCTCTAAAATGGGAAGGAACACAGAGAAGCTGGCAAACAGCCCTGAATGCCAGAGGCAAAAAGCCATTTTCTTAACTGGCCTACCAATGAGTACCACAGAAACTTCAGAACATCTCCAGTTATGGCTAAATGCCAACACATTCCACACACTCATGCACACATGTCCCCACATATGTACCATATACCAGCTCGTTTGTGTACACTCACATGCATAAAATCATATATACTAATAATACAAAATGTTGTAGTCACAAGAGATGCACATTTGTACACAGAGGCACAAACAAGGAGAAATACAGGGACCCAGGACTCAAACATGGGCCCATCTGCAAGTACATGTACCACACTTATGTACAAAGCTTGTCCTTCCCAAAATTCTATCACATCATTGTTTTATTTTCTTCATATAACTTTCCATTATTTGAAATTATCTCATGTATTTTATTTACTTGTATATTATCTGTGTCTTTTATTAGAATACAAACTCAATGGTAACAGAATTTGTCATCTTGTTTATTACTATATCCCTAGAACCTAGAATAGAGCCTGGTACATAGAAAGTGCACAGGAACAGAGGCACCTGGGTGACTCAGTCAGTTGAGCATCGACTCTTGATCTTGGGTCAAGTCATGACCTCACAGTTTGTGGGTTTGAGCCCCATGTCAGGCTTTGTGCTGTCAGTATGGAGACTGCTTGGGATTCTCTCTCTTCCTCTTTCTCTGACCCTCCCCTGCCTGTGCATTCACCGGTGCGCGCGCGCTCTCTCTCTCTCTCTCTCTCTCTCTCTCAAAATAAATAAATAAACTTTAAAAAAAAAGTTAAGAAAGTACACAGGAACAGATAAGCACAAACCTATACAAGAACTGCTTACCTGAGCCCACTTGTAGTTACTTACACACACACACACACACACACACACACACACACAGTGTACATTCCTCTCTCAGACTCTAGGCTCAAGTTACGCATTATTGATATAGGCACCTTACTCCTTTCAGTGTCTTCTTTCTCTGACATACACACCAGATTGGGGCCCCTGGCTCTTTAGGAGGAGGAGGTGAACAGAATACTGGCTTACAGGGGTATAGCTCAGGAGTAGAGCATTTGACTGCAGAATACTGGCTTACTACAAGCTCCCAAGCTCTCTAGGGTATTAAGAGTTTAGTTGTTTTTTTCTTTTAGTGTTTATTTACTTATTTTGAGAGACAGAAAGAGCTAGTGCATGAGCGGGGGAGGAGCAAAGAGAGAGGGGGAGAGAGAGAGAGTCCCAAGTAGGCTCCGTGCTGTCAGGGCAGAGCCCAACTGTGGGCTCAATCTCACAAACCGTGAGATCCTGACCTGAATCGAAATCAAGAGCCAGACACTTAACCAACTGAGCCACTCAGGTGACCCAGATGTTGAGTTTTTAAAAGAACATTCAGTTTAGTCTCCTAACTCCAAAGAGATCCAAAGAAGCCATTTAATGTGCTCAAGGTCACATGGTGGGTTGTGGCAGAGTAGATCTCACTTTCCTTGTGTCTATTGGTACTACCTTGCATTACCAAAGCCCCATTTATTGGGGCTTCAGAGTTCCCATTACACCTTGGGCTCATAGAGGGCAGGGATCATGTCTTTTTCCTCTCAGTCTCCTCCAAATTCAGTTGGTACAATAGGTACTTAAGGTTCATGGATTAATCATAGAAAACCTGATAACTGATTAATGACAGGGAAGACTGGGGCTCCCCTCTATATTACAGTCATTGGATTGGAGATTTTAGTTCCCTAGACTAGCAGAAAAGTAAGGCACAGGATAGGAGGAAAGAGGTGGAGGAAAAAATAGGTGGCAAAAACTAGGCTCCTCACAGAAACAGAGCGCAGGATCTAACCTGATGGGTTAGGCCTTCCAGAGGAGAAATAACCAGATAAGAAAAGGAATCACACCTACTATGAGAGGACAATCTGGACTGAGATATTTATCCTGGAGAAGAGAAGATACTGAGACACAAGAGTAAGTCTCAATATCTGTACCTCTGCTGCCTCCACTCTGGTTCAGGCAACCTTCATCTATTGCCTAGATGACCACAATGCCCCCGAACTGGTCTCCCACTTCACTCTTACCCTCTTCTAATCCATACATCATCCAGAATAATCTATTAAGGACATAGACTGATTACATCACCTCCTGTTTAAAATCCTTAAGTGGCGGGGCACCTGGGTGGCTCAGCCTGTCAGGCATCTGACTTTAGATTTCGGCTCAGGTCATGATCTCACAGTTCTGTGAGTTTGAGTTCCGCACTGAGCATGGAGCCTGTTTGGGATTCTCCCTCTCTCCCTCTCTCCCTCTCTCTACCCCTCCCTGCACTCTTGCTCTTGCTTTCAAAATAAATAAACTTTAAAAATAATAAAAAATAAAAATGTAGGGTGGCTTCCATTGAATGTAGAAGAAAATCCAAACTTCTACTATGCCTTGTATCTTCTCCAACTCATCTTGTCCCATCAGAATGGGACATTCTACTCAAAAGACTCCAAACACATTATGAGCCTTCTGACTGATAGAATATGCCATGTTCTTCCCCCAGCTCTTCAAATGGTTTGCTCTATGTCATGTTTCAGATCACCCTAAGTAGCATCAGACTTTCCTGTTATTCTTCATCACAACACTATTTATTTTCATAGCATTTTTCTCAAGCTATAATTGTATTATTTTTTTTTTTTAATTTTTTTTTCAACGTTTATTTATTTTTGGGACAGAGAGAGACAGAGCATGAACGGGGGAGGGGCAGAGAGAGAGGGAGACACAGAATCGGAAACAGGCTCCAGGCTCTGAGCCATCAGCCCAGAGCCTGACGCAGGGCTCGAACTCACAGACTGTGAGATCGTGACCTGGCTGAAGCCGGACGCCCAACCGACTGCGCCACCCAGGCGCCCCTATTATTATTTTTAATTGTCTGTCTCCCCTACTAGACTGTAAGTTTCCTGAAGTCACAGACCAAGTTGGTCTTATTCACTGCTGAATCCCCAGTGCCTTGCAGAGAAACTTATATATAGCCAACGTTCAATAAAGATTTGCTGAATAAATAAACAAACTTGAAGGATTATTATGGGAAAGAAGCAGACTAATGTTATGTAACTATAAATGGAAGAGGTGGGGCAATTGGGAGAGTTCAACATAAGGAGAGCCTTTCAAACTGTCAGAGCTATCCAATGATAGAAGGTACTCCTTCAGGAGCTTCCTAACTCTGGAGATATATAATATCTGGGATCTGCAGGGATATTAAAGAGCAGACTCCAAAACATGGTTGGAACCAAGCAAGGCCAGTGTGTCTCAAAGCATGGTCACACAGTGTTAATAATGCAAATTCAAAGGCCCTGCCCCCACAGAGCTGCAGTGTAGGATGGTACAGATTGGGCCAGGGAAACCCCGACACCTACTAGATCATTCTCCAGGGAGTGGGGGCCTTAGAATTCTCATTTTATATGCAACTCATGTGATTCATATTTTCTGAAGTTTGAGATGACCTTTAAGGCTCTTCCAACTTTGAGATTCTTTGATTATATAAAATTAAGAAATCATATAAAATGTTTTCTATGGTCCATAAAGACTGCACAAATGGGAGGCACTCAGATGTAGGTATACCCTCAAGTTACTTTCCCTTTCACCAAGGAGCAGGGAGTGGGAGTAATATAACTTGACCAATTAGCAGCCTAATGTTCCCCCTGGGCACTCCTGTCCTAGCCACGGTGAAGAGGGAGAAAGGATGGAGAAGGAGGGGGGAGGAGGCACACTCCAAAGACTGAATCATAAATCACTTAGAATGCCAGAGGAGGGAAAGGCTTTCGATGTCCACTACCCTTATTTACAGATGAGAAATCTAATGCACAGATGGGAAGTGATGGCTTCAAGGTTACTTATCACATTAGTAGTCCCATTATTCTAAAACAGTGCTATCCACTATTGGTGGGAATGCAAACTGAGGCAGCCATTCTGGAAAACAGTATGGAGATTCCTCAAAAAATTAAAAAATAGAACTAGCCTACAACCCAGCAACTGTGCTACTAGGTATTTATCCAAAGGATGCAGGTGTGCTGTTTCAAAGGGGCACATGCACCCCAATGTTAATAGCAGCACTATCAACAATAGCCAAGGTATGGAAAGAGCCTAAATGTCCACCGACTGATAAATGGATTAAGAAGATGTGGTATATATATACAATGGAGTATTATTCAGCAATCAAAAAGAATGAAATTGTGCCATTGCAACAACGTGGATGGAACTAGAATGTATTATGCTAAGTGAAATTAGTCAGAGAAAGACAAATATCATATGACTTCACTCATATGTGAAATTTAAGATACAAAACAGATGAACATAAGGGAAGGGAAGCAAAAATAATATAAAAACAGGGAGGGGACAAAACATAAGAGACTCTTAAATACAGAGAACAAACTGAGGGTTGCTGGAGGGGTTGTGGGTGAGGGGATGGGCTAAATGGGCAAGGGGCATTAAGGAAGACACTTGTTGGGATGAGCATTGGGGGTTATATGTAGGGGATGAATCATTGGATTCTACTCCTGAAATTATTATTGTACCATATGCTAACTAACTCGGATGTAAATTTTTTAAATAAATAAATAAATAATTAGAAAAAATAAAGCAGTGTTATCCAACATAGTAGCCACAAGCCACATACAGCTATTGAACACTTGCAATGTGGCAGAAGAACTAAATTTTTAATTTTATTTAATTTTAATTATTTTAAATATTAGTAGTCACCTATGGCTGGTTCTAGTATCTAAATATCTAGTTCAGGGCATTCTCCTAAATGACATGGTCTCCAAAAGGGGGGTATTTTTTCCAAAGCCAGAAATAGCACAATGAAGAAAATCAAAGTGCAGGAGGCCTCAGAACTGTAGAATTGAAGTCCACCAAGGATGGATTTTAGCGTAGCTGTAATCAGCCAAGAGAACTTAAAACATACGCTCATGCAAAGGCTTGTACACAAATGTTCATAGCAGCATGATTTACGATACCAAAAAGTGAAAACAACCCAAACAGCCATCAACTGAAGAATGGATAAATAAAACATGGTATATCTATCCAGTGGAATATCATCCAGCATAAAAAGGAATGAAATACTGATACATGCTACAACATTAGTGAACATTTAAAAGATTACACTAAGTGAAAGAAACTAGAAAAAAGGCCACAAGTTGTATGATTCCATTTATATGAAATGTCCAGAACTGTCAGAGCTATAGAGACAGAAAATAGATTAATGGTTGCCTAGGGCTACAGTAGGGAAAGTTGGAGGAAAATGAGGAGTGACTGCTGATGAATATGGGGCTCCTTGTTGGGGTGATGAAAATGTCCTAAAATTGGTTGTGATGATGACTGCACAACTCTGTCAATAGAACAAAAATCATTGGGGCACCTGGGTGGCTCAGTCAGTTGAACGTCCGACTTTGGCTCAGGTCATGATCTCGCGGTCTGTGAGTTCGAGCCCCGCGTCGGGCTCTGTGCTGACAGCTCAGAGCCTGGAGCCTGCTTCGGATTCTGTCTCCCTCTCTCTCTGCCCCTCCCCTGCTCATGCTCTGTCTCTCTTTCTTTCAAAAATAAATAAACATTAAAAAAATTAAAAAAAAAATAGAACAAAAATCATTGACTTGTACACTTTAAATGGGTAAACTGCATGGTATGAATTATATCTCAAATTAAAAAATTCTGTGACTTTGATTGGAACTGCAATAATATACAGATTAACTTGGAAAAGCAGACATCTTTGCAAATCTTCCTTTCCAGAAAGTTTGCCTCTTAGCACACTATTCATTCATTCACAGTGTTCATTCATTCATACTGTCTCTTTCAAAGACTTGGCAGTTATTTATTTTAATGTTTTTTTTTTTAATTTATTTTTGAGACAGAGACAGAGCATGAGCAGGGAAGGAGCAGAGAGAGAGGGAGACACAAAATCTGAAGCAGGCTCCAGGCTCTGAGCTGTCAGCACAAAGCCCAACATGGGGCTTGAACCCATGAACTGTGAGATCATGACCTGAGCCAAAGTCGGACGCTCAACTGACTGAGCCATCCAGGCGCCCAGCAGTTATTTATTTCAGCATTATAGTCATAGGTATACATCTGTTTCCTTCACTGGACTGTAAGTTCCTTAAAAGCAGACAAGACATTTTTATCTTTTTCCTCCTCAGTGCTTAGCACAAAATCTGACACGGTGGGTACTCAATACATAATTGTGAAATGAATGGGCAAAAAAATGAATGAATGAACAAAGTTCTCTGTCTACATGGCCAGCCATATGAGAGTGAGGAAACATGGAAAGAAAGAGGGAATTCTAGAGGATATAAACAAAGAAGATAGATGCTAGACAGGCAGGAAGAAATGGTAGACATGGAGAAGAGTGTGAAACTTGTGGAATGGGATTTGGAGACATATCAAGAAGAGTTCTTTTTTTTTTTTTTTTATTAAATTTTTTTTTCAACGTTTATTTATTTTTGGGACAGAGAGAGACAGAGCGTGAACTGGCGAGGGGCAGAGAGAGAGGGAGACACAGAATCGGAAACAGGCTCCAGGCTCTGAGCCATCAGCCCAGAGCCCGACGCGGGGCTCGAACTCACGGACCGCGAGATCGTGACCTGGCTGAAGTCGGACGCTTAACCGACTGCGCCACCCAGGCGCCCCAAGAAGAGTTCTTAAGCACCTACAATGGGCTCAATTCTGGACTCTGCCATGGGAGAGACTGCAATAAGCCCCTGGAGCTGAGGTTCAGGTTATGGGACTTGTGCTTTGCAATCGAGGCTATTATTGCATCCTGTCCTCATGCCAGCTATTTTCAGGCCTTGATCCAGGAACCTTGTGCCTGTTCCCCTTGGCCAAAGTGGCTTTGGTGCCAGTTGGATTCTGCACCTCTTCTGTTGACAAGGCAGACCTGGGCCAGTACAGAAGTAACCCTTTTCCCATTGCTTAATTCCTCCTTACAGGAGGGAAATCATATACATTCATTCCTATGATACTGTGCCCCATGCTAGCCTTACCTAAAACAAGTGAATGAGGGCAGACCTCTCAGATCCTTTGCTATCACAGCATTAGGCATGTTGCCTAAAACACACATATGCCTATAGCAGAAAAACAAAGTGGAAAGAACAGCCAAGGGCACCATTTTATATGTACATCAGGTCTCAAGTTTGATGCATGCAAAAATATTCATTACAATGGTTCTTTGTTATTTAGGTACATAGGATGGTTGAAAGCATTAGTTTGAAGGGTTTTCTCTATTCCTGTGGTACCTGAGCAGGGAAAAGTTTTAAGAAAGTGTCCAGATTCTCAACTTCCATATGTAATCTTTCCTAACATTGCTCTGCCTGAGTTGGTTCTCCTTTCCCACTTTCTCCTTCACAAATACACTTCTCCTACTTTATTAAAAAAAAAAAAAAAAATTACCATCTCTCTCTCTTATCCAGAGTGCCAAAGGGACAATTTGAGAATCTGTAACCTCAGAGGGAAAGGCCCAAGGCAGCAAATCAGAGAGCTTTCTTAAGAAATCAGTATAGGGGTATCTGGGTGGCTCAGTCAGTTAAGCATCTGACTTCAGTTCAGGTCATGATCTGACAGTTCATGAGTTCGAGTCTCTCATCAGGCTCTGTGCTGACAGTGCAGAGTCTGGAACCTGCTTCTGATTCTGTGTCTCCCTCTCTCTCTGTCCCTCTCCTACTCACACTCTGTCTCTCTCTCAAAAATAACATTTTTAAAAGTCAAAAAAGAAATAAAAACAGAAAGGAGTAACATCTTACAAGACCAGTGCTCTAACACCTGAGCTATGGAGCCCAGAAAGGAGTAACATCTTAATTCAAGCAGGTGACAAACTCATGGCAAAACTACTTGCCTTATTTCTCTTAGAATTATGATTCATAAGTTGAATATTTAACATATTTATTTTAATTAGAAAAAAAAAAGTTAGGCATTTTCCAATAGAAAGTAATCTCATTTGGCTGATTTGTTGACAGTGAGAACCGGCTGTGTAAACTAGGTTGTATGGTGGACATTTTCTATAAATTATATGATCTAAATTTGGAGTTCCAAGATTTCAAAAAAGATATATAAAATATATACATGTATACAATGTAAAACGCATTGGAAATTAGATTTTTTGCAATTATTTAATCTTATGATAAAATGTTTAAATGTGAACTTTAAAATGTGTAAACAGTTGGGGTGCCTGAGTGACTCAGTCAGTTGGGCATCCGACTGTGGCTCAGGTCACAATCTTGAGGTTTGTGAGTTTGAGCCCTACATTAGGCTCACTACAGTCAGCATGGAGCCTGCTTCCCTGCTCTCTCTACCCCTCCCCCACTTGTGCTCACTCAAAAATAAACAAACATTAAAAAAATGTATAAACAGTTATGTAATTTTTCAAAATTCTTTTAGTTATACAATTTTAAAAGTTTAAGACCATTCATTTATTATAATTTTTTAAGCAACCTCTATGCCCAATGAGGGGCTCAAACTCACGACCCTGAGATCAAAAATCATATGCTCTACCGACTGAGCCAGCCAGGCACTACTTAAGACCACCAATCTAAATAATTGTTTTTCAAAGGTATCCTGCCACTGCCCACTACATCAGAATCATCTGAGGTAGTTATAAAAATACAAGTCCGAAGTCTTATCCTTTGGAGATTCTGAATTGATAGGCTGGCAGGGTCCAGGAATCTGGATTATTAATAAAATTCTCAAGTAATTATTTGGAGTCGCTAGATTTATTGTTTACCCCTAATTCAATGTATGAATTTGCACAAATTTTCTCGTCTCTCTGAGCCTCAGTTTCCTTCTCTGTAAAGTATTAGAGGGAATGAGGGAGCCAAGAGGATGGAGAAGATTGGTATTAGACTGGATAATTTCTAATGTATCTTAGACTCCTTGATTCTCATTTCTTCCTTTCAGAGGCAGGAGAATGGGCCCTAAAAGAAAAGAGGTTTTTTACATACACAGGGGATGGGGC
This sequence comes from Prionailurus bengalensis, assembly GCF_016509475.1. NCBI lineage: Eukaryota > Metazoa > Chordata > Mammalia > Carnivora > Felidae > Prionailurus > Prionailurus bengalensis. The sequence goes on from NC_057354.1 coordinate 24,296,773, forward strand.
ACAGGGGAGAAAACAAATTTGGCTGAGATAAAGTCCAAATAGAAGTAAATAAAATGAAAGTAATAAAAGTAATAAAACCTGTCATGCCTGACTCACATGGTGTTTGCATAGATCAAATAGGAATCCAGCTAATTCCTTACACAAGTATAGAATAAAACCATTTTAGAGGATATTCTTTCACCTGATCTTCACAGCTACTTTAGCAATAGGTTGAGCAGGTATAATTATCCCCATTTTATTTATTTTTTAATGTTTATTCATTTTTTGAGAGAGAGAGACACACACAGCATGAGTGGTGGAGAGGCAGAAAGAGAGGGAGACACAGAATCCCAAGCAGGCTCCAGGCTCTGAGCTGTCAGCACACAGCCCGACGTGGGGCTTGAACTCACGGGCCGTGAGATCATGACCTGAGCCAAAGCCAGACGCGTAGCCAACTGAGCCACCCAGGCGCCCCTAATTATCTCCATTTTAAAAATCCAAGAAGGGGCGCCTGGGTGGCTCAGTCGGTTGAGCGGCCGACTTCGGCTCAGGTCATGATCTCGCGGTCCGTGAGTTCGAGCCCCGCGTCGGGCTCTGTGCTGACAGCTCAGAGCCTGGAGCCTGTTTCAGATTCTGTGTCTCCCTCTCTCTGACCCTCCCCTGTTCATGCTCTGTCTCTCTCTGTCTCAAAAATAAATAAAACGTTAAAAAAAAATAATAAAAAATAAAAATCCAAGAAATCCAAAGGAAGTGGCTTGCCAAGACTACACAGCAGGTTAAGGAAAATCTGTAACTAGGTCCCAGGTTTCTGACTTTCGGGCTACTGTCTATTTAACAACACCAATTTGGACTGCACCTAAATGAATATCAGAGAAGCTTCTCTCCTAAGAATCTCTAGCAACACTGTGAGAAGGAGGAGACTCTTGTCCATTTTAAGCTTTAGCCCATGGTCAAGATCATGCGCATCACAATCTCTTTAATATCCTGAGAACTTAATTGAAAGACCCAAAACCTCTGGCAGGGAAGCCTGCATATGTCTACCTTCATAGTCCTTGACAATGCTCAAGTGTCACAGAAGCATTCGTATATCCATTTGCTTCTAGAGACATGGCCCCATTCCCTGAAACAAGGCAAAATACATTGTCTCCACATTTCCTTCCTAAATAAAATTTCAGTTCATAGGCAAAAATCTTGTTCCACCCACCCAGCATGTAAGCTCCATGAGGACAAGAACCAGATTTCTCTTGTCTATTGCTATGTCTCAGCACCTAGTACTGCCTGGCACATGTCATTTAGGATCTAAATGTAAGACCTAAAATAATAAAATTCTTTTTTTTTTTTTAATTATGACTTATTTTTGAGAGAGAGAGTGCACAAACGGGGTAGGGGCAGAGAGAGAGAGGGACAGAGGATTGGAAGTGGGCTCTATGCTGACAGCAGAGAGCCTTATGTAGGGCTCAAAGCCTCCAACTGAACTATGAGATCATGACCTGAGCTGAAGTCAGATGTTCAACTGACTGAGCCACCCAGCCACCCCTAAAATAATAAAATTCTTAGAAGAAAACATATGATAAAAATTTCATGACAATGGGTTTGGCAATAATTTCTCAGATATTATACCCAGAAACATAGGAAACAAACAAACAAAAAATAGACATTGGACTTATAAAAAATTAAAAATTTTATGCATCAAAAGACTATCTCCATAGTGAAAAGGCAACCCACAGCATGGGAGAAAATATTGGCAAATTATGTATCTCATAAGGGATTAATATCCAAAAGATACAGATAACTCCTAAAGATCTACACAAAACCAATCAACACAATTTAAAAATGGGCAAAGGACTTGAATAGACATTTCCTGAAACAACATATACAAATGGCCAATAGCACATGAAACATTACTAGTCATTAGAAAAATGCCAGTCAAAACTACAATGAGATAGCAGTATTAAAAAGTGAATGAGGACAGTGCTCTCTGATCCTTTATTATCAAAAGCTCCCTAATGCCTAATAAAGTTGACACTGTTCAGCCTTGTCCTGGGTTCTTCCAGGGTCTGGCTCAACCTTAACTGATCAACTTCAGCCATGCTGTTCTTCTAGGACCATCTTTTGCTCCATCTGAAGCTCTCTCAGCCCCTGGGCAGGAATGCTGCAATGACACGGAAATGAACAGACAGGGCAACTGCTCTGGACTGGAAGTCAGGATAACTGGTTTCAAGTCAAGCTTTGCTACTTCTGGCAACATTAATCCTTTTACAAATGATTTCACTTCTCTGGGCCTTAGGTACTTCAACTGTAAATGAGGGAAATATTTCATTAAATGTGCTTTCTAGATATAGATTTTTTTTTAAAAAAAAACTATTTTTTTTATGTTTATTTAAAAGAGAGAGAGAGAGAGAGCACAAGCAGGGGAGGGACATAGAGAGAGGGAGACACAGAATCCAAAATAGCTCCAGGCTCTAAGCTGTCAGTGCAGAGCCCAATGTGGGGTTCAAACCCACAAACAGTGAGATCATGACCTGAGCTGAAGTGGGACACTTTACCAACTGAGACACCCAGGTACCCCTCTAGATATAGGTTTTATTATTCATTCTGGCTGAGAGCAAGAAAGAGGGTTGAAAAGTGAGAAGTGGGAAAAGCGTCACAAAGAAGATGGCATTATGGATGGTTATGAAACAATAAGCAGGATTTAGACTGGCTCAGATAAGGAACAGACCAATTCAGGAAGAGGAGAACAACATTAATTAGCTTAGATATAGAAGTGGAAAAGCACAGGCCAGTTTACAAATACCAATCCTAAATAACATTTTCATCTACCAGTGGTGTTTTTTCATAAAGCTAAATTTATTTGATATAAAGGATACTTTGTGTTGTATGTTCTGCCTATTCTCATGCAGTTAAATTATCTTTATTCTCAATTGAGTGATAATAATATAAGCTGGTATTTGCAGTTTCAAAAATATTCCTAATTCATAAAATCTTTAATTACAAACTCTTTAGGAGGTCCCTGCTGAAATATTTGTGGAATTTTTAAAAATCTCAATCATTTGGTACAAAATTAAATAGCAACCAATTTAGTTTAGACCTTTAGGTATATTTTATTGGCTATAAGACAGAAAAGATTAGAATGTCAAGGTCCTGAAAGTCAAGTAAAGACTATTCTGGATTGAAGCTTTATTTTGCTCTCCAGGTGCACCTGGATACAGATGAGTCACTGCAGCAAGGTATTACCTTCAAACAGACATGTGCATGAGCAGCTCCCGGGCAGCCTTATGGATTTTGGCCAGAGTCAAGTTAACCCTCTAGACCTCACATTTGTTCCAGAGCCCATATTGCTAATCAGCTTCAGCTCTTAGTTGACGGAATTTCCTGAAGGGTCTCTGTGGAGTCACATAGGTTTTGTGACAAAACCACCTCCTGGCCACTGTTGTGTTGGCTCTACTTGCCCATCTGTACCTAGGCACAGGCCGCAGTGACTGAGAAAGATCTGTACTTGTAACTTTTCTATAAATTTAGGTATGTTTCAAATTTTTAAATTAAAGACTGATAATATAGATGAGGGAGATATCATACAAAGAATCCCAAATGCTTAGTTTAAGTTTTATTCTGTAGATAAAGAAAAGCAAGAAAGGTCCCTAGATTAAAAGCCCCTCCACCACCTCAAAACTTTTTACCTACTAAATCCCAAGCCACGGAGGAATGAAAGTGATCTTTGACAGAGTGGTCACCTGACAATCAGTGCCTACTGCTTGCCACATCATAAAAGGAAGAGAATGAGAGGCCAGTCCTTATTTTCATAAGCTTAAAATCTTTAATTGGAGAGATCCAAACCACCCATTACTTTTTTTTTTTTTTTAATTTTTTTTTTCAACGTTTTATTATTTATTTTTGGGACAGAGAGAGACAGAGCATGAACGGGGGAGGGGCAGAGAGAGAGGGAGACACAGAATCGGAAACAGGCTCCAGGCTCCGAGCCATCCACCCAGAGCCCGACGCGGGGCTCGAACTCACGGACCGCGAGATCGTGACCTGGCTGAAGTCGGACGCTTAACCGACTGCGCCACCCAGGCGCCCCAAAACCACCCATTACTTAAGGCCAATCTTAGGAGGACAGAGATCAAGAAAAGCATGAAAAATTCAAGAGTAGGAAAACACCAAAGGAATGCAAAACAAAACAAAAGTGTGGTCAATCATCAAACATTTCCTAGAAATAGTACATTTTGAGCCAAGTTTGAGAAAAGAGGCAAAGTGTTCATGAGAGGAAAGAATGGCATTTTGAAAAGGATAGAAAAGTCATATGTGGCTGCCAGTCTTGAATCTCTCTGCCTAACAATGCCCTTGGACATGTGTGATATGTATGAATATTAGCATCACTGCAAAGTAATAAATATTTTCAGTATGTTTTCTCATTTTTCATCTCAACTAATCCTCATAGCAATTTTTTGAGATAGGTAGGACAAGATTTGCTATCCCATTTGTAAGGTCAGGAAACTGAGGCTTAGAAGGATGTCATAACTTGCCAAAGGTCACAAAGTAATGGTTAGGACCTCTGCCTGCAGATCCTCAGGCTAGGCTTTTTTTTTTTTTTAGTATATATAACCAAAAGATTGATCTTTTCAAAATGTAACTGATATGTCATACGTCTAATTAAAATTCTTCATTGGTTCCTTAGAAATTGTCAAAGCTGCAATTTTACATCTCTGTGTATGAAACATAAATTCCTGATTCTCCTCAAAGCTTCTCCTCCCAGTTTTCTTTCTTCTCCAACTCAACTAATGAAAATTCCATTTTTCCAGTTGCTCAGACAAAAAACCTTTGACATATTCTTGACTCCATTCTCTTCTACCCCACATCAAGTTCATCAGCAAATCCTATTGGCTCTGCCTTCAAAACATTCCAAAATCTGACCACTTTTCACGACCTCTACCTTTATTTACATTTTCATATTTTGCCTGAACTACTGTCAGTGCTATTACTATCCCTTTGCTATTGTACCATGCCCCTCATCCACTATTCTCAAGGTAGTATGCAGACTACATATAGTAGATATTCAGTAAAAAACTGTTTAATGAGTGGATAAATGAGCACATCTCAGCTAAGGAAAGGATGTTATTTCTTTGAGGTTTGCCCTTTAATGTATTTTTTAAAATGTTTTTAATGTTTATTTATGAGAGAGAGAGAGAGAGCGTGAGCGGGCAAGGGGAGGAAAGAGAGGGAGATACAGAATCTGAAGCAGCCTCCAGGCTCAGAGCCTGATGCAGGGCTTGAACTTACAAATGGTGAGATCATGGTCTAAGCTGAAGTTGGATGCTTAATCGACTGAGCCACCCAGGCACCCCTGCCCTCTAATGTATTTAGCTTTATATGTTATAAATTGTAGTCAACGGTACTTTTTTTAAAATGTTTTTTTTATTTTTGAGACAGAGCAAGAGAGACAGAGAGAGAGAGAGAGAGAACGCAAGTGGGGGTGGGGGGAGGCAGGCAGAGAGAGAGAGGGAGACACAGAATCTGAAGCAGACTCCAGGCTCTGAGCTGTCAGTACAGAGCCTGATGTGGGGCTCGAACTCACAAATGATGAGATCATGACCCGAGCCAAAGTCGGAGCCTCAACCTTAAGTAGGCTCCACACACAACATGGAGTTTGAACTCATGACCCCAAGATCAAGAGTCGCCTGCTCCACTGACTGAGCGAGCCAGGCACCCCTATGGTTAACATTTCTAAAGCTAGCTCTAAACCCCTGAAATAAACTACTGGTTAGACAAGTGGCAAATTGTCAAAGACGCAAAGGCTGTACAAACAAGCATAGTGTCTACAATAAGAGAATGTAAGTGTTCTGTCCAGAACAAGTTACAACTGCTACGTGACTGGCCAAGTCACTTCCACTCTCTGAGCCTCAAGTTCCTCATCTATTAAGCATTGTTGTAAACCATATCCAGGTTCAAAAAAACAAGGGAACAAACATACAAGTACAGTACAGAGGAGACACAGTTTATTATTAGAATAAATAGAAAAGTCTTAGGTATTATAGGAGATTATAAGTTGGGTGGCAGGCACTGACAGTAATTCAGGTAGAGTTAGCTGTCGATGGGGTTAATGTAATCTTAAATATGTAAAGTTAGAACAAAGAATGGTAATAGTTCCCTGCCTGATGGAGACCATAGCTAGAATACTTCATTAGAGATACTGACAAACTAGAGTAGATTAGAGGAGACTGACATGGATGATAAAGAAGTTGTTCAGGAAACTACATCATGTAAGGAAACTGGAAGTATGGACTTAGTATTACCTCATCCATAAAAGAAGAACACCGGACTAGGGTTGCCTGGGTGGCTCAGTCAGTTAAGCATCTGATTCTTTTTTTTTTTTTTTAATTTTTTTTTTCAACGTTTATTTATTTTTGGGACAGAGAGAGGCAGAGCATGAACGGGGGAGGGGCAGAGAGAGAGGGAGACACAGAATCGGAAACAGGCTCCAGGCTCTGAGCCATCAGCCCAGAGCCTGACGCGGGGCTCGAACTCCCGGACTGCGAGATCGTGACCTGGCTGAAGTCGGACGCTTAACCGACTGCGCCACCCAGGCGCCCCTAAGCATCTGATTCTTGATTTCAGGTCAGGTCAAGATCTCATGGTTCATGGGTTCAAGCCCCTTGTCAGGTTCTGCGCTCAAGCCTACTTATGATTCTCTCTCTCCTTCGCTTTCTGCCCCTCCCCTGCTCATGTTGTCTTTCTCAAAAATAAATAAACATTTTTTTAAAAAAGGACACTGGACTAGATCAGGGATTTTCAAACTGAGCTTTGCAAATCCCTAGATGTTCTACACACATACCTCACAAGGACCTCAGTGACAAAGTGAAGCCAAAAGAATGCAGCTCTGGTCCTCCTGTCTATGTTTCAACCAGATCAGCTCTGCTCTTGCCTGTTTTGGGTATGGGGCTTTGGGTAATAATGATAAAAACAGCTAACACACTGTTTGCCAAGCACTAAACCCTTTACACAGATTATTCCAATTATTCTTCACAACAATCTATGTCATAGGAATTGTTATTATTCACATTTTACAGACAGGAAAACTAAGGTTTAAAGAAGTGAGGCAACTACCCTAGCTAATAAGTATTAGAGTAGGGACTGAAATCTAAGCAGAGTCTATAGCCTACTTTTTTTTAAAATTTTTTTAAATGTTTATTTTTGAGAGACAGAGAGAGACAGAGTACAAGTAGCAGAGGGGCAGAGAGGGGCAGAGAGGGAGACACAGAATGGAAGCAGGTTCCAGGATCTGAGCTGTCAGCACACAGCCCAACACAGGGCTCAAACCCACAGACCATGAGATCATGACCTGAGCCAACGTCGGACGCTTAACTGACTGAGCCACCCAGGCGTCCCTCAGCCTACTCTTTAAAAAAAAAAAAAAAAGTTTATTTATTTATTTATTTTTGAGGGTTGGGGGAGAGAGACCGTGCAAGGGAGGGGCAGGGAGAGAATCCCAAGCAAGCTCCATGCTGTTAGCACAGAGCCCAGCACGGGGCTCAATCCCACGAACCATGAGATCATGACCCGTGCCAAAATCAAGAGTCAGATGCTTAACTGAGTCACCCAGGGGCTGCTATAGCCTACTTTTGTTAATCACTATACATATAATATTTTATTTGAGCAAAAAGATTCTAATGACTTTAAAAAATTGAAAATTACTGAACTAGATGATCTTCAAGGCATCTTCTATATTTAAATTTCTATAATTCCACCTTCAGCCTGCAAAGGGATATAATAACTGTCCTCCAGACACCTGGGTGGCTCAGTCGGTTGAGCGTCTGACTCTTGGTTCAGCTCAGGTCATGATCTCAAGGTTTCGAGGATTCAAGCCCCACATTGGGCTCTGCACAGGCAGTACGGAGCCTGCTTGGGACTCTCTGTCTCCCTCTCTCTCTACCCCTGCCCCACTTGCTCTGTCTCCCTCAAAATGAATAAATAAACTTAAAAAAAATAACTGCCCTCCTATATCAGAAGAGATGTTCTATGGAAAAAAAAGAATAGGATTATTCTATGTAGCCTCAGAAAATAGAACTAAAGCAAAGGAAAAAGAGTGAAAGAAACTTACAGGGAGGGACTATATCTAAGAACTTTGTAGCAGAGCTGTCCAACAATGGGACAGATAGTAAGTGAACTGTGTGCTCTTGGTAGTGTTCCATAATCAGACTGATCACATGGGGATTGTTGGGGATGGAGATATTGGAGCTACAATTCCTGCTTTGTATAGGAAGTAGACTAAATGACCTCAAAGGATTATAACTGAGAGTCTCAAATTCTCAGATAGAGGTTCAAGGTACCAGACACTGGGAATCATTACTATTGCCCAATTTCTCTCATACCAAATCCAGGAAAAGGAGAAAGGCCCATCCTCAGCTCCATGCCTTCTGTACTTACTGTTGTAAATGTAAAACTGCCCTAAAGCAAGAACCCATGCTCCCACCTGACCACCTGATACCTTCAAGGGACAGGAACCCACTATTGGGTTCCTCCCCTGCTTCCAACCTCTCCCAGCTGTCCTGTCACTGCAGTCCCCTACATTTATTTCAGCAATTCTAAAGGTCAGTGCCAGAAGTTAACTTTAACAAGTACCCTGTTCATTCTCTACAGTTTACAGGTGGGAAAAAGAAAGCTCAGAAAAGGGCATTATCTAAAACCATTCTCCTCATTATTCACTAAATACACTGGTATAAGAAGTCAGACCAGACACAAATTCATGAAGTTGACATGGAACTCAGGATACTGAATCTGGCTTCAAGACAGTCTCCATTTATTATATACTTATTATTACATATGTTAACATATATAATAATATATTAATCTATAACACATATTATTACACATTTACTATTAACATCCCACCTACTTCTAAAAAGTGACTAGTGAATTGGACAACACAGCCTACCTGTCTCATTTTCAGTACTTTAGGGAAGAATTCTTTAAGGTGTCAAGGGTCATAAAACTCAGGAGGAAGTGAAACAGATTAGAGATCCACCTTAAACATGAAATCCTCCAGCCTTCTTCTGCAATTTGCCCACCAGATTCAAATGGAGAAAGACTGTTTCCAGCAACAGTTATTTCCCCACATACCTCCATTAGCATAAAGTATACACTACCAGGACCAGGACTGCCCTAGGCAAAGGGAGCAGACTCTCAACCTCAGCCCCTTAACTCCAAACCTTCTAAAATCCTCCTTTAGGGGCGCCTGGGTGGCGCAGTCGGTTAAGCGTCCGACTTCAGCCAGGTCACGATCTCACAGTCCGCGAGTTCGAGCCCCGCGTCAGGCTCTGGGCTGATGGCTCGGAGCCTGGAGCCTGTTTCCAATTCTGTGTCTCCCTCTCTCTCTGCCCCTCCCCCGTTCATGCTCTGTCTCTCTCTGTCCCAGAAATAAATAAAAACGTTGAAAAAAAAAATTTTAAATCCTCCTTTATTTCACCATGGCAACAGAAGCCCAGCCCACCTACTGAATCACTATAGGTTGCATCAAAACTTCTAAAAACCCACTTCCTCTTGAGACACAATCTAGAATCCTGAACTAGAAGAGCAAGAAGGACTTTGCAGAGTATCTATGACCACTAAGCCTCCACCACTCCCACAAAGGGAAGAGATGGTCTGAGACCATCTTCCTTCTCAAATGAATGTTTTTCCTTACCACATGTATTTTAATCAGTAAATACACTATTGTGAAACCAGTGAAGACATAGACGGAAGACAAAAAAGTCCCTCCCTTCCCATATCACTGAAAGGAACTCCAGGACATGGACCTAGATAATTAACAGAGTCCTTGGATATGAATGCTAGGACAGAACACTCTAGGGCTCTGGCTTTCCATATCACCTTCACAATCTTCTCCCTATCAGAACATGGGCTTGTCTCACCTTCCTACCTTCTCAAATAAACATACAAATGCCCCACAGGTATCTGGAGAATTCTGGGTTTTTTTTTTTAACGTTTATTCATTTTTGAGAGACAGAGAGAGAGTGTGTGAGCAGGGGAGAGGCAGAGAGAGAGGAAGATACAGAATCTGAAGCAGGCTCCAGGCACCAAGCTGCCAGCACAGAGCCTGACACAGGGCTCAAACCCACGAACTGCCAAGACCATGACCTGGGCCAAAGTCAGATGTTCAACTGACCGAGCCACTCAGGCGCCCTGGAGAATTCTAAATATCACACTCTGGAATTCATACTTGGGAGCACAGAGGGATTCTGAGAGCAGAGTTTCTGTCCAAAGGTCACTCCTAAAGTCACCTGCCTCTCAAAAGTTCTGGTTTCTAAGGAAGGATTAATAATAGCCAGAGCCTATGGAGAGACAGCAATGATTCTGAGGAAGATAAGCACCAAGATGGCACAGAGATAATGAAAGCCAGAGGCAACCCAAAGCAAATAGTGGAAGGAATGGACTATACCAAATCACTTGGGTTTGGTATAGTCCAAACCCAAATCACTTGGGTTTGGTATAGTAGGCTATAGCCTACAGATTGAGCAGTTAGTATAAATTGCCAGAATAACAGCCATCAACTACTGTTTCCTCCCTTTCCCCATAAACCCTTTAATTAATCCTCCAAATCTTCTGTCCCCAGTGTCTCTTCAACTTGCCAGCCTCTCTACCTTTGCACTACCCCTAATATCCTTTGCTCTCTCTCCCTGAATGTCTATTCCAATAACTTTGTCACTGATCACCTTCTCACATATGTACACATAAATCCCCACTAACATCTCCTCCTACCACACTAGGAGGAAGAAATTGCAAGAGAGGTTGAAACCAGTTTTGTGTGGAAGGCAAGATTAGCCCTTGGATCAGATGAGTGTGCACCTTTGAGAAAAGTAAAATGTTATATAGACTAAAGAAACCATTGACTCTTCTCTCTCAACTTTCTGTTTCTCCACCATCTACACATGCAGTTACCTATGTTGCTTTTTTTTCCCTCCAAATTACTTTAAAATTTCATCTTTCCATTCCATTCCCACCAGCAGGATCCCAGTCCAGGCACCTCTACTCTGAATAACAAACTCCCAGCAATCTGGCTTCACGCTCCCATTTCCATAGTATCCAGATTAATTTTTTTAAACCCAGGTGTGACCACATCATTCCCTTGCATATAATCCTTTCATAGGTCTCCAAAAAATAGTCAAGGTCTCCCATTCCTGGACCCCATCCACTGTTAACGACAACCTTGACTCCTCTTTGTCTCACTCCCCACATCCAATCTAAGTCAGCAAATTCCATGGGCCTCTTCACTCAAAATAGATCCAGATTTGGACTACTTCTAGCCACTTTCAAGATACTATTATGTTCTAAATCACCAACACTGCTCATCTGATTTCTATAATAGCCTCCTAATTGGTCTCCCTGATTCTACTCTTGCCTTCTGTCTATTCTCAACACAAAAGACAGAAAGATTCTAAATATACATCAAATTGCTGTCACTTTTGTGCTCAGAATTGTCCAGTGGTTCCCTACTTCACTATAAATAAAACCCAAAAGCTTATATTGACTTTCAAGGTTCTACATGATCTAGTGTCTTGCTGACCTCATTCTGAAAACTCTCTAGTTCACACTGCTTCAGCTACACCAACTTCTCAGCTAGTCTTAAACCAAGCAGCAGCACACTCCTACCTCAGGGCTTTTGTACTTGCTCTTCCATGTACTTGGAATATTTCTCCTTCCCAATACAATTATCTGCGTGGCACACTCCATTTCCTTCTTAAATGTCTGCTCAAATGTCACTTTTATCAGACAGTTCTTCCCTTATCAACGCCCATTCTTTGTTGTCATTCCCTTTTTGCTTATGCCACTCGGTATTTTTCTATAGCATTTATCACTACCTGCCATATATTCATTGGCCTGTTTGTTTACTGTCTGTCTCCTCAAGCTGAAATATAACTTCCATGAAGGCATGGATATTGTTCAGAATAGTTCCTGGTACATAGCAAGTGCACAATAAGTATTTATTGAATGAATAAATTGTTCCCTGTATAAACCCTTTACTCCAGACAAATTTGGCCTTCTCACTGTCCCAATAGTAATTATAGCTAATGTCTTTTGAGTGCTTTCAATGTGCCAGGAATTGGATACATCACTTTGTTACACTATTCAGTCAGTAACTACATGAGATGGAAACTACTTTTATCCATTTTACAGTTGAGGCTCAAAGATATTAAATAATTTGTATAAAATTATATAGCTATTTTTGCAGCAGAAACAACAGGACTCAAGTTAGATTAGTCTGATACCAAAGCCCATTCTCCTAATTTTTTCATACTGCCTCCCTACATGCCTTCTCCCTTCTGTGAACTATTTGTGTAAGTGGCTCTTTGCAGTTGGCCCATAATTGCTTTCCAGCTGTTTTATATAGGTCTATTTGGTTTTCCAAATAGAATGTCAATTCCATAAAACCAAGATCTGGGTATTTGAAATGTGATACCACATTTTATCTTATATTTGTAAGCAAATTAACCTTAAAGTTAATTTGACAAATTAACTTTAACTAATATGACAAATTTCTCTTTTCAACTGTCACAATCTGGTGTTAGACAACTAGAATAATGAAGCAGGATCATATGGTGAAAAGAATAACTGACTAGGAGTAAGGATACCTGGAGTAAGGATACCTAGAGATTAGTCTCAGCTCTGTCTCCAAGCTCTGTGTCAGCTGTAGCCTCACTGATCTTTAATCTACTAATCTGTAAAGAAATTGGCCTAGATGAATCTAAATGATCATTTCAGGAGCACCTGGGTGGTTCAGTTGGTTAAGCACCTGACTCTTGATTTAGGCTCAGGTCATGATCTCACAGTCATGAGTTCAAGTCCCATGTTGGCTCTGCACTGACAGTGCAAAGCCTGCTTGGGATTCTCTCTCTCCCTCTCTCTCTCTGCCCCTCCTCTGCGTGCCCATGCCCTCTCTCTCTCTCTCTCAAAATAAAAAAATAAACTTAAGAAATAAATAATTGGCCACTTCAAATTCTAAAAATACTGTTATTCCATGAAAATTTACAATGTGTCAATCCAAAAGTAAAAGGCCAAATTCTTCCTTAATATGGTTCTACTTTGGTTCTATGAGCACTATTTCCTCTGTGCATTACTTCAGAACATGCCCTAAAACAAGGAATGAGCTATAAACGTGGTTTGCTAATGCCACTAGAGCTATATAAATGACATTGTTTAGGTTGAAAAGAAAGTCATACTGTGACTCCATAAGAAGCATATCAATTAGAGAAAACCGTGGAAAAGATGTCATTTTAAAAAGCATTATTGGGGGGCCTGGGTGGTTCACTCAGTTAAGCACTCTTGATTTCAGCTTAGGTCATAATCTCAACAGTTGTGAAATCAAACCCCATGTCAGGCTCTGCACTGGGCACAGAGTCTGCTTAAGATGCTCTCTATTCCTCTCCCTCTGCCCCTGCCCTGCTCATGTGCGTGCATGCATGCACACACTCTCTCCAAAAAAAAAAAAAAAAAAAAAAGACTCTCTCTCCCTTTCCCTCTGCCCCTCCCCTCCCCCCAAGCACATTTTCTTTCTTTTTCTCTTTCTTTCTCTTTCTCTCTCTCTCTCTCTCTCTCTCTCACACACACACACACACACACACACACACACACACACACAGCATGAATAAAAATTAGAGCAGGAAGAAGGTGGACTCCAAAACAAAACACTTTGGGGGAAAAAAGAGGACTTCATAGAATAAATGATATGATAGAGAGTTTGAAAAATACGGAGTATAAGATAAAGACAAATAATGCAAGAAAAATGGCAGGCAATTTTTAACTTCAGAGAAAACAAAAATCTGAATATAAAAGGAAATGCAGGGGCACCTGTATGGCTCAGTTGGTTAAACATTAGACTCTTGGTTTCAGCTCACGTCATGACCTCATGGTTCCTGAGATTGAGCTCTGCATCCAGCTCTGGGCTGGTAGCACAGAGCCTGCTTGGGATTCTCTTTCTCTCTCTTTCTCTCTCTTTCTCTCTCTCTCTCCCCAACCTCTTTCTGCCCCTCCTCCACTTCTGCTTTCTCTCTCTCTCTCTCAAAATAAACAAATAAACTTCAAAAGAAAAAAAAGGAAATGCAATCATAAAATATTACTCTTATGTAAACATTGTGTTTAAATTAACTAAAAAGCAGAGCTAGATAGATGAGAGAATGAAGTTGGAGGAATATACAAGAACACAATTCTCATCTATCATAATAGGAAGTCACAATTCCTAAAGTATGTTGTATAAGCATACTACTTAAAACTATGGAGGTAGAGCACCTGGGTGGCTCAGTTGATTAAGCACCTGACATTTTTTTTTTTTTTTTTTGAGAGAGTGCGAGTGCACAGGCAAGGGAGGGGCACAGAGAGAGGGGGGAGAGAGAGAATCCCAAGCAGGCTCCATGCTGCCAGTGCACAGCCCAAACCAGGGCTCAATCCCACCAACTGTGAGCTCATGACCTGAGCCAAAATTGAGAGTTGGATGCTTAAATGATTGAGCCACCCAGGCTCCCCTGAGCATCTGACTCTTGACTTTGGCTGAGGTCAAGATCCCAGGATCGTGAGATTGAGCTCCACTTATGGAGCCTGCTTGAAATTCTCTCTCTCCCTCTATCCTTCTCCCCTACTTGTACTCTCAAATAAATAAATAAATAAATAAATAAATAAATAAATAAATAAGGAGGTTTTAAGAGAAGTAACCACATCTGGCATATTTGCACTTTACTTTTTTATAACAAATGTGACTTATTTGTAGCTTGGTTTTACTTTATTGTTAACATAAAATAATTGAATAATAATGGCCCACATGGTACTTGTCTCCCACTCCTCTATCCCTATATCCATAATACTTAACATACGACTATCCAACATCTTTAAAAATTCTTGTTGATTGAGCGACCAATGTAAAAATGGGATGAAGAGAGGCGCCTGGGTGGCTCAGTCGGTTAAGTGGCCGACTTCGGCTCAGGTCATGATCTTGCGGTCCGTGAGTTCGAGCCCCGCATTGGGCTCTGTGCGGACAGCTCAGAGCCTGGAGCCTGTTTCAGATTCTGTGTCTCCCTCTCTCTGACCCTCCCCCGTTCATGCTTTGTCTCTCTCTGTCTCAAAAATAAACGTTAAAAAAAAAATGGGATGAAGATATCTTGTTATGGAATTATAGAATTTTGCACTAGAAGCAAATTTAGAAATTATATAATCCAATGCCTCTCAAATTGGTGTTCCATGAAATACTGCTTCTTGTAATGTTAATAGCATGCTGCAGAAAGTGGGGCTCAAATAAATTTGGGTAATCCCGTGCAAAAAATTTAATCAGGTGTTTTTACTATAGTTCTTGGAGGCTTTACTATGTTAATACACATTGGGAATCCCAGAAAGGTAATTTATTATGTAGTGTTTCTCAGATTCATTTGTTTCATGAATTAAGCCCCTGCTACTATCTCTAGTAATGAGTGGTTTCTGGAGCATTCTTTGGAAAACACTGATCTAGTCAACTCCTCTCATTTTACAAGTAGGAAAAGAGACTCTCTAGAGCCTGTTCAGGTCTGGATGGCAGGGGAACTAGAAAGAAGGGCTTCAGGATTCTGGAGCAGTCTCCAGTGATTGAACAACTGTGGCCTAAGTTCTCTCAGTCTTTCATCATGCACTTGAATTATTTCAAACAGTGAACAACATCAGACACAAGCCTCTCCTTTACAGATCTTTAAAGATTTTCTGATCCCTAAGGAACCCAGGAAGTGAACCCAAGTGTCAAATGGAGCTCAAGCCATAAAGTCCAAGGGCAGAAGCTAAAGGAAGTCTCAATAAAAGACTGAGTTTCAGTGGCAAAGTAACCCTAAATTGAGCAATAGCAATGTGAATAGACCACTCACATTTATACAGTTTTTTTCCAATAAGTAAATAAATGCTTTCACAACATCATCTCACTTGAGATGAGAAAGATGGGGTAGAATTACGATCCTCATTTTATGGAAGAGGAAAGGGACTCTCACAGAGTTAAATGCCTTGTCTGTGGTCATATAGCAAGTGAATGGCAGAGTTGGGCTCATTTTAGGGCATTAGGGCTCTTATTAATACATCACAAACTGGGCAAATTTTGACTGAATACCCATTAACTCTTCCATGAAACATCCAAACTACTCCTATTGGCTCACTTAAAAAAGAATAGATCAATTCTCAAAATGCTCATGGTGGTGGCAGAATCAACACCCCAATTATTGGAACTTCAAGGTCCTATTTGGGTTCAGTGTAGTAATACCACCTATAAGCTATGTTGCTAGAAGGAAGGGGTCTTAAAAAGTTCCCACTAAGAAGGCAACATCATCTAGTGTTACCATCAAGGAGTCAAACAGACTTGAGTTTGAGTCCTGGCTCTACCACTTACTTATAAGCCCTATGATTTTATTCACTATATAACCCTCTGTTATTCACTTCTTCACCTATATCGCACAGCTGCTAAAAAGCTAATGTTAAGAGTTAGAAGCATAGCATGGTGTCATGGTTATGAGTATAAACTCTATAACTGTCCTAACTGGGTTTGAATCTCAGTCCTACTTCTAACTAGCTGTATGACTTCAGATAAGTCACTTAACATCTCAGAATTTCAGTTTTCACATATGTAAAATGAGGAAAACAGTGCATTCTTGGTTGTCAGCATCAAATGAGATAATATTTGTTAAGCACTTGAGCATAGTGTCTGATACTTTTGGGGAATGTCATCAAAAAGATGTGACCTCCAATCTACCTGATTGACCCTTCCAGCAGTGGGAGGCTTCTTACCCCTTCCCATGTCCTTGGAATGTGGGTTCCACTTGCCTTTCCTGCTCAAGGACATAGCCTTGAGATGTGATGATGTAGTACTGAAAACACCTGCATGTTACTAAGCCTACTTAGGACCTCTACACACTTTTAAGATTTGGAGGGTGAGTACAGTGTTCCGTTTGTCTTGCTGCTGTCCAAGACAAGCTTTGTATGTAAGTTCTCTTTGTTCATTAAAACTGCCACCTACGAACCTGGAATGGCTGCCTCTTTCTTCAGTCTCTCCTTACCCTCTGCTTATGGGGGGGAGGAGGGGGACGGTTTCAGATTATACCTGGGAAACTCCGGGAAGGACTGCAAACCAACAGGTATTATAGTTCACCCAAAGATGATAACAACAATGGTAGTGAAAATCCCAATATCCACACTTTCCTCCCAAAGCAAAATGAGAAAGATTGCTACTCAGTCCTATTCACTTCCATTTACCCTCCCCTCTCTTTCCTCTCCAACTACAAGCCAAGAATGCCAGACTAGAAGTCAGGACACCTGGCTCTGAATGTCAATTCTGTCACATACTAGTTATGTGATTTCAGTGAAGTCACTTAACTTACTTGAGGTATTTTTCCTCATCTGAGATTAAATTAGCAATACTTTACTTACTCTCCTAGGTTGTTGCAAGGATCAAATGAATTAATAGATTTTAAAGTACTTTGCGAACTATGAAACACTATAAAATTTGAGTGGTGACTTTTTATCTGTCACAGGCTTCAAGATAGATGTTTTTTACCAGTAAAAAGCAACTTTATCGCCAAGTTTTTTCTCATGGACAATTCGATCCAGTACGTTGTAGCAGATGTTGGTAGTTGCTCCTTTCATCCACTCGATGAAGATTTTTCCTTTAGTCACATCAAAATTGTACTGGAGGAATGGGCCAGGACATGAGGTCTTCCAGTAAAATTCCTTGGCAATGTCTCCCCAAAACTCTGCAGCAGAAAGGGAAACCAAGACGTCACCAAATTTCTCAGACATATTTATCCTCAGATGGCTTACCAGTCTATGACACGAACAAGTCACAACTTCTCTGCCCTATACTCTAGGACCCACAACGGAGGTCCTTCCTTTACCTGTCTAATTTTTATCACCTACTACTTTCCTAACCTACCTTCTATTCCCATGAGCTGAATCTTGACTCAAATTTCTTCCTTCTCTCAAAACTGCCACTCCGTTTTTTACCATCTATTCAAATCATAGCCACACAATGCCTAGCACAATCAGTAATTTAACAAATTAAGTAGTGAAAGGAAGAAATCCTTTACCCACAGAGCCTTCCATAATATCTTTCTCCTAATTTGTTCATTCATTCACTTTCAGCAATTATTTAATGAGCATCTCCTCCTATTACATCTTGACCAAGTGTTACTTGCTATGAGTCAGATGTTGCTTTAAACTCTTTATATGTATTATCTTATTTAGTCTCTACCACAACCATAAGAGGTAGGCCTTGTTTTCATTCTCATTTTATTGATTTGAAAAATCAAGGCTTACCAAATGTCCATTGACTGATGATGGATAAAAAAGACGTGGTATATATACATAATATATAATGGGTGCTGGGTATGAAGGAGGGCACTTGTTATGATAAGCATTGGATTTTGTATGTAACTAATGAATCACTGAATTCTACTCCTGAAACCAATATTGCACTGTATGTTAACTAACTAGAATTTAAATAAACATTTGAAAAGAAAAAAAAAATGAAAATCAAGGCTCAGAGAAGTTAAATAACTTACTCTAGGTTATATAGTTACTAAGTCAAGATGTGAACTGCCCAGAGGAAGACATTTTTGCTAAAATCTAAAAGAGAACAGGAGTTTTTCTCCACTTCCCTACCAGGAAACAGGGCCATGAGATAGAAAGGAACCAAGGGTATATGTTAAGAGGAACTCCCTGGGGCTGAAGCACTGAGAGTAAGAGAAAGAGTAGCAGAAATTAATTCATAAACTGGGCAGATCATGCGATCCTTCTGGGCATGATAAGGAATTTGATATTATCCTAAAGAAGAATGGAAAGCCATTGTAAGATTTTAAGGAGAGAGACATGAACAGATTAATAATCTTAATATATTTGCCTGCTACTCCATAGAAAATGTATTCAACAGGTAAAACATGTAATGTCAGAGCACTTAGGATATTGTCAGTACAGGGTCAGGAGCTAGAAGGAAGAGACACACTTAGAAACATAACAGTGAAAGGAAATTTAGAGATTATTATCCCCATTTCACCAATAACAAACCAAATTCATAGAGGTAAAGTGATTTGCTCAAGGTTATGTGATTCAGTTTACACAATCTAGGTGGAAAGATAAGACTAACACATGAAATACTGTTGAACATGCAAAACGATATAGTTGAAAGCTAAATCATATGGTGTACAACTTGCAAACAATTTAAGAAATCCAAATAATTTTTAAAAAAGATAAATCCAATGTCAGATGGCTCTGTAAAAGAGATACTCTTATATGATAATAGCATTATAAGAAATTGTCACAATGTTACTGGATAACAGGAAAATGACTGACGAGAGCCATAAAATTTTTTGTACCTTTAAACATCTGCTAACTTAATTTTGGGAAGCACACTACAAGAAAAAATTCCAAAGGAAAAAAAAAAGTGATTGCTAAAGAGATGTTTGTAGTAACACTATTTATAACAATGAAACTGGAAACAACCCAAGAGCCTAATAATTAAAAAAAAAAAAAAAAGCTGATGAAAACTAGTAATACTAGTAGTAATACAACAGAATACTAAATGGCCACTAAACAGAGGGCAAATGGGAACTGGCATTTTAGCAAATGGCCATTCCTGTACCAGGCACTGGACCAATCTTATTGAATCTATTTGTGTGTGTGTGTGTATGTGTGTGTGTTTTTAAGATTTTATTTTTAAGAAATCTCTGTATCCAATGTGGAGCTTGAACTCACAACCCTCAGATCAAGACTCACTCGGTGCCCCTCACTGAATTTTTTTTTCATATTAAAACACTCATAATTGAAGTATTTTTATTTTGTGTACAATGAGTGAGCATTAAGGTAGGTGTCCTGGATATCTGCGGTTAAGGTAGGTATCTTGGATGACCCACTCATGGTAGTTTACTCAATCCAATTTAATACAGCCTGTATCCTCTGCATACTGATGGAAACACTGGCGGCACATACTGAGGCTGTTTCCCTGATCAGACTGTGGCGATTTGAGCAGACATGGCAAGAATAAAAACCCTGGCCAAACTTCCTCAAATGGCCCAGTAGAGCTACTGGTGATCTATCTTCTCTCTCCAATGCAGCAAAATGAGACAAAAGGATTCACTGAATGTTTATACAGCCCTATTAAGTATATATTAACTACCCTAATTTTATAGATGAGAAAAACAAAGCTCAGAAAACATAGGAACTCTCCCAAGGAAACACACAGCTAGAAACCAGTATACACAATCACATCTGTTGTTACAACTACATTGAATACATGTATATACTCAAAAATATTTTTAAGTGATAATAGTAGGCACAGGTTATATAAAACTATTTATGAACCCCATTTATGTATATCAATAAGGATGAGGAAAACTGAGTTTTGGGACACTTGGGTGGCTCAGTCAGTTAAGCGTTCGACTTTTGATTTTGGCTCAAGTCATGATCTCACGGTTTGTGGGTTCAAGCCCTGTGCTGATAGTGTGGAGCCTGCTTGAGATTCTCTCTCTCTGTGCCCCTCCCCCCTTGCACTCGCTCACCCACACGCACTCTCTCTCTTCCCCCGCCTTAAAATTAATAAATAAACTTTAAAAAAATAAAAAGAAAACTTGAGTTTTATGATCACTTAGTTTTGTTTTGGGAGGGGTTTGTTTTTATTTGGTGGAAGTATTGAAATCTGGATGCTTCATTGGCATGCATTCTTTTTTTTTTTTTAAGTTTATTTATTTATTTGGGGTGACAGAGAGAGAGAGGGGGAGACAGAGAATCCCAAGTAGGCTCTGTGCTGACAATACATCGTGGAGTTCTAACTCACGAACTGTGAGATCACGACCTGAACTGAAATCGAGAGTCAGATGCTTAACTGACTGAGCCACCCAGGCACCCCACCATTAGCATGCATTCTAAATATGAAAGTTCAGAAGAGGAAAAGATGAGCATGGACTAGATGATCAGGGAATGTTGTGTGGAACTGGTGGGTTTGACTAGATAGAGAAGAGCAGAAGGAAATGGGCAAAGGCAAGGAGATGGGAAATAAACCTTTGTGTAATCAGTATATCAGTGAGAATGACTGGTCTATAATAAGGGGTGTGGTAAGGAATAGCGGGAAATAAGAATAGAGAGGTAAGGTGTAGCTAGTTATCCAGACCTTGAGTAAACGGCAATTTCAAATTTTTATTTGAAATTGGAGGAAATAGGGAACTACTGAAAGTTTTTGAAGCGACATATGAAAGCAATGTTTCCAGAATCTCAATCTAATAGTGTTTATTTTAGATAATTCTACCAGAGAGATTGGTGGGTGAGACCAGGGGACGGGAGAACCAATTAGGAGGCTGCTTCCTTGAATTAAAAGGTACTGTGGGAATGGAAGAAAAGGTAAGCAGAGATATTTTGAAGAGTATTTAACAGAATTTGGTGAAAGGCAGACTGTGGGGTCAGGGAAGAGGAAGACTATAGCTATCAGGAGTATAGGTTCTGTAGTCAAGACTACCTTAGATCAAATCCCAGATCCACTGCTATGCAGCTTTATGGCCTCATGCAAGTTAGTTAATCTCTCTACACTTCAGTTTTCTTCTCTGCATAATGGGGATAACAGTCTACATCAAATCAAACTGGATTTGTGCTCAGTAAGCAGTAAGCAATCTTTACTGCTTACTGATAGATAAAGAGATAGAAAAGATCCATCTATAGTTGATAGATAGATCTTATTATAGAAGAAGATGATGAAAGAGATTTAGTTTGGGATAGTGGTACTGACAGGGATTAGAAAATTAAGGGGAGAGCAGTTTGGGGAGGGAAAATTGGTAAATCCCAGACACAGTCATGTTAAATATGGTGTAACATCAAGGTATGAGAATAAAATGGTCTACAGATCTATGAAATCTGGGACCAGAGCGTAAGTGGGATCCTGGGCACAGGGCTAAATATATAGAAGTTATTATTGTGGAAATAGATAGAAAACAGATGCACTCATGATGGGGGAAAAAATAGAAGAAAGAGAAGTGAAAAGAGGTCTGAGGATTCAAACTTGAACACTGCCTGTGTAGCAGTCAACCACCCTACACTTGATTCAATCTTGTCTTGCATTACTCAGTAATCCCTTGGCCCACGTTGTTCTTATTATCACACTAACCACCATTTACTGAATGCCAACTGTGCTTCAGGCACTCTATCATGCACTTATCACCTGCTTTAGACCTCAAACAAACGTAGGAGGCAAGTATTATTATCAGCATCCTACGGACGAAGAAAAGGAATCTTAGGTTTAAAACTCTGCTTAAGACCTCACAGTGAATGAATGGTAGATTTGGGGGTGGTCTGATTCATTGCCCAGGCTTATCCCACTGCCAAACATAATGCTGCCCTCCCAACGTTGGTACAGTTTTGACCCCTTACCCAGACTGAGGGCAAGGGCAAAGAATTTTCCATACACATTCTTAAAGACATGGGACTTTCTATCAGAATTTCTGAGTTATTACAATCCCAGCCCGATTTTTTTTTTAAACTGCATCTTAGTGACTTGTTCGGTCTTACATTGCGTAATTGCCGCTGGAATTTATGAAATATGAAAAACAGATCTGGGACTCCGTTACTAATGTGGGGGGCCCCCAGGACGGGAACGAGACCCTTTACTAACCAACTGTGGAGACTAAGTCACAGGGTAAAGGTGTCAGGAGGCAAAAGCTGAGTTGGCATGAAACGGAGCAAAGAAAGTTCTGTAGCTCTCCTCCCCTCGAGGCGCCCCCTCGCCTCTGCGAACCTCAGGAACTCAGACCTTCACTCGCCTCAAGGAAGCCCCAACTCCTCACGAAATCCCCAAGTCGCCAAGGAACTCCCTGGTTCCTAGGAAACCTCATCACAGAACCCTCCTCATCACAGAACCCTTCTCCCTACAGAACTCCCATATCCTCCCGGAACTTCTTTTCCATCTCCTCAAAGAACCTGTCTCTTCATGAATCCTTCAACCTCCCAAGAGAAAACCCAACTCCGCCAGGGACCCCGATCTCCTCACGTAATCCCCGTCCCCCACGCCTCGTGCCCAATTTCTCACTCTTCTGCAACCCCCCACTTCTCTCCTCACTGACCCCACCCAGGGCCGCCCGGGCCCGGCCTCACCTCGCGGCTCCTCCACAGAGCGCCGGTGCAGCTCGCGGTAGCGCTGCAGCGAAGAGACGTGCGCTGAACGGCTGACCTCGGGCGGCGGAGACCAACTCCGCACCCGGCTCCGGGGTCCAGACTCCTCCCGCTCCCGGCTCCCGCTCCCGCTCCCGCTCCGGCCCCGCTCCTCCGGAAGCCCCATAGCGTCAAGTTCCGAGCGCCGTAGCAGCCTTTGCGGGTAGCTTCTCGCGCCCAGGAGAGGAAAACAGGCTGGCCCGGGGGCGGTGCCTTACGGGAGGAGAGGCCTGGCCGGCGGAGGCGTGGCTTAAGCAGCCTCGGCGGATGGCGGCCCGGAGGGGCGGAGCCATGCTCGATGGGGTCAAAACGAATGTTAGCAGTGACACGGGTTGGGAAAAGTCGAGTATTGCTTGGGGGTAGGGGCGGAGCCGACTGCGGAAGGGGTGGAGCCACAGGGGAGGAGCTGAAGGGGCGGGGCGCGTGACAAGAGAGGTTGGCATCTTGCAGTGACAGAGGAGGGGAGGGGCCAGACGTGACAGTAGAGGAGGTGGGCCCTCTCCTGTCATGGAGTGACAGGGAGTGGCGAGCCTGGAGGTGACAAGAGAGGAGACTGAATCATGGAGTGACCACAGTGGGGTGGGGTCTTGGAGTGACAGATGAGAAGTTGGGTTAGGGCGGGGCTCGAGCGGGAAAGAGCTGGGCAACCGAAAGGAGTTGGATCTGGCCCATAATGGAGGCACCCCGTGATCTGATTGCACAAGCCCGTCACTCCACCGATTTGGAAAGCCAGGTGGAATAGGGTCCTTTCCGGGTGGCACTGTTCTCCTCTGAGAACTATCCCCCAATTCTGAGTAAACCACTCCCCTCTGTCCCCAGGAAAAAGTCCTCCCAAGACGTTGAGGGCTCGGCCTGGGGACAGGATGCCCTCTCTGCTAACCTTGGGGCCAGCTCAGAATTTTCTCCCACCTCTGAAGATATGTCTTCACTCTCCCTGCCTCCACAAATTCCCATATAGATCACAAGTACAAGACGCAAGTGAAGACTAGGAGGTGCTTTTAGGTCTTTGCTAATAAACACATCTCCTCATTATGCAAATAATGAACTCAGGGAAAGGAAATAATTTGTGCAAGGTCACAGAGAAAACAACAACCAGGTTAGGACCAAACCTAGGTCTCCTGACTCCCCTTCATCAGGCTGAAGGTAATGCTTGTAAAACACTAAAGTCTATGCAAAATAGGAAAACTCACCCTTCTTTCCTTCCCAATCTTTTTACTTCACCAAGAAACCCCTCCTACTTGTCACAACTGGGCTCAATTACCTCTGACTTCCCTCCATCCCTTCTACTACAGAAAGGAGAGGCCAGACAAGACCCTCTATCTCCCACCTGCACTCACCACCAAGAAGGGCCCTCCCCACCCATCAGTTCACAGAATGGCTGTCAAGGTAGGAAGGATCCTTAGATATCTAACTCCAAGGGTGATTCTGAGGGTCAAAATGGGCAGCCCCCACCCCATGAAGCCTACACAGGGCTTGTGACCCCACTTGGCCCAGGCTATCTTCCCATCTTCTCCTTTGTTCTTTGTCCAGCTAACCACAAGCCCAGAACACCCTAAATTGAAAAAACAAAAACTCCCCACCACCAGACCTATGATCCAGAGCCTATTCAATCCTAAAGTGAGAGTCTCAGGGCTACCTGAAAGGGTACAAACCTCATGGAATGGATATGGACCCCACTGAGGAGACAGATAATTCATCAAGAAGGCATTGGCTGCACTGAAAAGGCACACACACTTTACTGAAGGTACTCCATTAAGGGAGCACAGATTTGCTGAGGGATCTCAGATCTCACTGAAGGGCTGTGGACCCTGCAAATAGGACATAAAATGCATTGAAGTTCTCTGATTCTATTGAGGGGACATGGACTTCCTCCTAGGAGATAGAGAAGATATAGGTTTTACTAAGGAGACATAGACTCCACTGAGAGGACTCAAACCCCACTAAGGGGCCTCTCACAACACTGAGGAAATGGACACCACTAAGGGATCACAGACCTCACTTAGTGGAGACTACAAGGGGGATCAGACTTCCCTGAAGCATCACAAGCCCTACAGACCTCACTGAGGAGATACGAACCTCTCTGTAGGAAGGAAGGCACACGCAATGGGCACACATTCCTAGTATAGACAGTCATCTCTTCCCCTCCCTCCCTCCTCAGCCCCCAGTTCTCTTTTCTCTCCAAGCCCTTCTCCTAAGTCCTAAAGCTGTTCTCAATACACTGATGTCCTCTGCTGTCTAAATATGGCACTGCAGCTGCTGGTCCCACAGCAGTTTTTCAAATAGTCCTGGTTTTTATCTCTGAGCCTGGATCCTGGGGTTGAGGAAGGAGAGGGTGTGTCCCCAGGGGCTTCACCAGCACCCCCCTCCCTCTTGTTTGTGGGCTGTGTAATGGAAGTTTAAAAAAATTTTTTTTTCAACGTTTATTTATTTTTGGGACAGAGAGAGACAGAGCATGAACGGGGGAGGGGCAGAGAGAGAGAGGGAGACAGAGAATCGGAAACAGGCTCCAGGCTCCGGGCCATCAGCCCAGAGCCTGACGCGGGGCTCGAACTCCCAGACCGCGAGATCGTGACCTGGCTGAAGTCGGACGCCCAACCGACTGCGCCACCCAGGCGCCCCTGTGTAATGGAAGTTTAGAAAAGAGGCCTCATAAGAGAGAGAACTTCCCTCCCCCATCCTTAGAGATGGGGTAGTAATGCAAACTATAGTGTAGTCAGAACTCTTCAGGGTAGGAAGAGGATGGATTGGGTTGGATGGGATGAGAATTCAAGAAATTAAGGAAATAATCACAATAATCATAGTTATGACATTTATTAAGTGCCACGTCCTATACTAAGCATTTTCTGACATGTTAATCTTCACAGCCATCTGAGATGAATACTGTTATTCTATTTTACAGATGAGGAAACTGATACTCAAGAAGATTAAATGTCTTGCCTAAGATGACATGGTTTATAAGTGGTAGCACAGGGAATAGAACCCAGACAACTAGACTACAGAGACCCATTCCTCTCCCATTTATCCCTCCCTCTCAATTCCTGCCATACCATCACCACCATTATTTCTCTCTCCAAGTATCCTTTCAGAACCACATCAAAAACTCTTAAAATGATGGTAAATATTCAGATTCCAGAGACCCCATCCCAGTCTATGATCCCACACTCACACTGCCCACCTGCAGGTCGACTGCAGGCTGACAGCGCTAGGTGGAGGAGGGGTGTGCAGTCAGACCCTACGCCCGCGGGGGTTGTGGTGAGGCGCCCCCTCCTGGCTGCCCTAGAGCTCAGGCCCCGCCCTCCCCCACCCCCCTCGCCCCCGCCGCACCACTTCCGGCAGGCGCTGCGCTGCTGGGGGGCGCGGGCGAGGATGGCGGCGGAGAACGAGGCCAGTCAGGAGAGCGCCCTGGGCGCTTACTCGCCCGTGGATTACATGAGCATCACCAGCTTCCCGAGGCTGCCGGAGGACGAGCCGGCGCCCGCGGCCCCTCTGAGGGGCCGCAAGGACGAGGACGCCTTCCTGGGAGACCCCGATACCGGTGAGGCCCGCTGGCCCAGTCCCTGCCCCCTGGGACGTCCCTGGTCCTCCTTCATCTGCGCGGAGCATCACCTCCAGTCTCCATCTCCCTAATTGATCCCCTTCCTCCTGGACCCCTCCCTTCTTCTCCCTTGTCTCTGTTAATTATCTAGTGAGATTGGAGATGCATTTCTGCTTTGGAGGCTTAGGATGCGACAGGGAAGAATGATGCCAGGGATTGCAGTAGCAGGGATTGGGGTTATCTCTTGGGAAGAACCAACTAAAAAGGAAGGAGTTTTGGAGGGAGGATGCTAAGAAACAGCTGTGATCACCCAGAAGAGGCCGTTCTTTAGTCACAGAGAACAGACTGCAGCAGGATGGGTAGAGGCTAGGTCTTGGGAAGAACTTCCCACAGCCAAGGATTGTGGGAAGGAGAGACCTTAGGGAGCAGCTGAGGATCTCTTCATGTCCCCGGAGGGGTACAGAGGGCATGATTCCCGTCTGTTTGTGAGGGCTAGGTATTGGGAGACAGGGGGATGGACTGCATGACCTCTCAGAGTCCTTGGAGACCAGAGTGCCTTCTCTGCCTTGTGGATTACCTCACCCCTCCCGGAGCCATGGATCAGGCCAGGATGTTAGTAAGGTACCCTGCCCCCTAGGAAGCAGGCTCCAGAATTTTACTGTGTTCTTGGCCCTCTGCAGGGACTGCAAGGGGCAAGAGTAGGGACGGGGGAGACCTGAGGGCCAAGAGGTCTCTGAGCATTTCTTCCCTAGGGCTCTGCCTCCTATCCATGTGGCCCAGCTCTATCTTCCTCTCCATTCTTCATCCTCCATCCCCCATCCTTCTTTCCCTCAACGTCACTTCCTGGCATTAGAGCATCCTTCTGCTTAACTCTGTCTTCCTCCCAGTGCCTGCACTTGAGCCCTCTCCCTTACCAGCCTGGCAGGCAGATCCTGCTTCTCTGACCCATCCTTCTCCAGCCTGACCCTTCTGTAGCTATTCCCAGGCTGAAAGCTCCAAACTCTCCCTCCTCCACAACTTCCCAGTCATCTGGCCTTTACTCACAGCCCCTGCCAACCTAACTAGACTGTACCCTACCTGGAGGGGGAGGCTTATGGACATCACATGTCCAAGCTGCAGATCAAAACTTATTTTCCAGAGGGAGTAACCCTGGAATCAGGAGGTAACAGGAAGAGTAATGGGAAGATGTGTCCTGGTGGATAACAGCCTGAAACTATGTCCTTTATTCAGGGGTCAGGAGTGCCACTCCTGATCTCAGCACTGGCTTGACTCTGTATGACAGTGGGCAGTCCTATCCTGACCTGGGCCTTAGTTCCCTCTTCCAGCTCAACTGGGGATGTCTATCTCTCTTAACCTAGAGATTGGAAAACCCCTGACATGTTTTCTCCTAGCTCCCTATAAATGTCTTAGCATTTATCAAACCTGTGATTATTTGAGCAGTCATGTGATTACTCCATATTTGTAAGCCCTATGAGGATGGGATCGTGACTGTTTTGTTCACCATCCTTTCTCTACCATCCGGCACAGTGCTAAGCACTAATAAAAATTGTTGTATGAATAAATGAATGAGAGAGATCTCAGGATGAAAGACTAACAGGGGAGGGAGTACCTTGGGGAGTTAATATAGATTCTGCCCTCATCTATACAAAACTCCAACAGAGACCCTTGTCACCTGAGTTTCTTGGAACCTGCACCTTATGCCACACTTGTACACTAAAATTCCAAGGACTCTTACCATCATACCTATGTAGTCATTTCAATGCTTTGTCTCAGAGCACAACTTCTAGGCCCCAAGGCTTCTTTGGCCAGCTGGACTAGCCTGTTGGCTAACATGATCTCCTATGTTATTAACCTGGTGGTGCCACTTACTGGCACTGCCCCATCCTCTTAACCAGGACCTTGGTTGTGCCCAACTAGCCTCTAGCCTGCCACTCCCCAGAACCAAGTGCCAGGTACCCTACAACTGACCCTGGAAAAAGTAGAGCTAAATGGTGACCACTCCAAGGTTGGGGAAATTCTTGACTCTCTCCTGAGCTTCAGGCCCATGTGTTCCTCTTTGTCGCAGGCATCTGCCTCTAGATGTCCTGCAAGTGCCTGACTGTCAGCATGATCTATGTTGAATTTATCATCTCTTCCCCATACCTGCCCTTCCCCCAATGTCATTCTCAATTAGTGACACTGCCATTCGTCCAGTCTCCAAGGTAGAAGCCCAGGAGCTACCCATGATTTCCTTCCTTCCCTTTATTTCCAAATGGTGATCAGATGCTCTCTGTCCTTCCAAGTATCTTGCAGGTTCCATCTCATCATCCTGCTACCACTACTGTAGACTAAGCCACCATCCTCTCTTACTTGTATTACCCATAGGCTTCTAGCTACTACCTGCCTCTTCCTCCTCTCTGCCTCCCCAACCCCAATCCATCCACTACCTTGAACTTCTGTCATGTCATTCCTTGGTTCAAAAATCTTTAATGATTCTGCCCTTAAGGAATAAGCAAGCCAGAGATGAACTCAGTTTCTAGCCAAGATATCTTTCCTGAGCTCTAGACTTAGCAAGTCAACTCTGTTCAGTATTCTTTTGTCAGAAGCTCAGCTAAAACTGAGCTAATCTTAAAAGAGAATTTTATTTGATAGCATAACTGAAAAATCCAGGGATATGGGGCCTCAAGTATAGCTGGATCAAGGCACCTAAAAAGGAATTGGCTTTCATCTTGTGGGTCAACATGTCCTCAGCAGCAACAGGTTTACCCCGTACTATCTTAGCAATCTAGGCAGAAAGAAGGCTTTCCTCTTTCCCAATGGTTCCAGCAATAGAACTAAGTTTTAGTCTCATTGAACTGGTGCTGGTCACATGCCTGTCCCTGAACCAGTTACTGTATAGAGGTACCTGTTCTGATGGGCTAGACCTAGGTCATATACTCACTCTGGTCAGGAATGAGAAAATGAGGAATGAGAGAAGGGAGATGGTATTTTCTAAAAGAAAATTGAATGGAAATGGCATCTAAGCAGATAAAAATCAAATGCCTACTAGGCCAGTTGCCTCCAGACAACTGCTAATGTCCCACAAATTCAGAATCACCAAAATTAAACTCATCATCTTTCTCCCAAAAGACTTATGTCTTCTGATTCCAAACTAACCTTTTCCCAGTGTCCTGCTGTTGCTCTTACATATCAGTAAAATCAATGGTTTTATTGCCCTAGTGCTTACACAGTAAAGTATTCAGTAAATATTTTTGTTGAATAAATGAATAACTTAATGATTGACTGGTGGAATAAAAAGTCTTGCATGAATCTATCTCTAATGAAACCATATCACCTTCACCTCCTGGTCCCTCATAGCTGATTGGAGAAAACATATTTAAGGACAAGCATCAACTAGAATTAGCTTATAAGGTTGGCTTTTGAGTGTGGAAATGGCTCCTGCCTTGTGGAGCAATGGAAAGGAGGTTTTGAGTTACTCTTGCTTCTGTCATTTATTCATTTTATGACCTTAAGTGGGCAGCGTCATCTTTCCCAGTCCCAAGTTTCCTCATCTGCAAAATGGAGAGAATAGGCCTATCTCATAAAGTTATGGGAATGCTTCAGTGAGGGAATGTGTATAAAGAGCTTGGAATATAGTCAGCATCAATAAATATAAGTTCAAAACCATTTCCTGCACTTCTTTTGAAACCTCCAGGGACCAAGGAGAGTTCTGTGCCCACAGTAGGTATTTAACATCTGTTTGTTGAATGAATTCCAGTTTTATTTAAAGACTATGTGGTGCTGGTGCTGTGGAGTAGAGGCAAGCATGATCAGCTGAGGGAGGCTTCCAGAAGACAAGTTTCTTTTTTTGAATAAAAAATGTAAAACAAATTACATGTGTATAGTAAAAAAAAAAAAAAAAAGTGAAGAAAAGTAAAAGTTCTCTTCTCCATTCCTATCTGCCCACAATTTTTCCTTTTTATTTAAAAATATATGGGCGTTCCTGGGTGGCTCAGTTGGTTGAGCATCCAACCCTTGATTTTGGCTCAGGTCATGATCCCAGGGTCTTGAGGTCAAGCCCCACATTGGGCTTCTTGCTGAGCATGGAGCCTGCTTCTCTCTCTCTCTCTCTCTCTCTCTCTCTCTCTCTCTCTCTCCCTCCCTCCCTCTGCCCCTCTCCCCAGCTCATGTGTGTACACACTCTTTCTCTCTCTCTACAAGAAAACAATTTTCAGGCTCTGTGCTCACAGCACAGAGATTCTCTCTCTTGGCCCCTCCCCCGCTTGTTCTCTATCCCTCTCTCAAAATAAATAAAAATAAACTTTAAAAGAAAAAGATTTTTAATTAAAAAATAAAATAAAAATAAAAATATATGTATTGATTTAGGGGTGCCTGGCTGGCTTAGTCAGTGGAGCACGAGACTCTTGATCTCGGGGTTGTGAGTGTGAGCCCCATGTTGGGTGTGGAGATTACTTAAAAAATAAAATCTTAAAAATATATTTATATGTATTGACTAAAAAAAATACATATATGTAATAAAAATTTCAAACAAGAAATTCTCCCACCCCATCTCATTCCTACCTTCAGTATCTTTCCCCAGAAGTAACCACCATAAACGTTTTCCAAAAATTATCTATATATGTATGTGGTTTCTTATTTACACAGAAGAGGGAAGTATGGATTCTGAAGGGCCTTGAATGCCTGGTCAAGGAGCTTGGATTTTCATCATGTTGACATCAATGAACCATGATAGTATTTTAAACAGGAAAGTATAACACTTAGTTTTCAATATTATCCCACAGACTTTTAAAGTGGTTATCCTCCTAGTGCATAGTAGGAGGTGCTCACAAAATATTTATTGAATGAATGAACTTTTTAAAACACATTGTACATACAGCAAGGGTATTAAGGCCAAGGTACCAGGTTATTTTTTTACTGTTCACAAACACCCAGGACCTATAGGCCATTTAGAGAACTGGTTTCAAGGCTAATATGACCCAAAGGAGGAAAACTATGGGATGGAAGAGGGCCTCAGCCCTGGCCAATGTGGAAGGGGGATAGAAGTAACTAGAGGGTGCCTGGTAGAATCATCTCATGGAATCCTTATGCCCATTTTGGCCAGTTAGGGGTTAGCTCCATTATTAGGTGAGGAAAGTGAGGCTTGTGGCTTGAAGGGACTTACTCATAGTAAGCCAGCAAGTAGTAGCTTGCTCCACTCTTATAGTCAGTCCTCAGATTCATTCTCCAGATAGCCAAGGAATCTTTTTAAAACACAAAACAGATGTCTTCAGTTCTTTCTTAAAACTCTGCAATGGCCTCCCATGGTTCTTAGGATTAAATCCAAGCTTCTCACTAGGCCCACAAGACCTAGTGCACCTGGCCTAGCCTCCACCATACCACTCTTTCCCCTTGCTCGTTACATCAGAGCCACTCAGGCCTTGGTTACTTTTTTCTAATGTACCAAGCTTATTCCTACCTTAGGGCCTTTGTGCCTGCTGCTCCTTTCTAGAACACTCCACACACTCACCCCTTGCTCTACATATGATGGCTAGCTCCTTCTCATCCCTTAGTTCTCAGCTAAAAAGTCACCTCCCCTGAGAAGCCTTGCCTGATTTCCCCAGCTAAGCAACCTTCAACGTGCACCATTATTCTCTACCATTTCATCCTTCATAGCACTTGCCACAAGTTGTGATGATATACTCCTTTGTTTGTTTATTTTCTTTTCTTTCACTGGTCTGTGAACTCTATGAGGGCAGAAACTGTTTATTCTTTTCCCCTGTATTGAGCAGAGGGCCAGACCCATAGCAGGCCCTCCATATTTGTTGAGTGAGTGAATGGGTAAGCCAAGCAAGTTGGAAGCCAGG
Source organism: Prionailurus bengalensis (assembly GCF_016509475.1). NCBI lineage: Eukaryota > Metazoa > Chordata > Mammalia > Carnivora > Felidae > Prionailurus > Prionailurus bengalensis. The sequence goes on from NC_057354.1 coordinate 24,329,272, forward strand.
GCCTGTTCAGTTTATATAGCTACCTCCTTGCACAGAAAGCTGGCCCCAGCTGGGGCAGGATCTAGTTTCCAGGGAGGGCTCAAACCCCTTGCACTCCAGGAAGTATTCTTTGCCCTAGGCCCTGGGTCCTGGGTCCCTGGGTGGGTCTCGGTTCTCAGGAAGTTTCGCCTAGGGCCAGACATCCAGCTTCCTGCTGCCTAGATGGGGGTCCCTGTCTTTCCAGCCGGGACTGCCGCTTCCCCCTTTTGGGGTGCATTGGGGAGATGCTAAAAAGGGTGAGCAGTGCCGTCTAGTGGGGTTTGCTTGACAGGGGCGGGGAGAGGGTCATGCAGAATAGCCCCGCCCTCCAGGCGGGCAGGGCCAGGTAAGAGGTGCCCAGACCTACCCGGCTGCCACCCCACAGACCCGGACTCCTTCCTGAAGTCTGCGCGGCTGCAGCGGCTGCCTTCGACGTCGTCGGAGATGGGCAGCCAGGACGGGTCGCCGCTGCGGGAGACACGCAAGGACCCGTTCTCTGCGGCAGCGGCCGAGTGCTCCTGCCGCCAGGACGGGCTCACAGTCATCGTCACGGCCTGCCTCACTTTTGCCACGGGTGTCACTGTGGCGCTTGTCATGCAGATTTACTTCGGGGACCCTCAGGTGAGGGGGTTTCGTGAGTGCCAGAGGGAGGGAACCGAAGAGGAGGGAGTGAGGAAGTTCTTGAGGAGACCGTGGGGATTGCGGAATGGCTGAGTGAAGGAGGAGGTCAGCAAATGGAAAGGGGAGAGGACAGTGACATGGGAGAGGAAGGTCCCAAAGGGAGGGGCTCAAGGTATGAGGAGGACAGAGCCAGGAAGGCACCTAATCAGGTGAGAGGCACTGGAGGCAATAATGGAAAGAGTCCTAGGGGACAAGAAGGCAGGCCTCGCACCCCCAGCCCCTGCGGAGATTCTGGGGTTGGTGGAGGTGCCTTAAGGGGGCAGGGGTCTCCTACTGCCCCCACCTAGAACCCTTTCCCTTCCCAGATCTTTCACCAGGGTGCCGTGGTGACTGATGCTGCCCATTGCACATCGCTGGGCATCGAGGTGCTCAGTAAACAGGGATCTTCCGTGGATGCCGCTGTGGCAGCAGCGCTGTGCTTGGGGATCGTGGCTCCACACAGTTCTGGCCTGGGCGGGTAAGGAGCTCCCAGCTGTGGAGGTTGGGTTCCCCCAGGCCTCCTTCTGTGTCCTGGTATGTAGGCCTCACTAGGGGGTCTTTCGGTTTCACTAGAGGGGCAGCTAGGCCCCAACTCCTTGCATTTTGCCTTTCTACGTCCAATTTTACCCCTTTCTCCTTACCTGAGTCAGAGGAGGCATTTTCAGAAGAGTTTTGTTTTGTTTTTGTTTTGTTTTGTTGTGTTTTACTTTGTTGTAACTAGACTTTTGTAAACTACTCTGGTGGGGGTATACTGTCACTAGTTAACACAGGGATACTTTAATTTTCGGGTTTACAAATCCTTAAAACAAATCCCTGTGAGCATGGTTAAGCTATGGAACCTCTATCTTCCAAAAATATACCCCAGGCTGAGAACTCTTAAAGTTTATTTATTTTGAAAGAGAGAAAGAGAGAGAGCAGGGAGGGGCAGAGAGAGAGGGAGAGTGAGAGAATCCCAAGCTGGCTCCCCCTCTGTCAGGACAAACCCATGTGGGGCTGGAATCTACAAACCAAACCATGAGGTCATGATCTGACCAGAAATTAAGAGTATGAAGTTTAATCACCTGAGCAACCCAAGTGTCCCCAGGCTAAGAATTCTTAAAACAAAGATTACAAACTGGCCACCTATGGGCCATACCAACACACAGACTAGTTTGTTTTCCACACTTAAATTTTTATTTTTTTTTAATGTTTATTTATTTATTTTGAGAGAGAGAGAGTGGGGGAGGGGGCAGAGAGATGGAGAGAGAGAATCCCAAGCAGGCACAGAGCCCAACACAGGGATGGAACCCACAAACTAAGAGATTATGACCTAAGCCAAAATTGAGGGTCGGATACTCAACTTACTGAGCTACCCAAGCATCTCCCACACTTAAAGTTTTTAAAATTTGTTTGCTATTGTTCAGGGCACCTGGGTGGCTCAGTTGGTTAAGCATCCAACTTCAGCTCAGGTCATGATCTTACGGTTCATGAGTTTGAGCCCCATGTCAGGCTCTGTGCTGACAGCTCAGAGCCTGAAGCCTGCTTCTGGTTTTGTGTCTCCCTCTGTCTCTGCCCCTCCCCCACTCACGCTCAGTCTCCGTCTCTCTCTCTCAAAAATAAACATTGAAAAAAATTATTTTTTAATTTGCTTGCTATTGTTAAAAAGTTGAGAATTTTCATAAAAACCCATATTTCCAACATCTCTTTAACAATCAGGAGCCTCAGTAACACTGGGCCCGCATTCCCACATGGCTACAATTGTCTGGAGCTAAATAGCATGATGGGGCTTGTGCTTTTTACTTGGCCATAATTCCTGCCACTCCCTATTGTTTATCTCTCCTGCTTTCTTTATTATGTTACTTGGCTGCAGGCCAACCGTCTCAGATGCAACTTCCATCTCAGATGGAAACAAGTCACAGAAAAGGGACAAGCTGACAAAGTCCGTATCTTGGCTCCTGCAAGACCAGCCCTGCAGGCCCTACCAAAGAAATTCCCCTTTTGGTTGTATACAGTCTATCCTTACATAATTCAGTCCTGGAAGAGGGAGCAGAGGCATACCATGGAGGCAGGTGCAGGAAGCTGGCAGGGGTCCAGCTATGGTCTAAGGTGGGGGCAGGGGGTAGAACATCTTGCTCTTCCAGTCTCTAGGGTTTCCCTAATCAGGGATTAAAGTCTCCAGTAACAGGCTAGACGAGGTCCATGGTTTCTGGGTCCCCAATCCCCTTGATTTCACTCCCCCACCCTCTTACAGAAGCTGAGTCTCTGAATCCCTGCTGGGGAGAGAGCTCAGACATCTGACTCCAGATGACAGATTTAGCCCACAGATTTATCCATCACCACTGGGGATTGAAGGGTGGCAGGTTAATTGTTTAGAGGGGTAGCATCTTATCAACCTCCCCCTTCTGTGCCTCTCCCAGTGGCGGCGTGATGCTGGTACATGACATCCGACGAAATGAGAGCCACCTAATTGACTTCCGGGAGTCTGCACCAGGGGCCCTCAGGGAAGAGGCCCTGCAGAGATCCTGGGAAACCAAGGTGGGGATGCTGGTGAGAAGAGAGAGTCCGGGGGCGTCTCCCTTCACTGCCCTTCTGCTAACCGAAACATTACTTTGCTGAGTAATTACAGTGGAAATGAGAAAAAGAGTTAAGCAGGATGCTCTTAAGGCTATGAGGAAGAGAGGCAGCTCCCAAAATAAAATAATGAACCAAAAGATCTGGATGGTTGATAATAGGCAATACAGCAACACCTCACTTCTCTGGTGACCTCACCTATCTGGAAACCTGAGCAGCCTGAGACATCGCAAAGTTCCTGCACTATATCTCATACTTCCCATTCTAAGCTTGTTGACTATAACTTTCCCAGCCCACAACCTATTGGAAAATTAAAGAGGAACTGCTAAAGGCAAACCCACTATCCACCGAGAGCAAAGGAAAAAATAGAAAAATTTGGAAAAATAGTTATTTGGTGCAGTGACAAAAGCCAAACACATGCCTGAGTTATCACAGCTGAGTAATGGTAGTGTGATAACGAAAAGGTTAAATGAAAGTCCCTTGTCCATTACTTTAAAAGGCAGGAGTAGATATAATCCAACAGACAGGTTTCTGTCTAAATTGGTTATGTCTTGGCTCTTAAAAGGGTTTGCTTAATTTATAAATCCCCCAACTATGCTAGATAAAGGACGCCTTTCTGCATTTGCTGATAATAAGTCAGGGAAATGGGAGGGATGCCTGCCGGGGAGAGCTTGTCCCTCCTCTGGGATCCTTGGCCTGTGTCTTTCCCCTGTGCCAGCCCCCATCCCTGGCTTGGGGCTCTGCGGAGTTCAGCCCAGCCCCCCGCTTCCAGTGACCTGGTCTCCTCTCTCCCTCACCTGCCCGCCTCGCCCAGCCTGGGCTCTTGGTGGGGGTCCCCGGAATGGTGAAGGGGCTACATGAAGCTCACCAGCTCTATGGCAGGTAAAGACCCTCCCTCTGGGGACCAGGGGCCCCTGCCTGCATCTCTCCTTGGGTGGCCGTCTCCTACCTTCCTTGGATTCTTTCCTTCCCAACTCCACCTCCTAATATCCCCTTCCCTTGCCAGGACTCTCCTTCCCAGGAACCCCCTTGCTCTTCCAGTCTCTGGGTTTTCCCTAATCAGGGATTTAAGTTTCCCCCAGGACCCCTCCTCCTCCCCCCAGGACCTTCTCCACCCCCTGCTCTCCGGCCCCCCCAGGCTGCCATGGTCCCAAGTCCTGGCCTTCGCAGCAGCTGTGGCCCAAGATGGCTTCAACGTGACCCATGATCTAGGTCAGTGGGGCCTGGGGGTTGGGGGGAAGGCATGAGGTTGATGGGAAGGGGAGAAGAAACCTCTGAGATTTGGGGCCCAAGCCAAAAAGCACCTCTCTTCCAGTTTGCTCCTTTGGCTCCCTCCCCACCCATCCTACTCTCACAGGGATGCAGCCTCAAATGAGGGGATCTGGGAAGGGCCCATATACAACCCCCCCCCCACCTTCCCCATAACAGGCTTCTGGGGGGCCAGAACTATTAGGGCCAGCCAGTCAGCCACTTCATCTATGGTGCATCTCAGCCCGTAGCCCAGCCTCCTGTCCCTGCTTGCAGCCCGAGCCCTGGCCGAACAGCCTCCGCCCAATGCATCTGAGCGTTTCCGTGAGACATTCCTGCCATTGGGCCACCCGCCACTACCTGGCTCACTGCTGCGTCGGCCTGACCTGGCTGCAGTGCTGGATGTGCTGGGCACCTCTGGCCCCACCGCCTTCTACGCAGGAGGCAATCTTACACTGGAGATGGTGGCTGAGGTGAGCATGTGGGGAGCTCCCCTTGCCCTGAAGGACCCTACTGCAGGAGTATTCTTCCCCTTCCTTCCTTCTCGGTCTTTCTTTCTACATATATTTACTGAGGATTCCATTTACTTGAGATTGTAGAATAGACAAAAACAATCTCTGGTGGTAAAAATCAGATTAGTGGTTGTTTGGGGTGAGAGCAGTTAACTGGGATGCAGCACAAAGAACCCCCTGGGATGAGAGAACTGTTCTGTCTTGATTGAAAGAGGTACCTTTGGGCCCCCCAGGGCTGGTGCCAACCTGTGCAGAGTCTTGTCCTGTCCCTCCCAGGCCTGGTGGAGACTCAGGATCAGCCTCAGCTTCCCTGAGCCCTCAAGCTCACCCTGCTCTTAGGTTTTCTAGGGACTGAGGGAAACCCCTCCTTCACTGGTGACTATCAGGACTTACCAACCAACAGAGACTCTTAGTCTGAGGCAGTAATGGGTTCTGAGAACTATTGTCAGTAGTTAAAAACTCCTAATGGAAAATTATGTTCAAGATGAGGATACACACCAACTCTGTGATTCTGTCATCTGTACCATTGGAGTGATTATATGTATCTCTGCCATATAGTTATGGGAATTGAATAGATGTGTCATTCATTCTACATTCATAGAGTGCCTGTTCTGCGTCAGACCCTGTGCTGGGCACTGGAGGTATGGTTATATGATAGATGCCCATCTCAAATGGACTTAACTGGGAAGTCCAGCAGAATACTGGCTTTAGGTCTGCTGGGTCCACAGCTCCATCTACATTGTCAGGCCTTGGTCTGTCTGTCTCTCTGTCATGACTCTACTTCTGTTTGAATTCACTCTCTATCAGATCCTTTCCATACCTACTCCTCACCAGCCATCCTTCCAGCAAACCATCCCAGAGAAAGAGCATTTCTCATTCCAACAGTTAAAGCAAAAACCTCCAGCTTGTATCTCATTGGCCTATCATAGGTCTCATGATTATTCCCAAACCAGTCACTGGCATGGAAAAGGAATGCTCTGATTAGCCAGACCTGGATATACTGGAGAAGGGGATGAAGGAGACTCTAACAAAGACCATCAGAGCTTTAAAAGAAAAAAACACCAAAGTTGAGTTTAAAAATTTGACCAACAAAGGAACACATATGATGTGTGTGTCATTCAATGTGTAGAACTTCAGTGTGTAGTTCACCAAGGGTGGATTAAAAGTCAGGGGTTTCAAATACTAAAACTACAAAGAGAGAGAGAGAGAGATTGAGGATTCCTAGTGGTTGTGCTAATTTAGGAATGAAAATTACCATGCTGGAAAGGATGGAATGAGCCCATAGGTTTGTTGGTTCATTGGTCAATAGATGCTTGGTTACATCCAATGAGGGTCATTCCTACCAGAATCATCCAGAGTTCATGGTTTTGGAGTAGCTTTCGTTAATTGTAGTGAAATGAAGAATTCAGTTTTGATATCTGTAGGCAAATTCTGCTTTAAGTAGAAAATATTCCTTTAAAAAAATAATCTCTGCACCCAATGTGGGGCTTGAACTCAGGACCCCAACAAAAGTTGCAGGCTCTACTGACAGAGCCAGCCAAGTACCCCAGAAAATGTTCATTTTATATAGGCAGAGAGGGTAGTATGTGCAAGGCCATGGAGTCATGAGTTCAGGAACTGTAGTTCACTCAGGTAGCTGTACAGAGGTCACTGGGGAATAGCAGGACATGAGGTGGGAGCATTGGACAGGGACCAGGTCACAAAGGGCCTTGAATGCCAATCTAAGGAGGTCGTTCATAGAATGTCTGGTACATAGCAGGTGCTCAGTGGTAGTGCTTTTCCCCCTTTCTTTTCTGTAGGGTCCCGAGGGCTAATGGGGTCCATAAAGGCCATGATGGAAATTGCAGAAGGCACAAAAGTTAGAAACATCTGATATGTCTTTGATTCCAAGCATATACCATAGGCCAAGCCCATATGCTTACACTGTGGAGTGTGGATCACAGCTGTGATGGGGTCATTCTCTCCCCTCTAGGCTCAACATGCAGGGGGTGTCATAACTGAGGAGGACTTCAGCAACTACAGTGCCCTCGTGGAGAATCCTGTGTGTGGCGTCTACAGAGGTGACCTCTCTCCCAGCTCTCAGGGTCCCTGCTCAGGAGAAGCCTCCCAGTCCATGGCCACCTCCTTTTGGCCTAGAGATTCCTCCCCATTTTACAGGAGAGAAACTGAGGCAGTGAGCTGCCTGGCCAGCCAACTGTTGAAGGAAGCCAGAGCCAGCCCACCTTCTGAAGTAGTCATGGGGTCAGTTACCCCAAGTATTTAGGATATGGGGAGGGAGGTCTGGCCAAAAGTTCAGGCCTGGAAGTTGGGGTTCTGGCCATAAGTTTTCTTGATTTGGGCTCTATGTTGCCTCAGCCCCACTCTCACTGTTGTGTACTTCCTAAGAAGAATTCCTAAGGCCAGAGTCCATCCAAATTCATATTGAACAAACCTTTGAAGACAATTATAAACCTGTCCCCTCATTGTGTCAAAAGGAAACTGAGGCCCAGGGACAGAATGGAACTTAACCTGCCAAACTCAAAACTAGAGGAATCCCAAAAGCCAAGCCTATGATGTGGATGAAATCCATGTTTGCTGAACCCAAAGTGGTGGTTTCCTGGGTCCCTCAGAAGGTTCTCAGGTTCTCTCCCCTCCTGGAGGTCTGGATCACCTGGAACCCCAGGAGGGGTTACCTCTGAGTTCAGGTTTCCAGGCCTCAATTTCTAGCCTGATTCTTCTACCAGAGGTGGTAGTGTATGAAGACCTGGGTTTGAGTACTAGCTGTCCCATTAACCTTGAACAAGTCACTTCCCACTGTGAGCTGTGGTTCCCTCCTAAAAATGGAGATAGTACCCTTGAGGGGTGCCCATGAAGATTTGATGAGGTGTTATCAGAAGCTGCCCTGATCAGAATGGATGCTGAATTCTTATTTGATTTTACAAATCTCCTCCCCAGCCTGGGTTCTCTTGCCAATGCCAGTACCTTGAGATTGTCTCCTACAAACTTGGACCAGCTGCCTCTCTGTGCCTCCGTTTCCTCACCTGTAAAATGAGGATGATAACATTACCCATTGTGGGGGTTAAATGAGTTAATCAGTTAATGTTATATGTCAGGTATTATCATTATTCCTTTGATGTCCAAACATCTAATAACAGGGGCCTCAAATAGGAAGAGGAGATTGCTGCTCCCAAGAAGTTTTAGGGGTGGGACCATGATGGGCCCTGAATAGTATCCTGGTCTGTGGGAGGAGCTAAAAGAAGTTCTGGACATCTGGACACCTGTCCCTGCTCTGCCTGCAATGTGCCTCTGGGCAGACTACAGTTCTCTTGAGCCTTAGTTTCCTTGTGCAGAAGAGGAAACTGAAGACCAGTGTTCTGAGTTGGAGTCCTGGCCCTGCCCTTGACTTGCCATGTGAACTTGTGTGGGTCCCTTTGCCTCTCAATACTTTGCCTCTCAGCACAGTTTCCCTGTCTGATGAGGAGTTCAGTGCAGGGGTCTCAGCCTACGTGATGGTGGGATATGGAGATGCCTTGACCCCTCCCCTGCCATCTGGTCATTTCCATTTTTTTTTCCAGGCCACCTGGTTCTCAGTCCCCCACCCCCGCATACAGGGCCTGCCCTCATCAGTGCTCTCAACATCCTTGAAGGCTTCAATCTTACCACCCTGGTGTCCCGGGAACAGGCTCTTCACTGGGTGGCAGAGGCAAGGCCGACCCCTCCACCCTGCCCTGGGTCTTGGTACACTGGGAGTGGGGGGATGGGTTACTGCCGTGGGGCAGGACTAAATCACCTCCAGGTTTTCTCACATGAGGATCAAAAGTGTGGGTCCTGGGAGGAGCCTGGCAGCCTCTTCCACACCCCTATTATATTTTCAGACCCTGAAGATTGCATTAGCCCTGGCCAGCAGACTGGGAGATCCTGTCTACGATTCTACCATCACTGAGAGCATGGATGACATGCTCAGGTGGGTCCCAGGGCAGGACCCTCAGGGCTGCAGAAGTGGTGGTGGATGTGAGGAAAGGATCAGATGAAAAGCAGCTGGTAAAGCAAGAAGACCTGGAGTCCCAAGTCAATTTTAGCTTAGCTCCAACTCATAGTGTGACCCTGGTTGCCTCACCCTGCACCTACCTCAGTTTCCCCATCTGTACAATGAGTTGGCCCTCAAAACTTTTTTTTTACCCTAGCAGGGCACCTATTGGGGCCCATCTGGGCCCCCTTTAGAGTGGAAAAAGAAAGCCTAATAACAATGAAAAATCTCCAAGCAATTACTGGAGGTGATGGGAATTTTTACATTACACATACATTATACACTATAATGTATCCACATTAGCAGCATAATATTGTAAGACTGTGGGTCCTGGTCAGACTGACTCAGTTCAAATCCCAACTTCACCATTCACTAGCTGTACAGGATTGGACAAATTTAAATTCTGTAAGTCTGTTTCCACAAGGGGGCCTGACAATAATGGTGCCAACCTCATGAGGTTGTGGTACAGATTAAATAAGGTCATACATGCAAAGCACTGAGCACATTGTCTGGCACATAATAAGTATTCAACAAATATTAGTAGTAGTAACTGGCAATATGAGTGGGTAAGAACGGTTACTATTTAATTGCTACTATACCTGACCAAAAGGCTAGCTAAGGAAAAAACCAGAAACCAAAAATATACTTAACATAAATTTGTTTTATTACTCAAACAGCTCTATGAATTAAGTTGGAAACAATGAAACTAAATGAATAGCTTATAATTAAAAAGCAAAAAGAGCAGCAACCAAAATCAATAAGCAGTTCAAAGCCATAAGAGTGAAGTCTAAAAACAAAGCCTCTCTCCCCTCACCCAATCCACCTGAAACAAAGCCCTCTCTGCCTCTTCTGTGCGGCCACCAGCCTTTATGGTTGAAAACTGAATGAAAATCTTTAATAATCCTTAGTAACTTGTCATTCTCTAATCAACTACAATAACCAAACCAACACTTATTAAGTAAGAAACCCTCTGTCAAACTTTAAAAAGTCTGGAAAATTGCATGTTGTTTTCAATTTAGCTCTAACACACACACACACACACACACACACACACCTATATTAAATTCATTCAAGTAATTTCATCCAATAAATAGTTACTAAGGGTTTATATACCAAGTCTTCCCCCACAAAATTCTAATAGTAACTAAAGATCCCTGTATATAAAACTCTCCTCTGACTAAACTCTTAATAAAACTTCAGTTCCAAACTAAAAACATTAGATTAAATGAATTGTTTGTTCATTCGAAACAAATATTATGTGAGCATCCACTATGCCCCAGGTACTTTCAAGAGGAGGATTAACTGAGTAAATGAAGTCAAGTAACTAAAAGACTCTTGGTTTAAGCACTAAATAAAAGTTGGCTCTAGGAGGGAATCTGAATGACACCTAAATAAATTCAGTCAGTCCAATAACACTTTCCTGGATATTTCCCATATGTTCAGAATAAGAGATTCTGCTCTCATAGACCTAATAGTCCAGTGGGGGAGGCAGACATTAATCAAATTGCACAAACAGGCATCACAATGTGGTAGGTGGGGTGTAATGAGAGCCTGCTGTGTATTCATCTCCTGCCCCTTGTCTTTTCAGCAAGGTGGAAGCTGCGTATCTCCGGGGCCACATCAATGACTCCCAGGCGGCTCCTGCTCCACTCCTGCCTGTCTACGAGCTGGATGGGGCTCCCACGGCTGCCCAGGTGCTGATCATGGGCCCTGATGACTTTATCGTGGCCATGGTCAGGTATGCCAGCTGAGACTCAGAACCTGGCACTGGGGATCGTCTGGACCAGGAAGGTTTGGGGGCTGGATGGGGGTGAGGGCGGCCTCAGGGCTCACATGGCCCAACCTCCACCCCCAGCTCCCTGAACCGGCCCTTTGGCAGTGGCCTCATCACTCCCTCGGGGATCCTGCTCAACAGCCAGATGCTAGACTTCTCCTGGCCCAACAGGACTGCTAACCACTCTGCTCCCAGCCTGGTAGGGCCTTGCTTCCCTCCTCCCCTGAGAACCTTGAGGCTAGGTAGAAAGTGTAGCAGTATGACTGTGCCTCCTTCCCTACTTCCTCTAGGAACTTCTACTAGAAAGGAACCCAAAACAAGGTGTCCACTTCATTCCCAGCCCAAGTCTGGAGCTTGGAGCCTGGTGGGCCTGAAGAAACTTCATCCCATTCTGTCCTTGTCTCACTATATGACCTAGGGAAAGTCTTGCCCCCTTTCTTGGCCTCAGTTTCTTCATCTGTACAATAAGGATATTAGCCCCCATTTGATTCTTTGGCACTTTTCAGCACAATGGTTTACAATTGTGGGATGCTGAGCTGATGGGGCTCAGCCCTCTTGTTGGTCAAAAGAGGAAAGAGATAGGAATTATGGTCTAGTTGGAGGCTAGTATTCTTACATCCTGTGAGCTGGGGCCCTGGCAGGATGAAGACAGATAGAGATGACCAGGGTGTAGATTATCCTGTTCTTCCTCTTGGCCATCTTTCTTGGCTTGGTCCCCTCCCTTGCCACCCATCGTAGCTCCATAGCAATTCAGTGGGGCTATGATCCACCTTAGTTATCCAGGAACCCTACCCATTTCACAGACAGCAAACTGTGGCCTGGGAAGGGACCAGTCCCCCATGAAAACTTACCCCACCTCTTATCCCCCTGTGGTCTCGGTCCTCTGACACAGGAGAATTCGGTGCAGCCAGGGAAGCGACCACTGTCTTTCCTGCTGCCCACTGTGGTCCGGCCGGCAGAGGGGCTCTGTGGGACCTACCTCGCACTGGGGGCCAATGGAGCTGCCCGGGGCCTCAGCGGCCTGACCCAGGTGAGGTTTCCTCCATGGTAGGCCCTTTGTGGCCAGCAGCCAAGCTGTGGCCTGGACTGTAGATGTGCCTCATGTCTCTGTCTTGTTCTCATCCCTAGCTCAGCAAACATAGGCCAAGGCTGCTTTGTTACAAGTTCATCCTGGATACTAGGGACATAGGCTATGCTGAGTTACTTAGCCAAAATGGAGCCCTGAAGCTCCCTGTCTTCCAGGTTGCATAGAAAATCATGGGCCAGTGGAACTGAAAGGTGATGTAGCATCTGGGCTGCCTTGCCTAGGTTCTGTCAACCTCAAGTCCCATGATGCCTCTACTCAGCATCTGAAGAGATAAGCAACTCTCTTTAGGGTCTGATTTTGAAAGGAAGGACCTACAGTTCTCCAAAATGTCTCACAACAGTTACACAGATGTTTTAAGCACCTGATATATATGCCAGGCACATACTTTGGCAGGTAGTGAGTTAATTAGCCTGAGCTTTGGAAGCAGACAGCCCTGGGCCCCAGTCCAAGTGCTGCTAATTTCTAACTGTGTGATCTCCGGGAATTCACTTAACCTCTCTGAACCTCAGTCTCCTCATATGTAAAATGAAGATAATAACAAGAGAAAACATTTATGGAATTCTTACTAAGTGCCAGGAATGGTGTTACATGTGTTAATTCTTTTAGCCTTCTCAACTTTGGAAGGAATCCTTATTTCTACTTTGTATATGAGGAAACTAAGACCCAGAGAAGTTAAGAAGTTAGGTCCAGTTTACTAAGAATGGGCAGGCAGTTTGGTTTGAGAGCCTACCCACACAACCACTAAGCTAAAAGTACTCACATTGTGCCCTAGACTATCCCCAGCTATTAACCCTGTCCTGGCCAGGGAAAAGGGAGGAGAGCCCTGGGCTGGATTATAGGAGACTGACTGCTAGTGGTGCCTTTTCCTTGGCTCTCTCTAAACTCTGGAGTGAGTTACTTTCCCTTCCTGGCCCTCAGTTTCCCCCTCTTTGAAATGGGGATGGCCATCACAGCCCTGCCTCTCTTCTGAGGCTGTTCGGATGACACCCCTAGTGTAAGGTTTCTAACCAGAAGTCCAGCTAAGGAGTGAGACCTGGGGAGTCCTGAATCCCCATCTCTGGGGCAGCCCTGACTTCTATCTCTTGGCTGCCCACAGGTTTTGCTGAATGTCCTGACCTTGAACCGGAACCTGAGTGACAGCCTGGCTCATGGCCGTCTGCATCCAGACCTGCAGTCTAACCTTCTGCAGGTGGACAGTGAGTGCACAGCAGAGATCCCCAGGGGGTGGGCAAGGAGCTGGGTGGAGAAGGGGTCTCCTCCCAAGGGTTCCCCCACCTATACCAGCATAACTCCCTGCCAGTGAGTTTGGTTTCTTCCAATGAACTCCTTTGAAACAGTGAAAGATCTGGGGATTGGAACCAGTTCTGTCATTTCCGGGCTGTGCAGCCTTGGGAAATGCATGTCTCCACTCTGAGCCTCAGTTTTCTCATTTGTAAAATAAGATACAGTTGTTCAGTCTGCAAACCATTCATTCAGTAGTTTGTATTGAATACCTACTGTGTGCCAGGCATTATGCTCAGGATACAGCATTTACAGGCAGACAGGAAAAGAAATAATCAAAGAAATATGAGAAAGCAAAATAAATGCTCTGCGGGCTGACATATAGGACTGATTTGATAACTTGAGAAGGCTTCTCTTGGGTGACATTTCAGCTGAGATCTGAAGAGTAAGAAGGAGCCCCACCATGCAAAGAACAGGGGCGGGTTTTGTAGGCCAAGGGAACAGATGCAATTCAGGGCAGGAGTGGGCTCAGCATGTCTTAGGAGTAGAAAGGAGACTGGGGTAAGTGCAACTGATGTGAGGTCAGAGAGGCAGGCAGAGGCCACATCATGGACCTTATAGGTTACGGTGAGAAAATGGACTTTCCTTTAAGAATGACTGGGGCTTAATTGTAGACACAGCTTATTTTTTGTTGTTGTTTTTGTTTTTAATTTTTTTAATGTTTATTTTTGAAGGAGAGAGAGAGAGAGAGAGAGAGAGAGAGAGAGAGAGAAACCAAGTGTGAGTGGGGGAGGAGCAGAGAGATAGGGAGACACAGAATCCGAAGTGGGGTCCAAGCTCTGAGCTGTCAGCACAGAGCCTGATGCGGGACTCAAACCCACAAGCTATGAGATCATGACCTGAGCTGAAGTCAGACACTCAACCTACTGAGCTACCCAGGCGCCCAAACATAGCTTAATTTTGTAAGTGGGAAAGTATGTGCAGGTTTGAGGAGTTTTTATTACAACAGACAATGTATTATACAAGTCCAAAAGGGATAGAGTATTGAATAAGACATGGTCCTTGCCTGCATGGTATTATCATCCCCATTTTACAGATAAAGAAACTGAGGCCCACAGAGGTTATAAAGTAGTCAAAGATCAGCAGTAAGTGACAGAATTGAGATTAGAATATATACCTGGCTGATAACAAAGACTCTGTTCTTTACTGCCTGTCTCCTAGAGTGAAGCACATTAGAAGCCACAGACCTAAATCCTCAGCAGTCACAGCCTGTGGTTTGGCTGGTGACACTCTGGATCCCAAATGATGATAATGAGGCTATCCCAACTAATAACTTCTGGTGTCTATTGAATGTGAGGCTGTACACTAAGTTACTTGAGGGGGGGCGGGGGTTGGTTCATCCTACCCACCCTTGAGAGGCTTATGGTCTATGACAGGAACATGAGGAGTAGGCTTGGCCAAAGGAAAGTTCATCCGCTGGGGTTTCTGGGAGGCTTTATGGAGGAGGTGACAACCGACTGGGCATTGGAGTAGGAGCAGGAATTTGGCATGTAAGGATAAAGAACCTTCTGGACAAATGGGCAAAAGCCAGAAAGAATGGTTCAGAGAGCAGCCAGGAGGCCTGCTGGACTAGAGACATTGTTTCCTAAACTTAAGAATATCCAGCACCTTCTTGAATTTCGCCATATTTGTACACCATCTAAACCATTATTTACATATGCATATCTATACATGTACTTCTTTTTCAGCGTAAGTGTATTTTAAAGGTAAATCTCATATCATAATCACAATTGGAAAAAATAACATCATTTGCCACAAATAAAAGGTAAATAGCTATAAAAAGTCAACTGTTTTTAGATTTTAGGTGGATATTGTTGCCCCAGAAGGCATTGTAGAGATGTTAGAGGCTGAAATATGGAGAACAAACATAGGGTTACTGGAGGGGTTGTGGGAGGGAGAATGGGCTAAATGGGTAGGGGACATTAGGGAATCTACTCCTGAAATTGTTGCACTATATGCTAACTAATTTGGATGTAAATTAAAAAAATAAAATAAAATAAAATAAAAAGTGTTAGAGGCCAGGAGTTCCTCAGTGGCTCAGTCGGCTAAGTGTCCAACTTCAGCTCAGGTCATGATCTCATGGTTCATGGATTCATGGATTCGAGCTCCGCATCAGGCTCTGTGCTGACAGCTCAACAGAGCCTGGAGCCTGCTTCAAAGTCTGTGTCTCCCTCTCTCTCTGCCCTTCCCCCGCTCGCACTCTGTCTCAAAAATAAATAAACATTGAAAAACAAAAAGAAATGTTAGAGGCCATACTAAAACTTAGTCCTTGCCATTATCCAAAGGATTAAAAGGGACCCATAAAGGAAATACATTTCTGACTCAGTGATTCAATGCTATTCAGTGTTGTATCTTTACCTCAAGAACTACCCTAGATTATCCCATTTGAGGAAATAAGAAAACCATATCTTTGTTGAGGAGCCGTAGTAGGTGAGGTTACAGGGCTTATCATGGAGGTCCATGTTAAGAAGCATGGTTTCCATCCACTTGAGTAGAGGTGGGATAGACCTGATATGTTTTACATAGGGGAAATGGATTGAAGAGGGGAGAATTTAAGTTGGAGAAACAGAAACAACTAGGATAATGGGCCAGGCAAGAGATGGTGAGGACCTGAACTTATGTAAGAGGGTGGGGATTTCTCCATTTATCCAGTAAATACTTTAACATTTTCTATGTCTTCACCCAGTTCTAGGCACTGAAGATCAATAGTGAACAAGACAACATCCTTGACTTCAAAAAGCTTATAATCTAATGGAGAGAGACCTAGTAAACAAACAAACAAACAGGTAGCAATAAGCACTTTGAAAGAAAATAAAGCAAGGTAAAGATGACAGGGCTGCTACTTTAGATAGCGGTCAGGTAAATTCTCCTTGAAGATTGGAATGAAGTAAGGAAGCCAGTCTCATGACTATCTAGGAGGAGAACATTCTAGACAAATAGAACAGCAAGTGCAAAGCCCTGAGGTAGGAGCATGTTTGGCCTACCTGAGGGCAGCAAGGAGGCTAAAGCAGAGGTAAGCAAGGGAGAGAGTAGAAAGAAGTGAGGACAAGAGTTTAGAGAGGTAGTGAGGTCCCAGATGATGTTGTGCCTTAGAGGCCCTGGTAAGGACTTTGGATTTTATTCTAAGAGTCATCAAAGCTATTGGAAGTTTTGAGAAGGGGAGGTGAGTGGTCTAATGGTTTAAAAGGATTCCATTTACCTGTATGAAAGCAGGACTGGAACCAGAAAGACCAGTCAGTGGGCTATGCAGTAATGGCTGCATCCTGGCTATCGTGGCAAGTGATGATGGCAGCTTGGCCTAGGCCGCTAGAGATGAAGAGCTCAAAGCCCTTTGTGCAATGTTAAGAATGACCGTTATGTTATCGATCACATACTATATGCAAGGCTCTGAGCTCTGTGCTTTCTGTGTATTATCTCCTTTAATCCCTATAACAATGTCGTGTGTTGTTTTCATATAATCCGTATTTTATCCATGAGGAGGCTGAGGCTCAGAGAGGTAAAGCAATTTGCCCAAGGTCACGCAGCTCCTCAGTGGGGCATCCAGGACCACGACTCGGGTCTGACCACAGGACTCCTGCGCCAGTGCTCTGAACACTCTGAATGTGTATATGTTGGGGGGTGGTTTTCAGGTGAGTTCACAGAGGAAGAGATTGAGTTCCTGGAAGCCAGGGGTCACCATGTGGAGAAGGTAGATGTCTTATCCTGGGTCCATGGCAGCCGGAGAACCAACAACTTCATCATTGGTGTGAAAGACCCTCGGAGCCCAGACGCAGCTGGAGCCACCATCCTGTAGAGCAGCAGGGTGGGGTGGGGGTCTCTGCTCCCCACCTTTGCATGTTCTTAGAGTCCCTCCTTCTCCCAGGTTTGGTCTCAGGGGAACCCCAGGGATGCCCCAGATCATGGGCCAGAGGGGATGCTTAACAAACCCTATCTGAGAGTAACTGGAAAATTCTCTATCCAGAGGCCTGTGGTGGTGGTGGTGGTGGTGGTGGTGGTGGTGAGTGTCAGTGTCCACAACCAGGCAGACAGGGCCTTGAGGAGTCAGACTGTCTGCCTCCTTTCCTTCAGCCATGCTGGCCCAGAGCTTAGGGATGTGCTTGCAAAACCTTCTCAAGGGTCCTCACAACCCCAACATCTCCAATCTGGCCTGACCTGGACCTTGTCTTCCAGCTCCCTTCTCCTGTCCCCAGCCTCATTTCTTAAATGACTAGGATTTTTTAAATGGACCATCCTGGGGAGGGGGTGCTCCTCTCTTCCTCCCACCAAGTTGAGGTGGGGCCTTGCATCTGGGGGTTCCCAGGTTGTGGGTAGGGGTGGGGGTGGGGACGAGCTCAGGGGCTTCTATTTGCAAAGGGGAATTAAAGAAGACTATTGCTTAACCATGGCTCTTGATTGATTTATATTTGGCTATGTTGGGAGTGGGAGAAAGTGAAATAGTACAAAAGCAGCTACAGCAATTTGTTTACTATTTGTTTCCTAAATTAGATATTTTGGGTATTTCCTTCATATCTTGGTTAAGATATGAAGCTTCCTGATTTAAAAACTTACTACAGGGGTGCCTGGCTGGCTCAGTCAGTAGAGCATGTGACTCTTGATCTCAAGGTCATGAGTTTGAGCCCCATAATGGGCCTAGAGCCTACTTAAAAATAAACAAATAAATAAATGGTTTTTTTTAAGTGAAAAAAACATACTACAAAGTTAACAGTAATCAAAACAGTGTGGTACTGACATGAGGCTGGACATAATTGGAATAGAATTGAAAGTCTAGAAATAAACCTATATATCTATGATCAATTGATTCTTTTAATTTTTATTTTTTTGTTTTTGGAGAAAGAGAGAATGAGCAGGGAAGGGGACAGAGGGAAAGAGAGAATCTTAAATAGGGCCCATGCTCAGTGTAGAGCCTGATGCCGGGCTTGACCCCAAGACCCTGGGATATGACCTGAGCTGAAATCAAGAGTTGGATGCTCGGGGCACCTGGGTGTCTCAGTTGGTTGAGCTTCCGACTTCGGCTCAGGTCATGATCGCACGGTCTGTGAGTTTGAGCCCCGCGTCGGGCTCTGTGCTGACAGCTCGGAGCCTGGAGCTTGCTTTGGATTCTGTGTCTCCCTCTCTCTCTGCCCCTGCCCTGCTCATGCTCTGTCTCTCTGTGTCTCAAAAATAAATAAAAACATTTTTAAAAATTAGAAAAAAAAAGAATTGGATGCTCAACTGACTGAGCCACCCAGGTGGCCCTGTGATCAACTGAATTTTTGACAAGTGTGCCAAGATCGTTCAATGGACAAAGAATACTCTTTTCAACAAACAGTGCTAGTGCAATTGAATATCCACATGCAAAAGAATGAAGTTTGACCTTTACCCCATGTCACATACAAATAGTAACTCACAATGGATCAAAGACCTAAGTATAAAAGCAAAAAACAGACAAGTCTTAGAAACATAGGAGTAAATCCTGATGACTTGGATTTGGCCATGATTCTTAGATATGACACCAAAAGCACAAGCAACAAAAGAAAAAAATAGATACATTGAAATGCATCAAAATTAAGAACTTTTGAGCATCAAAGGATAGTACCAAGAGAGTGAAAAGACAACCCCCAAAATGAGAGAAATATTTGCAATCATAGATCTGATAAAGGTCTAGTCCCCAGAATATATAAAGCACACTTCCAGTTCAACAACCCAGTGAAAAGTTGGGCAAAGAACTTGACCAGACATTTCTCTAAGGAAGATATTCAAATGGCCAATAAGTTCATGATAAGATGTTCAATATAAGTCACTAGGGAAATTCAGATCAAAACCACAATGAAATACCACTTCATGCTCACTAGGTTGGCTATAATTATAATATTTTTAAAATCATTTTTTAAAAAGGAAGTAAGTGTTGGTGAGGATATGGAGAAATTGGAACCTTCATATTTTACTAGTGAGAATGTAAAGGTGCAGCTGCTGTGGAAAACAGTGTGGCATTTCTTTAATAATTAGAATTACCATATGACCCAGCAATTCCACTCCCAGATATATGCCCCAAAGAATTGAAAACAGGTATTCAAACAAAAATTTGTGCATGAATGTTGATAGCAGCATTATTCACAAAAGGCAAAAGGTGAAAACAACCCAAATGTCCAGCAATGGATGAATAGGTAAGACAAATGTGGTATATTCATATGATGGAATATTATTCAGCCATAAAAAGGAATGAAATCTGATACATGCTACAACATGAATGAACCTTGAAAACATGCTGAGTAAAAGAAGCCAAATACAAAAGATCACATATTGTGACCAATATTTATATGAAATATCCAGAATAGGCAAATCTATAGAGATGGAAGGCAAATTAGGGGTTGCTTAAGGATAGGGGAATGGGGCCTTGGGAAGAGGACAATATCTAAATGGTACAGATTTTCTTTCTGAGGTGATATAAATATTCTAAAAATTGACTGTGGTGATGGTTGCATCTGTGACTATACTAAAAAGCATTGAATTGTATGCTTTAAATGAGCAAATTGTTTGGTATGTGAATTATATCTCAATAAAACAGTTTTTAAAAAACATGATTTGGCAATATACACTCGGGCTGAACATGAAAATTCTATGACCCAGCAATCCTAGTCCTAGGTATATATCCAGCAGAAAATTGTACACATGTTCATCCAAAGATGTATAAGAATATTCAGAGTAGTACTTAAAAAAATTGACCTGAAGTAGAATTTCACCACCAGTAGAATGGATAAATTGTGATATACTCAAATAATAAAATGAAAGGGACAGCAATGAAAAGGACAAACCCCAACCATAGGCAATAATATAGATGAATCTCAAAAACATAAAATTGAACATAAGAAACCAGACTCAAAAGAGTACACTCTATACGATTTCATTTATATAAAGTTTAACACCTGGCGTGCCTCATCTGTGGAATTAGGTATTGGTTTACTGTTTACACTCAGAGGCATGGGTAATGATTAGAAAGGGAGCTTTTGTGGAGCTGGTAATGTTCTACTTGTTGATTTAGGTGTTGGGTAGACAAGTGTTATTCATTTTGTGAAAATGCATCAGGATTTACACTTATGACTTGTGTATTTTTATGTTTTTATGTTATACTCTAATAATTTCAGAATACTTTTAAAAATAGGTTTTTAAGTCCTAAGAATATTTCTCTCTTTTTGGTCACTTCTTGTTACTCTGATTTTTTTCAACTGTGTAGTTGTCACTCTATTTCTATTTTCAATGTTTTTTTCCTAATAGCAAGCCATTGCTTGCCCATATCAAGCCTTTATGCAAAGTAGAAGTGACTCCTCTTCAAGGGACCTTTATTTCTGGTTGTCTGAAATTGTTGAGCTGATTTTGTAGTAACAAGGCACTTTACTGCCATCTACTGGTAAATTATCACAATAAAGTTATAAATTACAGTGTTAACCAGTGGCCAGCACCCTCTTAGATGTGATGTCCTCTTGCAAGACACAACTTGCTCAACTGAATGTGGTAACGTTGTTTGGCACTGTTGTGATGAACCCCGCAGACAGTAGAATGTTGACATTCTCTAGGTGGTTTTTTTCTTTTTATTCCTGTTTGATATTGTTCTTAAAGACGTGGTTGAAGTATTCACTGCGAAAGCTTAAGCCACTTGGACTAAAATGTGAAAGCAAAAGTTCAATAAATGCTAATCAATCTGTTCATATCAAATAACCATTGATTTGCTCTTGCTTTACCCAAGTCTGAATCCAGAACAATCCTGGATGTCATAGGATTGCTTTTCTTGCTCAAAACATTCTGTGAAACAGTCTTGCATCCTCTCCAGAGGCCTCTGAATCTGGAACTTGTTGAAGCTATCATAAGTCCTAGGTAGTCTTCAAAACATTTTATATCTACTAATTCATTTAACCATCGACTCCTCATCTATAAGGTGCCCTTATTATCTGCATCTTACAGATGAGGCAACTGAATTACAAAAAAGTTAATTTATATTACAAGTTGTGATATTACAAAAATACCTTCTTTGAGGAGCTTATGGTCTATTAGGGACACAAAACAAAATAAAAATGTCATGTAAGGCTTAAGAAACAAAGGAGAAAATACTTTGGACCCTGTTGGAAAAGACATTTTACTCCTTTTGGTCCCAGTTTCCTCATCTGTATAACAAGAAGGTTGAATTTTCCCAAGGTCACATAGCTAATAAATGCCAGCTGATTTTGTAGTAACAAGTATTGGGTATTTTGGTTTCAGAGCCCAAACTTGTGATCACTGTGCTATACTTAGTGCCAGTTCATGGCCTGTTTCTGTCCCTTTGCTAACTACCTATGGGCAACAAATACCTATGTTGCCCATGCTTCTATTTTCTCCTGCAGGATAGGTAGGTGCCCAAGTGGGTCTCTGGATCCTACCTCCCTGAATACTTGCTAACCTCAGGAAAACTTAGAACCTTCAGTTTAAGGACATGGAAAACAAGGTAAAAATGAGGATAGTGGCTCAGATTCTGGAATTTTTTTTTGATTGTGGTAAAATACATAATGATTTTCACCATTTTAATTATTTTTAAGTGTACAGCTCTGTGGCATTAGGTACATTCATTGTTGTGCAACCATCACCATCATCCATCTCCAGAACTCTTTCATCTTCCCCAACTGAAACTCTGTACCTATTAAACAGTAACTCTCCATTTCCCTTTTCTGCTAGCCCTGGGCAATTCTACTTTCTTTCTTAATTTTTTAAGTTTGTTTGTTTGTTTGTTTGTTTAATTTGAGAGAGGGAGACAGAGACAGAGACAGATAGAGCATGCAAACAGGGGAGGGGCAGAGAGAGGGAATCCCAAGCAGGCTCCACAATGAGTGCATGGACCCCATATAGGGCTTGAACCCACAAACCTCAAGATCATGACCTGACCCAAATCAAGAGTCAGACATTTAATCAACTGAGCCACCCAGGCATCTCTGCACATTTTTAAATTGGATTTTTGTTGATGTTGTTGTTGAGTTTCTAGAATCTTTCAGAACTTTCTTACCTCTAGAAATTGTTCTAAGACTTGGAGGTTTGTGGATATTGTCATCTCAGCCTCTGGGCTGGCTTCTGGTGGGAACTTTTACTAGTTTCTTTCAGATTAATTCATTAATCAAGTAATTAATGAATTGTATTATACAAGGAGTCACTCTTTGGCTGTGTCAGATTTCTAGGCTAACATAAAAGAATATATGCTTATATGTTTGTATGAAGTTTAAGAACTGTCAAAGTGGCTCTAAGTTGCTAGATGTCAAAATAGTGGTGTCTCTGGAAGAGCAAGTATTGACTGGGAGGGGACATAGAGGAGGAGACAAAAGGGAACTTTCTGGGTTGATAGTTCTGTAACTTGATCTGGGTGGTGGTAACATGAGAACACAGGTAAACATTTATTATACTTAAGATGTTTGCATTTTGCTGTATGTAAATTATACCTCACTTTGTAAAAGTTAGAAGAAAAAGCTTTAAAAAAAATGTTTCCCCAGGATCTTATAAGACCTTCTGCTGTTAATTTCATAGGCTCAATGACCTGAGGTGCCTCCTTGTGGCCATCTGTGGTTCTCTTTATTTTTCTTTGTCTTCTTGGTCCCCACACCTAGCGCCGTATTCAGTATTCACAAACACAACAGATATTTATTAAGCACCTCCTCTGTGCCTAGCACTGTGCTATATGCTAAGGTAAACAAGATGGATAAAGTCCCCTCCTTATGGAGTCTACAGTCTAGTGGTGAAGACAAGGAATATATAACCTAGTGCATCCTTATTGAGGACAAATATGAGAATCTGTCTGGGGAGTGGTCAGGGAAGGAGTCCTTGAGGTTGTGATGTTTGAGATGGGAGCTGAAGAGTCATGAATTATCTAAGCAACTAGAGCATTTCAGGCAGAGGGATCAGCATGTTCAAGGGTCCTGAGTAGGAAGGAAGTACAATGTATGAAGAAGATCACTGTAATTACAGCCCAGAGAGAGAATAAGAACGCCCTAAGATAAGTCTGGAGATGGGGCAAAGGCAGGCGACAGTGAAGACACCTATTTGGCCTTTAGCTTAAGAGCAATGTGGGCCATCAAATAGTTGTTTGTTTTTTAATTTCTTAAAAAAATATTTATTTTTGAGAGAGAGAGAGAGCACAAGCAGGTTAGGGTCAGAGAGAGAGGGGGACAGAGGATCCAAAGCAGGCTCTGCACCTACAGCAGTGAGCCAGATGCAGGGCTTGAACCCACAAACCATAAGATCATGACCCAAGCTGAAGTCAGACACTCAACCCACTGAGCCACCCAAGTGCCCCTCAAATAGTTTTAAATAGGGGAGAGACATGATAAAATTTGACTTAGAAACATTACTCTGACAGGAGAGTGGTTCATTGAAGGTGAACCAGGGAGGATGTGAAAAGGCCTTAGATGACTACTGCACCAATCCAAGCATACAGTGTGTGCTCAATGGAATGAAAGTACTCCTGACTCCTATTCTTAGATGAAACCAGTATGTCTGACCAATATGCAATCAATTTACAATCCACTGGATCATCTTCTATCTTCTGTGATGTTCACGACAGACTCTTTAACTCCCATTTTACAGATGAGGAAGTTGAGGTTACAGGCAAAGAAAGTTACATAACTATCAAGTGTGAAAAACAGATCTGAATCCAGGCCTTTATGACAGACATCAAGTCCAGTGCTGGGAGGCCTCTCTACATTTGGGGAGAGGGGAGGAGCCACATTCCCTTGCACCTAATGAGCTTGCAAGGATGATGGTGATGGGAAAAAAGTAGAGGGGCTTACAGGCAAATTAATAATTAAGGCTAAAGATTATCTTTATCACCGTTAATGTTATTAAACACTATGTGTCAGGCACTGTGCCAAGTGCTTTTCATGTCTTCTCTCATTTCCTCTTTGCAAGCACTATTATTATCCCCATATTTCAGATATGTAAACTGAGGCTTGGAAAGTTGACTTGCCCAAGGGCACTAGGGCCAGAGGGCTCCTATAGGGCTGTACACTGACTCCAAAGTGGAGGCAAAAGCCACTGACGATATTACAACGCCAGGAGACAGAGAATCACCCAACCCATGCACTAAGATCTGCACCCAAGTGAGCGGGCGCGCGCTCCGCCTCGCGCTCTCGGGGACGTTTGGCCACGTGATCAGGGCCCGCCCCCGCCCGCCCCGCCCCCTCCCGCGCTCCCACCCTCTCTCCCTCCCTCCCCCTCCCTCCCCGGCCCGGTCCGGCCCATCCCCCTCCCCGCCGGCTCCCTGAGGCCCTTGCCGGGTCGGGCTGCGGGCGGCCGGGCGCCGACGGCCGGACAGACGGACCCACGCGAGGACGGACGGACGGACAGACGGAGGGCGGCGGGCACGCACGGCCCGGGCCGGTGCTCCGAGGCCCGCCCGGGAGGGCTGGGGCCGCGCTCAGGTGAGGTGACGGCGACGCGGGCCCGTAAGGGGTGGGCCCGCCGGGCGTCTGGGGTCCCGGCCCCGCTGGCTCCGCGGGAAGGAGGCGCCGCCCGGGCCCGGCGCGGGAAAATGGCGCCGGCCGGCAGTGGAAGACGGCTCCTGTGCGGGCCCGGCCCGGAGCCGCCCCGCCCGCGGCGCTCGTGTCCCCGTCGCCATGTTGGGGAGCGGGCCCCGGGCCTGCGGGCGGGGGTGCTGGAGGGAGCGGGGGCCGGCCGGGGTTGGGGAGGGTGCGAGACGCGGGGTCTGGGGCGCTGAGGGAGTGCAGGGCCGGCCGGGGTCTGCACAGGGTGGCGCTCCAGGCCCGAGGAACTGGCGGGAGCCGAACGTGGGGTCGTGGCCGGGGTCGAGGAGAAGAGACACTGAGTCCAAACGGAACTGGATCGGGGTCCGTGGGGCTGGAGGCCAGGACTGGAGTTGGGTTAGGCTATTCGTGTTCAGGACCCCAGGACCGGTAGGACCCAGAGGGGCGTGGGGTCCGAGCTCAGGCTGTCAGAGCAGGGACAGTTCTTTGTGGAGGGCGGGGGTGGAGTGTTGATTAGGAGTATTAGAAATGGGGGCCCTTTGGAGGCCGGTGCGACTATCAGACTGGGACAGTTCTCAGAGTCGCGGGTGCGAATTGCAAGTCCGTATGACTCCCAAGAGACTGAGGACATATGTTCTCCTAGCATATTCTACTCCCAATTGGGGAGAGCAACAGAAAATAGGAAGACTTTTATGAGGAAGAGGGAAAAGAGAGACTGAGGTTTGGGTGCAGGAGCTGGTCAGCAAATGGGGTGCCCAGCGTGGAGCTGGTTGGCAAGAAGAAAGAGCCTCCATCAACTTAATGGAGTTTGTGTCTTTAAAAGGAGGGTCCAGGCTGTTTGTGGGTGGTGACCCAAGGTGTCTTCCCAGGAAGAGGACAGCCCACTGTTTTAAGAGCAGGGTCACCTGGGGAGGTCATCAGAAAGGCCTTGAGGCCAGTAAGAATGGTGAAGAAAAATCGGTGTGTAGAAACTACAAGGGTCTTAGAGATCATGTAACAATTTCGGGTCATGTAATGATTTTAGCTGAGACCTAGAAAGGTAAAGTTGACTCCTCCAGATCTTACAGGTTCCTGGAAGAGGAGGTCTGCTGCCTCCTTATTCAACAGACTGGCTTAAAGGAATTTGTTAGCTGTGAGAAAAGTGTTAAGAAGGCAAGCTCAGCAGCATGTATCAAAGAACTGTTAATGGGTTTTGTTTTGATAGTTTGTCAGTACAAAGACTGAAAGGGGATACAAAGAAGGATAGGTAACCAGCTATTTGATAATTTCTAGCCCACCTCCATTTGTGCAAAGAAGTTATCTTCAGGACCCTTTTGACTTTGAACTTGGAGTTTTAAGAGATGCTCCT
This sequence comes from Prionailurus bengalensis, assembly GCF_016509475.1. NCBI lineage: Eukaryota > Metazoa > Chordata > Mammalia > Carnivora > Felidae > Prionailurus > Prionailurus bengalensis. The sequence continues at coordinate 24,355,224 of NC_057354.1, forward strand.
TCTGTTCTAGGTGTTTGTTATGTAGGAGAGGGACATAGAAAGCCTAAAAAGATAACAGTGAACAATCATGTACACCCAAGATCTGTATCATGATCAAACTTCAATTAAACTTTGATCAAGATAGAGAGGAATTCGAAGTTCATATGGGTTATGGAAGAGTTCTGTCATGCAAATTTCATGCACATCTATCATGAGATAGTAGACCCAGGGCTCCCATAAAATCAAAAAGGTTATGAAGATGTTTATAGTGGTAAGATTTTCTATGTTCAATGAGTATACACAATACATACATACAGTATCAAGATTAATTTATTCTGAGTCTTTCTAATGCATGAAGACCTAACTAGTGGGCATCTAGGGAAGCTGCTCAGAATAATAATAACCCCTCTCAAAATAATAGTTTTAATTGCATTAAACAAAATACACTGGATTATAGAGAAAGCCATTATATTGAAATACCAAAATATACAAATTATAAAATAGTATGGATATACTTTATCAATACATTAAGAAATCAGATCTAGTGACAGGTGTGATAATTACAAATTTTAAACACGATGAGCATAAATAATACTTTAAGATATCAGCAACAGTTGTAATATGATGTAAAGGTATCTGTGATAACTGTGACAGAGTGACAGATACTGCTAATACTAGAGTAGTGTGTTGCCTACAATTCATTTTTGAAGAAAATTGTAACTTTCAATTAGAAGTTAGTGAAAATAAGGAAGTAATTTTTCTTTTTCTCCCTATCCAAGTTCACAGACCCCTCTGAATTCTACCTGTGAATCCCATCTATGAACCCCAGGTTAAGAAACCCTTCCCCTACCACCAAGCATGTCTTCCATTCAGCAGACAATTACTGTGCACTAAGACACGTCAAGCGTTATTATGCCAGGCTCTGAGGATTGAAAGGTCTTTAAAGCAGGATCTTTTCATTTCAGATATTCAGTCTCGTGAGAGAAATGAACATACAAACAATGCTATTCCAGGATGGTGAATGCCAAAGGAGTATCAAAAGTTGTAAAAACACAAGAGGTGGGCACATTTCAGTTCTAAGAATCAGGGAAGGTTTTGTGAAGGGAGATACTTGAGATGTGTCCTGAAAGGTGGAGGAGTTTGCCAGATGGAGAGTTGGAGAGAAGAGCTTTCTATGTAAGGCATGCACTTTCAGGGAATACAATTGAATGTGGCTGAAGCACAGTATGTGTGTGGATCAAGTGGTTAAAGATGAGATGGAAATGTTGTTTGGTTGTCCTGCTTGTAAAGGACTTTATTAAAGGACTGAATCTTTACCTGATAGGGAGGCATTCAACATTTCCAAGGAGGAGAATGTATGATTAGGATTAATTTTTAGGAGATAAGTGGATGGAGAGTGGACTGGAGAGAAGTAATGAGGGCCTAGTTAAGGCAGAGGCAGTCAGCTTTGAGCAAAGTTAGAATTTTTAGGTGTTGATAATATTGCACATGGTAAGAGAGAAGGAATATTTTAGATTGGGATGGTGGCTGTCAAGTTAAAAAAGGGATGAAAGGAAAATGAAGTGAGAATTGTCACAGGTAATAAGGGAGATGATTTTGGGGGATAGAATAACAGACTTCTGGAAACCATTGCAAAGTTGGCAAGTGTGGTACAGTTTTTGTTTAAAGAAATCAAAGGTAAGTGTCAGCAGACATAAGAAACAGGGAAAGTATTCCTAGAGTGTAGGAAAACCACAACTGTCTACATCAGGGGTCAGCAAACTATGGTCAGTGTCAAATCTGGTAGAGTTACTCATTTACATATTGTCTTTGGCTGCTTTCACTCTACCAAAGGCAGAGTTGAGTAGTTTTACAGAGAATATATAGTTTTCAAAGCTGAAAATATTTATTGTCTGTCTCTTTACCAAAGATGCTTGCCAATCTCTGATCAGTGTCTGAAGATTGGATGTTCAACTTCTGGTTTGTCATTTCTAGTTCTTATATAATGGAGAATAACCATTTTGACTTTGTCCTTCCGGCTGGGTCACCCATGCTCTGTATATCTGCAGTATGACATAGACCCCTGAATATTTTATATCAGTCAGTGATGCCAAGGTCTGTTCTGGGGTCTGCTGTGTGGCAAATGTGGTAGTAACAGGTTTTCACAACTCAGACCATGCTTGTTTTGGCATATTCTCATTGGGTTGTCTTTTTAGAAAGATTTCTTTATATTTTCTGATTAGTAATCCTTTGTTGGTTACGTGTATCATAGAGATCATTTCCCAGTTGCTCATCTTTAAAATTTTTTTTTTAATGTTTGCTGTTGAGAGAGAGAGTGTGAGCAGGGGAGAGGCAGAGAGAGAGAGAGAGAGAGAGAGGGAGAGAGAGAGAGAGAGAATCTGAAACAGGTTCTAGGCTCTGAGCTGTCAGCACAGAGCCCAACATGGGGCTCAAACAGCGAGATCATGACCTGAGCTGAAGTCAGATGCTTAACCGACTGAGCCACTCAGATGCCCCATAAATCTCTCTCTCTTTTGTTAAAAGAGGTTCTGAATTTTAATAAAGTCAAATTAATCAATCTTCCTGCAAGATTTTGAAATTATTCTTTATATTATCTTCTTGAATCTTCACTGTTTTTCCTTTGATGTTTAGATCTCTAATCTATCTGGAATTGACTCTTGTGTGTGATGTGAGGTAGGGTCCAGTTTCATTTTTTTTTTTTTTTCCTATGTATAACCAATTATCCCAGCATCAATTAAAAAAAAACAAAACAAAACAGTGTTTTTAATGTTTTAATTTATTTTTGAGACAAAGAGAGCACGAGTGGGAGAGGGGCTAGAGAGCCAGAGACATAGAATTCCAAGCAGGCTCCAGGCTCTGAGCTGTCACCACAGAGCCCAACGACACAGGGCTCGAACTTATGAGCTGTGAGGTCATGACCTGAGCCAAAGTTGGACACTTAACCAACTGAGCCACCCAGGCGGCCCCAGCACCATATTTAAAAAAAAAACTTTTTTGGGGCGCCTGGGTGGCGCAGTCGGTTAAGCATCCGACTTCAGCCAGGTCACGATCTCGCGGTCCGTGAGTTCGAGCCCCGCGTCGGGCTCTGGGCTGATGGCTCAGAGCCTGGAGCCTGTTTCCGATTCTGTGTCTCCCTCTCTCTCTGCCCTTCCCCCGTTCATGCTCTGTCTCTCTCTGTCCCAAAAATAAATAAACGTTGAAAAAAAAAATTTAAAAAAAAAAAAAAACAACTTTTTTAATGTTTATTTTGAGAGAGAGAGAGACACGGAGTGTGAGTGAGAAGGGGCAGACACAGAATCCAGAATAGGCTCTAGGCTCTGAACTGTCAGCACAGAGCCCAACATGGGGCTGAAACTCACGAACTGTGAAGTCATGGTGTGAGCCAAAGTCAGATGCTTTACTGACTGAGGTGTCCCCCACCCCACCATTTATTGAAGGGCACTTTGTTTTCAAATTGTGTGCTCTTTTGGTGGAGTCTGTCTGAGGTCCTAATTCCAACTGTGCTGCTTGCTAATTGTGTGACGTTGGACAAGTTGGGTAACCTCTTTGTGCCTCCGTTTCCTCAGCTTTTATTTTTTATTTATTTATTTATTTATTTATTTATTTATTTATTTAGCCCAACGTGGGACTTGAACTCATCACTGCAAGACCCGAGTCTCATGCTGTACCTACTGAGCCAGCCAGACACCCGACGTTTTCTCAGCTTTTAAAATAAGGATAATAGGGGCACCTGGGTGGCTCAGTTGGTTAAGTGGCCGACTTCAGCTCAGGTCATGATCTCACGGTTCGTGAGTTTGAGCCTTGCATTGGGCTCTGTGCTGACAGCTCAGAGCCTGGAGCCTGCTTTGGATTCTGTGTCTCCCTCTATCTCTGTTCCTCCCCCGCTCGCACTCTGTCTCTCTCTCTCAAAAATAAATAAAGATTTTAAAAAATGTTTAAAAAAATAAGTAAAATAAAGTAAAATAAGGATAATAGTATTTATCTCATAGGATTGTGAAGATTAAGTGAGTTAGTTCATGTAACATGTGGAACAGTATGGCACCTAGAAAATGCTCAATAATGTTAGCTGTTACTTAGCATTCTTGTTCATTTATGATGTCTAGCACCTGGCACAGAGTAGGGGTTTAATGTACTCAACTGAGTTGTCTGTCTTAACTGGGTTTTCAGGTCAAGACAGAATGGTTGAGAGGTAGGCTGAATCTCAACAGGAAATGCTTCCAGTTGCTGCTTAGTTTTAGCTGCTGCTTCAGACTATCTGCTGGGAAGGAGCTCCTCTCAGCCCATCACTTCTTTTGCAGAGAACTTCTGTAACAGAGGATGCAAACCAGCAGCCTGTGGTTGGATTTGACCTGCAGACAGACATGTTTTGTTTGGCTAAAATTTACACAGATTTCTGACTTTGTGACTTTCCTTGAAATTTTGAAAGATCTGTTAACACAAACTCCTATTCTCTCATAGCAACACAGTGAAAGCTAAAGCTTTTAGATGTGATGTGTGTTTCCTTGTGCTCTGTGGTCCTCACTGCTTTCTTGCTTTGCTCATTTACTTTTATTGCCCTGTAGGCATTTGATTTCCTGGTTCTTACTTCACTGAGGTTTTAAATATTCTCTCTCCTAAACCAAAAAATGATATGTTGGGATGAGGGTTGGGATGGCCAGAAATTGACAGATGAGTTTGTGGGCAGGTAAAAACCAAAGTCTGTTTATAAGGATGAGTCATTTTTGATCAAAATGAATAAAATGATAAGTGAAATTAAAAGATGAGGTGAAATTAATTTCAAATTGCTGAATATTTATGCATCTATTGTGCACTGGGTATATTAGAAATTACCACATTTGTGGTAGCAAACTAGCTGGCCAGCTTTATGAAACATTGCAGAAGAGATCTTTTTAATTGTGATGTGGAGCTGTTTTCCAAGAGAGTGGTTGGATGAAAGAGAGGAAAAACAGGAATTCATTCATTTGCCAAACATTTATTGAGCCCTACCCTGTATATTAGGCTAGAACTCTGCAAGATACAAAGATAATTCTAGTCAGAGTTTAAGTGTCCTGTGGAGTATAGGTAATGTGTTATGAAGCTGGGATATCAAAGAATGGTACCTGAAAGAGGTAGCCTTTGAGTGGAGCTGCCAAGAATAGTAAGGATCTTTTTGGTTTTTTTTTATTTTTTATTTTCAATGTTTGTTTATTTTTGAGAGAGAGAGTATGCGCGTGCACAAGCAGAGGAGGGGGAGAGAAAGACCGAGACAGAGAATCCGAAGCAGGCTCCTTGCTGTGAGTGCAAAGCCTGACATGGGGCTGAAACCCATAAACTGAACCATGAGATTGTGACCTGAGCCAAAGTCTGGCACTCAACCAACTGAGCCACCCAGGTGCCCCAAGAATGGTTAGGATCCTAATACTTGGAGACGAGACTGATTTTCCAGGCTGAATGAAAGCATGAGTGTGGAGATGTGTGTTTAGGAGTTAGTAAAGAGTCCAGTTTGGCTGGAGAACAGGATCGTTACAGGGCTGTTGTTGGAGTTCAGTCTGGAAATGGAGATTGAACAACAATAGCAATAATAATAGCAGTAGTAGGTCACATTTTTTGCTTGCATACTGTTTGCCAGATAACTTGCCAAGCATTTAATAAGTAGTATTTCTTTTAATCCTCACAACAACTCTGTGAGATAGGCATTATTTTTTATGGCTTTTTAAAAATAAACTGAGGAAAAGAACTAACAATTGATGGAGAAAGAATTTGAGTCTAATTCCCAGTCCTGTGTTAGTCCCTGTATAGTATATATACAGCTTAATCAGGGAAGGCTTTGAATCCTTTTCAGTTTCTGGCTGGGAAGTTTGGACTTGATTAACTAAGTAATAGGGAGTCATCAAAATTTTTTAGCTATATGGTGACATAATGAAACCTGCACAGTAGGAAAGTAAGCCTGGTAGTGAAGTATAGGAACAGCATGGGGAGAAAGGAGAAATACTGACAGCCAGTTTACTCTCCACCTCCTCACTAGATTCAGTGCTTCTTCATATCTGGCCCTGTGTCTGTCCTCCCCTTCCTTCAGCTCCACTGCCTACCTATTGTGTTGTCTCACAGATATATTTTTAAAAATGTAATCTTTCCCTACCTCACCTTATTCTAAAAAGGACTTGAGGTGGCTGTCTAGGAACTCAATAAGCATTTGCTGAGTTAATTAATAAATGACCAGAGGTATAGGTAGGTGTGTATATAAAGGGACTATGACTTTGTTGGACAGAGTAATGCAGCTCTAGAATTTGGTGATAAGCTATATTTTATGTATAAACCCTATAAAGCAAAAGCCTGGAACCACATCCTCTTTAACTTGTGAATGATTATATTCTGTGTCAGATAGAATATTAATGCTCAGTTAATATTAACTATATCAGTTAAAAAGCTAAACTTATAGAAACAGAGAGAATGGTGGTTGCCAAGGGATGGGGTAGGGGAAATGGGAATATGTTGATCAAAGCATAGAGACTTCCAGCTGTAAGATGAGTAAATTCTGAGGACCTAGAGTACATCACGGTGACTATAGTTAACAATAATGTATTATGTACTTGAAAGTTGCAGAAAGAGTAGATTAGATCTTAAATGTTTTTGCCACACACCAAAAAAAAAAAAAAAAAGTGTGTGAGGTGATGGATGTATTAACTAACCTTATTGTGGTAATCATTTTGCAGTATATATGTGTATCCATCTCATTGTACATTTTATTTATTTATTTTTTAATGTTTATATTTTGAGAGGGGCGGGGAGGGAGAGAGGATGAGCAGGGGAGGGGCAGAGAGACGGAGACAGAATCTGAAGCAGGCTTCAGGCTGTGAGCTGTCAGAACAGAGCCCGACTTGGGACTCAAACTCACAAGCTGTGAGATCATGACCTGAGCTGAAGTAGGCTGCTTGACCGACTGAGCCAGCCAGGCGCCCCTCATTGTACATTTTAAACTAACACAATGCTGTATGTTGATTATATCTCAATAAAACTGGGGGGGAAAGATCTTTGTCAGCTAATAATATTAATGATCACCAAATTCAGAGGGCATTCATACTTTAAATATTTAGGTTTGTATTTACCATTGATTAGCTACAACCACCGCCTCCCCAACACATACAAAGAGGCAACAAAAGTTCCCGCTAACTCTTACCTTTACCGATATTGAACCTGTTGAATATTAGTTTCATAGTACCATTTATGTATATTTTCTAAAGACCAGACAGCAGCAGTTTCTCACAGGAAGAAATAGTTGCAAATTTGTGAATCAGATTCTTATTTTGGATTTTACAGAGGGAAATTGTTCATTAGGTTAAGTCCCTTGCCGTAAATTTAAATATTATATGAAAGTAAGGCTGTGTCCCTTCTATAAAATACAGACTTAAAAAGTTCAAACACTTGGAGAAATCAAAGATGTTGTGGTTAACCACCAATTGCTGGTACAGGGGAGAAGAGTTTTAGGTAAACCAACATCTGACTAGACATAATAAGAGACAGATCAATAGACCTAAATAATGGATTTGTTAAATAAGTATTCTTTCCCATTGTAGATATTAACTAACAGCAGTATATGCATATACACGTAAGCATATATCAGTATGAATTATAATGATATAACTGGTATAAATTCAAATCTAGTAATGCTTCATAAAAGAAAATGAGCCTTCAGCTGAGTTCTTTTAGATTGTGTTCAACTGTTCAGTGCATGTGGAGATGACTCATTCAGAAGCATCATGATCAGAACAATTAAGTGTGGAAGAAAATGTGATTATGATAGTATATGTTGACTGCCTACCAGTGTTGAGAAGTATATCCAGTTAATGAGTAATTAGTTTCTGCCTTCCAGGAAACTAATTCATCTGAGAACGTGATATGAACATACATAAAAAGGTGGGGGGAGCATAAATGTTTTAAACGAGACTATAAGTGCTGTGGAAATTCAGGAGAGAGCACCACTACCACTTGGAGAATCAGGGAAGACTTCATGGAAAAGGTGGTATATTAATTTTCTAGGGCTGCTGTAACAGACTACCACAAACTGGGTGACTTAAAACAACAACAATTTATTCTCTTAAAATTCTTTATTCTAGAACCTGAATTCAAGGTGTCAGCAGGGACATGTTCTCTCTGAGGCTTACAGTAGAATCTTTCCTTGCCTTTTTCGGGCTTGCATCAATTCTTAGTATTTCTTGATTTGCAGCTACATCACTTCAGTCTCTGCCTTTGTTGCCACATGGTGTTCTCCCTGTGTATCTCTCTGTGTCCAAATTTCTCTCTTATAAAGACACCAGTCATATTGGATTAAGGGCCTACACCCTACTCCAATATGACCTCATGTATACTAGTTACATCTGCAGTGACCCTATTTCCAAATCTACATTCTGGGATACTGGGGGTTAGAACTTTAACGTATCTTTTTGTGGGACACAGTTCAACCCGTAACAGGTGGCATGATACAGAGATGATACAGAGGTATTAAATTGAAATTTATTAAATAAATAGAAGGGTAAGATTGCAGTGAGTTAAGGAGAGAAGAACCAAGTGCATGATGGACATAGGAAAGCATAAGGAATATTTAGAAAATGAAATAGTGAGAAGTCTGTTTTGCTGGTGTGTTGAGGAGCTATGGGGAGATGAAGCCAGAGTAGTTGGTTGAGCCCTAGCTGCCAGATCTAGGAAGGACATTCAGATGTTGAGTGGGTAGTGTGTGGGAACAGGATGGAACTGCAGAATTTTGAAATGGTGGGTAACTGATTCAAGCTTTGGATAGGTAATTCAAGCTTTAGGGAGATTTTGTGATCAAGTGATCATGGATTAGTAGACACCCTGAAGAAAAACAGATGGTCGATGATTTAACACACCCAGCCTTCCTCATTTGCCCAGGACAGTCAGGAAATTCCTCTTTTGTAAAAAAAACAGCAATAACAGAAACACCACAACAAACTTTGAGGGTTTTATTAGCCTCTTGCTCAGCCATCTGTGGGCACTGAGATACATCAGCTTTTTAGGATCTCTGTTCAGAAGCCTGACCATGGATTTCAGTATTAGTAATCATGTCACTATTTTCTTTCAAACTTTTCTTCAAAATCACCTCTTTTCTGTCCTTTTTTTTTTTTTTATCTTTTGATTTTTCTCAAAACTCTCTTTGGTTTTCCATCTTTTTTAAACATCTGACTAATGGAAAGAATTGAGTAAAATTATGTACTGTCCAAGACAATGATACACTTTTTTTCTGTGTCCTTTTAATGATAGTTTTGGTGACTTTTGCCCACAGTAGGACTTTATTCATATTGTGAATGCATTCAAGCTGTGGTCAACAGTAGAGCTCAGGTGCTTTTCCTTATTTGTCTCTAGGTAGTTCTTCCTGATTGTGTATTTGCATTGTTCATATAATCTCGTAAGAGCCTATGTCCCCATGAAGTTTTAAAAATTGTGTTTAAATATTACAAACACATAACTTTGTGCTCATTAGCATATATGCAGTCTTTGTAAATTTAATTCTTACAGTTTTTAAAAAAATTTTTTTAATGTTTATTTATTTTTGAGAGAGAGAGAGGGGGAGAGAGGGAGAGAGAATGAGTGGGGAGGGGCAGAGAGAGAGGGAGACACAGAATCCAAAGCAGGCTCCAGGCTCTGAGCTGTCAGCACAGAGCCTGACACGGAGCTTGAACCCACAGACTGCGAGATCATGACCCGAGTTGAAGTCGGACGCTCAACCTACTGAGCCACCCAGGCGCCCCATAATTCTTATAGTTTTTAATAGTCTTTTTATTTGGCAATATATTGAGGTACTTTTCACATGTCTATATAGTTATTTTTAATGGATACATAATAACCAAAATTTAAATACTCTCTGTTTATTTGGGTGAGTTCCAGTTTGTTTTTATTTTTTGTTTGTAATTCTCATTTATATTTCTATAACATCTTACTATAAAACTTTTTCCCCCAATTTTATTTTAGAATGTATTCTCTAAAATGATTCAGTTTGGTCTAAGGATCATCACTTTTTAGCCATTTTGTCAGCTTATTCTTTAGAATAACTACCAGTTTATATTGATACTAGCCATTAGTTGTTGTTGGATTTTATAAATTTTTTCTTCTAGTATAATAGAGGTACCTCACAGTTTGTTGGGTTTTAAGATACTTTAAATGTTTTCTTATGAAAAATTTCAAACATACAGATAAAACCCCTGAATTAGTAGAATAAACACCCTTATTCCTACCACCTGTGTTCAACATGTAGCCATATGCTCAATGGTATACTTATTATGTTAAACTTTTAAAAATAAAGACATCATCAAACTATGCCTTTAAACATTTTAGCATGCATCTCTTACAAATACATTCTTCGCGTACAGTACCTTTATCACACCTAACAAATTATCAATAATTCCTTAATGTTATCTAACATTAAGTCTGTATTTGTTTCCCTCCTTGTCTCCAAAACGACTTTTTATAGCTGACTTGGTCAAAGGACCATGCACTAAATTTGCATCTATTTATGTAGATGTAGTATTTTACAAATCTGGAATAGTTGCCATTCCTTGTCTGCTTCCTCACCTTTTGTTTTTTTTGTTTTGTTTTGTTCGTGGCATTGATTTGTTGACACCAGAGCAGTTTTGTTTAATGCTCCACATTCTGGATTTATCTGATTGTTTTCTTTGTGACATTTATTCCTTATATTTCCCTAAACTGTAAGGTTTAAAGACCAGATCTGAGCTGAACATTTTGGCAAAAATACCTAAATATTCCTCACAAGGCATCATATTACAAGCTACACAAATGTCTAGTTGTCCCATTGTTGATGATAACTTTGATCAGAGGTTTAAGGTTGTGACTTCCATATCTCTCGATTATGAAATTGCCCTTTTTCTTCTGTGACTAGCGAATATATTTTTTACTTTTATCAATGATGGGTATTTTTTTTAACTTCTTTGAGTTAGTTTTCTTTACCATTTGACCATTTGTTCCATGTAGATTTGGTATTATCCTTTTAAGTTTGTACTGTGTATTTAAAAATTGTATTCAGTATAACAAATAATGCATTGTTATGATAGATAAATTTCAAGTTTCAAAATATAGCTGAAATTCAATATAACCAAAAAAAAGATACAGATTTCAAATATATAATAGGGGGCAGTTGTTTGACAAGATTTTGTGATGAGTCATGTTTCCTTTTAAAAAAAAAAAACATTCCAAGCAGACAAATCTAAAAAACATAAACTCTTGAATCAAAAATTTCTTTTATTTTTTTTTTGAAATGGAGGTAAATCTCAAATTTATAAAAGTTGGATTTACATTTGTTTTTCCATACCCACCCAAAAAGCCCAGAATTTATTTCTTATTCTGTGAGTGTTTCATTTGGTGGTCTTTTTTATACACCCATTTTTATCAATTTTAAATTGTTATTCCTTTTCCTATTACAGATATTTTTCTTAATTCTTTCCTGTTATGAATTATACTCAAATCGGATTTTCCTTTCAAACCACAACTTTTTAAATGCCCAACATGGCATTTTCTCTCTTAGTAAGATTATCACGATGCCATACACATTATTCTACAAATTCTGTTTATTTTTTTACTTTTTAGGATATACATTTAATTCTATGTCATTAAACAGATATCAAATTCACTTTTTTCTAGCTACATAATATTTCATTTATGCAGGTTTCTGAAGTGTCATCAGGTTGTTTCTGATTTTATTTTCCCCATCACAAACTGTGAACATCCTTATGTATACATCTTTAAGAAATGGAGCTTTTACTTCTGTAGGATAAATCCCAAACATGAGCTAAAAGATAAGCTTATTTCAGTATTATGAACTGCCAGGTTATTTTCCATAAAGGTTGTTGCATTTCTTATTCTCACTGGCACTGGATATTAGGTATCTTTTTAGTCTTTGCCAGTCAGCTGGGTGAAAAGAGTTTTCTTATTTTTATTTTCATTTCCCTGACCATTAGTACATTGTATACATTCATTGGACATTTGTATTCCATATTCTACAGATTCCCTTTACCAATTCTTTACTTATTTTTCTCTTGGGTTGTTAATTTTTTACTTTTTAATCAACTTGCTGGCACTTTTATGTATTTAGAATATTAACCCTTTTTTGTCACATGGTACAATTATCCCAGTCTATCAGTTGGCTTTTGACTTTGTGGTTTCTTTTGACACATAGACTATTTTAATTTTTACCTGTTCATGTCTGTCAGACTTTTTCTTTAATTACTCCTGGATTCATGTCTTGCTCATCACTACCCCACTAATGAATTTTTATTTTATTTCTATATGTTTTTTAATTAAAAAAAGTTTTTTTAAGTTTATTTATTTAGAGAGAGAGAGAGAGCACAAGTGGGGGAGGAAGAGAGAAGGAGAGGGAGAGAATCCCAAGCAGGCTCCATGCTGTCAGCGCAGAGCCCAATGTGGCTACTTTGAATGCTATACCTGTGATTGAAAATATTAGTAATAGTGTATTCACCTACAGTTCTGTCTATAGGTTTGCTAAGTGGTTATATCTGGGTCATCAGTAATGAGGAAATGGTAACTACAGAATTTAAAAGCTGATCTTAGGATTTCAGTGTTTGATTTTAAATGTGATAGTTTGGGGCACCTGGGGGGCTTGGTCAGTTGAGCGTCCGGCTTCAACTTAGGTCATGATCTCACACTCGTGGGTTCGAGCCCCGTGTTGGGCTCTGTGCTGACAGCTCAGATCCTGGAGCCTGCTTTGGATACTCTGTCTCCCTCTCTCTCTGCCTCTTCCCCGCACGCACTGTGTGTGTGTGTGTGTGCGTGTGTGTGTGTGTGTGTGTGTGTCTTTCTCTCAAAATAAATGAACATAATAATAAAAAAATAAATAAAAGTAACAATTTGAGGGGTGCCTGGGTGGCTCAGTTGGTTAAGCATCTGGCTTTGGCTCAGGACATGATCTCAAAATTAGTGGGTTTGAGCCCTGCATCAGGCTCTGTGCTGATAGCTCAGAGCCAGCTTGCTTCAGATTCTATCTCCCTCCCGCCTCTACCTCTCCCCCACTTGCACTCTGACTCTCTCTCTCTCTCTCAAAAATAAACAAACATTAAAAAAAAATAAAGTGACAATTTGCAGAGCATAAAACAAACAAAAAAACGAAGAAAAGAAAGAAAAAAGTTTGACAACACGCAACACTCTCATTATGAATGTAAGACCATAGAGGAGAAGAAACACTGGTAGACTCTTAAAAAAAAAAAAAATTTAACGTTTATTTATTATTGAGAGACAGAGAGAGACAGCATGAACATGGGAGGGGCAGAGAGAGGGTGAGACACAGAATCCAAAGCAAGCTCCAGGCTGTCAGCACAGAGCCCGACGTGGGGCTCGAACACAGAAACTGAGAGATCATGACCTGAGCCGAAGTCAGACGCTTAACTGACTGAGCCACCCCAGTGGCCCAACACTGGTAAACTCTTAGATTGATTGCTTAAGGACTTTTGTAACTTAGAGCCCAGATCTTCTGATTTAATTCTATTGGAAACTTAATAGAGGAAAAAAAAGCCATGGTTCTTTAAAGTCGTCTTCCGTCTTATGGCAAGACTACATTCGTTATTATTATTACAACATACTTTTCTAGTGCTTTTACAATGAACTTTTTTGTAAGAAGTGTCACATATGAAATGAAAGACTTTCCTACTTCTGACTAAGAAGCTTCAAATTATTCACTCAGGCCTCAATTTTTCCATCAGGATATTGGACTAGATGATTGCCAAGGGCTCTCTAGTTCATACGCTAAGATTCTCATCAAGTAATTTTTAGAGAATTTTTTAGTAGTTCCTATATTGTAGGATTTGATCAACTTTTCAATGTCATTTGTATTTTAGAGCATGGATTAAAAGACTAGTACTCTAAACCTGTGTTATTTTTTGCCTACAGCTTTATTAGGCCTAAAAGGACACAGTGGTATTCATTGTTAGAACATGATATAGAAAGTAGTTTTTCTCTAAATTTTACATTATCCACCTATCATGGCATCTAACAATATGGGGAGAATCTCTTTGAGTCTCTGACTTATTTTGTTGGTTTATATTGTGCTCAATTAACTTAACTATATTTGTGTTAGAATGAGTTCTAGGAATCTCAAATTTCATATTTCACAGATTTATCTTTTGCTTCTTATATTACACTGTCAGAATTGAAGTTTAAAAATTAATGTTAATATTCCCTAATCTCTTAAGTTGTCTATTATGCCTACTAGGAGCAAACCAGTTGTTGCTACAGTATTGAAATGCCAGTCTCTTTGACAGGCATTTTGTGGATCCTTTCAGGGTACTAAGTTTTTATGATTTGAGGTGCCTCATTTATGCAGTAGACAGCGTGTCAGTCTCATAAATGTCTATGATTTGACTGGAGGTTTGCATAAATTTTCCCATGGGAGCCCTGGACTTAGAAACAGGAAGCATGTAAAAGTTTTATAACAGATTCATGAGGTATGGGGAGGATGGGATTGGATCTTTAGTTATGCCAAGGCAAATGTTTTTTGACAGTTCACATTTAACTGTTTATTCAGAGACTTTTTAAGTGCCTAATAAATTATCCTGAAACATTTAGGTCTGTGTGGTTAACAGGCCAACTTAATTTTAAGTACTATAAGTATAATGTCCAGATTTAGGCATTCATAGAAATGTTCTTTAAATTTCTCATTATACAGAATTTTTGTTTCTTCTATAGTAACTTTGGGAGCAAGAAAATACCTACCTTACCTGGTACATAGTAAGCGGTTGCTAAAGGATAGTTGAACAAATGCATCCATTGAAAGTATTCAAATTATAGATTAGAAATTATGAGGGACTTCTCTACACATATTTTCTATTTAAAAAATAACTCATGGGGGAACCTGGCTGGCTCAGTTGGTAGAGTGTGCAACTCATGATCTCGAGGTTGTGAGGTTGAGCCCTGCGTTGGGTATAGAGATTACTTAAAAATAAAAAGGAAAAAAAAAAAAAGGAAATAACTCATGGTCTGTAAGTATGAAATGATTTCAAAATATTAAGTTAAAAAACTCATGCAAAAGAGTCTCTTGGTAAAGTATTGAGGGTGTTATTACTAGCCATCTTTGAGAAGGAAGGGTCTTGCACCTAGACAACAAATCTGGAAGATTTGTATTTGGCACAAGCTGAAGATATGCTTGTGTTTATGAGGCAGAATCCAGAAGAAGTCTAGGATTCTTATTTTACAGAGCTGTTTATTTATTTAATTGAAGTATAGTTGACACACAATGTGATATTAGTTTCAGGTGTACAGCACAGTGATTTGACAACTATATGCTGTGCCATGTTTACCACAAGTGTAGTAGCCATCTGTCACCATAAAACTCTATTACAATACCATTGACTATATTCCTTATGGTGTACCTTTCATCTCCATGACTTATTCATTCCATAACTGGAAACCTGTACCTCCCACTCCCCTTCACCCATTTTGCCCACCCGTCCCACCCCCATTACAAAGCTATTTAAAACATTCAAATAGAGATATTCATTGGTTAAAGTGAAAGCATGTAGAATAATAATTAAATTTCTTGGTAAATAGTCCTTGAGTTTTCTTAAACCTGGAAGGAGCTCAAGATTCTGTTCAGCTTTAGCTTAGTGATCCATCTTCTCATTTTATAGTTTAGAAATCTTAGGTCCAGAGAGATTATATCCTGCCAGTCATACAAGGGAAGGTTACTACTAGAATTTGAGGCACACTTACCCTGCCATGCTTAGCCCAGCCCTCTTTCCATTCTGTCACCCTGGGTTTCACTATCATAAAATAATGCTAATGTCTTTTCTCAAGCTATACCTAGTTAATTTTACTAGTAATCATTTGACATTTGTATTGAAAATATTATTAAAAACAGATTCTGCAGTTAGGAAATCATTGCATGGGCATTAGGCTTTATTTAATTTCCTTATGTGGATAGTGCAGCACCTGTGATGGTGCACAAGTTGTGAACCAGGACGTCTGTATTTTCCATTTTTTTGTTTCCTTGTTTGGTTTTGCATTGTCACTTTTTTAAAATATTTATTTATTTTTGAGAGAGAGAGTGTGAAGAGGGGGAGGGACAAAGAGGAGGGGGACAGAGGATCCAAAGCGGGCTCTGCACTGACAGCAGCAAGCCTGACTGTGGGGCCAAACTCACAGACTACAAAGATCATGACCTGAGCTGAAGTCGGATGTTTGGACGCTTGACCAACTGAGCCACCCAGGCACCCCTGCATTGTTATTTGTAATAAAAATTTTTCATAGTGTAAGTAAGAGAATAATGTTAAATTAAAAAGTATATTATCAGAACATTTACAGTTTTACAACAAAGAGTAGGAAAGTGACAAGAAAGACTAAGTGTGTAGCTAACTACATGCAAGATCTTGGGCAAATCATGTAACCTTTGTGGGACTGTTTCTGCTACTTACTTCATTAGAATCCTTCAAGGCTTCTGCCCAGTACAGATGTATCTGTTCTTAATATTTGTTAACTCAAGTATAGCACACACAATGCAAAGTGCACAAATCATAAGGATAATGAATTGTAAAATGAACATGCTTGCATAACCACTATTGATGTATTTTGAAAAAGCTTTCTTAATTATTATGAAAGCTTTCCTTAAAAAAAAAAAAACACTGGATTTGAGACTATAGGTAATCTCATGTTTTTTTTTTTAATTTAATTTTTTATTTTTTAAAATTTACATCCAAATTAGTTAGCATATAGTGAAACAATGATTTCAGGAGTAGATTCCTTAATGTTCCTTACCCATTTAGCCCATCCCCCCTCCCACAACCCCTCCAGTAACCCTGTTTGTTCTCCATATTTATGAGTCTCTTCTGTTTTGTCCCCCTCCCTGTTTTTGTATTTTTGTTTCCCTTCCCATATGTTTATCTGTTTTGTCTCTTAAAGTCATCATATGAGTGAAGTCATATGATTTTTGTCTTTCTCTGACTAATTTCACTTAGCATAATACCCTCCAGTTCCATCCACGTAATTACAAATGGCAAGATTTCATTTTTGATTGCCAAGTAATACTCCATTGTGTGTGTGTGTGTGTGTGTGTGTGTGTGTGTGTGTGTGTACCACATTTTCTTTATCCATTCATCCATCAGTGGACATTTGGGCTCTTTCCATACTTTGGCTATTGTTGATAGTGCTGCTATAAACATGGGGGTGCATGTGTCCCTTCGAAACAGCACACCTGTATGCTGTGGATAAATGCCTAGCAGTGCAATTGCTGGGTCGTAGGGTAGTTCTATTTTTAGTTTTTTGAGGAACCTCCATACTGTTTTCCAGAGTGGCTGCACCAGCTTGCATTCCCAGATAATCTCATGTCTTTTAACAACACTTTCTAGAGTGAAATTACCAGAAACAGTGATAGAAAGAAGGAATTTGGCCAGTCACAAAAATTTTACTTTGAATAGGCTTATTGGGCTTATACAATTTAGTCTTTTCTTCTGATGTTTCTCTTCTTCCTCTCTGCCCTTTTCTGTCTAGGTCCTGGATGGAATGGAGAGGGGTCCTACTGAACATCTATTATCTTTTCTGAGAGTGGTCAGAGAGATCTTAAACAGGTCTGTTGTTTATATATAGAATACAAATGCAATCTTGATTTATTAACAAAAAAAAAACTTGGTTTCAACATAAGAAAAGGATTGACTTAGAAATAGAGTTTACTTTTTTAAAAAGAAGGCATTTGATCTCCATGTCCATGGGGAATTTTAGTTTGATAAGCTGTGTTTGACATGTGAATTGGACCCAAAGCAACAGAATTAAATGAGATCTGCTTATTAGAAAAGCACTTTCTTAATAGAAAAGCAAGTGAGTCTTATCTTTTTCAGTTATGTTGAAAATATGGAATATGGCAGAATTCTTTATTGATTTCATGGAAGGTACTAAGAAAAGGTAAAAAGGTGAATGTCTCAGTTGTCTATGATTCTGGAGGGGAATGGAGGCATGAGTAAATCCAAGAAGGAAAATATTTATTTGGTTCTCTTTCTCATGTTTTCAGAATTCATAACATTGAAAAGAAAAAAAGGTACCTTGCAAATCTTTGATTCAGAGGAAGGCAAGTGTATAGAGTTTTGGTTTATTCTTTTCTTATTCATCTGTGTCTCTCTAACCATGAATGAACTGTATCGTTTAGACAGATGAAAACCATAGCTTAGTGATTTCCCAAACTTGTCTTCACATTGAAATCACCTGTGAAACTTGGCAAACTATTGATGCCTGTGTCTCCCTTCCTTCCCTGCTCTCCACTCCATTGTGATTTAATTGGCTTGGGCACCTGGCCTAGGTTTTGGTATTTTTAAAAGATCCCCAGGTGGTCCTAAAGTTTGACAAGTTTGGGAACCACAGCTCTAGCCAGTTAAAGCAGACCTGGCCACTATTGTAACTTGTGACTTTTTTTTTGCATAAATGTTTGGATAAATACATAAATAAGAGTATAAATATTTTGATTTAGGAATCTAGTGCTTTAAATCTAGGTTCTTGCTAGAATATAAGCCCCATAAAAGTAGGTAGCATGTCTGTATTTTTCTTCATTATTGTATCGTTAGCATTTAGAACAGTATCTGGCATATATTGCATGCCTAAATATTTGTTGAATGAGTGAATGAACCTGTCAGTCTCTAGTGAGCTGAGAGTATCCTTTTACCTAATACACCAATGGTCTGAGATAGAGAGGGAGGTGGTTGTGAAGAGCCCAGCCTCTAGAATCAGACTGCCTAGACTCGAATAATGGCTCTGTCACTTACTAGCTGTATGACCTTAAGCAAGTTACTTCTCTGTGCCTAAGTTTCCTCATTTGTAAAACGGGGGTAATTGAATCTATTTCATGGGATTGTTGGGGGAACTAATTGAATTGATAATGCAAAGTGCTTAGAACAATGCCTGGTATATAATAGTGTCCTGTAAGTTTTAGCTACTGTAAAATTAAAAAAAAAAACTCTGTATTTTCTGCAGTTTGGGTACTTTATCTGTAGAATACTGTTTGAGAGCTAGGGTAGAATAATGGAATCAGCTGCATTAGATGTAGTTAAAGAAGGCTTGACAAAGAAGGTGATTTTGGTTTTTTTTAGTTACCTTAATGAGGTAAATTTGCATACAATCACCTGCATCCGTTTTATTTATTTTTACCTACATCCATTTTTAATTTTTTAAAAATGTTTATGAGAGAGCGCGCGCGCGCGCGCGCACGCGCGATCATGAGCGGGGGAGGGGCAGAGAGAGAGGCAGATACAGAATCTGAAGCAAGCTCCAGGGTCTGAGCTGTCAGCACAGAGCCTGACGACAACGATGACGACATGGGGCTCGAACTCACAAACTGCAAGATCATGACCTGAACTGAAGTGGGGCACTTCATGGACTAGCCATCCAGGCGCCCCTCCGTTAGCATAGTTTCATTATTTATCTGTGTTGTTGCATGTATCAGTAGTTTGTTCCTTTTTGATGCTGATTAGTGTCTTATATGGATATAACATGTTTATCTGTTCACTTGTGATGGATATTTGGGTTAGTTCCAGTTTTGATGACTGTGAATAAAGTTGCTATAAACGTTTTTTAATTTTAATTTTATTTTTTTATAGAGATAGAGTGTGACCAGGGGAGAGGGGGAGAGGGGCAGAGGGGCAGAGGGAGAGAGAGAGAGAGAGAGAGAAAGAATCTTAAGCAGGCTCCATATTCAGCAAGGAGCCTGATGTGGGGCTTGATCCCATAACCCTGGAATTATGACCTGAGCCAAAATCAAGAGTTGGAGGCTCAACTCACTGAACCACCCAGGCGCCCTGCTACAAGCATTTTTGCAAGTCTTTGTGTAGACATATTTATTTATTGTTGGGTAAATCCCTTGCAATGGGATTGCTGGGTTGTATGGCATATATGGCATATCTAACTTTTAAAAGAAACTGCCAAAAAGTTTTTTTTTTAACTTTTTAAAAAATTTTTATTTATTTTTGTATGTTTTTATTTTTATTTTTGAGAGAGAGACAGAGTGTGAGTGGAGGAGGGGCAGAGAGAGGGACACACAGAATCCAAAGCGGGCTCCAGGCTCCGAGCTGTCAGCAAGAGCCCTATGTGGGGCTTGAACTCACAGACTGTGAGATCATGATCTGAGCTAAAGTCGGTCATCCAACCAACTGAGCCACCCAGGTGCCCCAGAAACTGCCAAAAAGTTTTAAAGGAGGTGAATATTCAGTAGGATTTACAGGGAGAGTCCATTAGTCATCTATTGTTGCATAATAAATTACCACAAATTTAGCAGCTTAAAACAACACATATTTATTGTGGCACAATTTCCATGGGTCAGGAATCTGGGTACAGCTTAGGTGAGTCCTCTGTGTCAGGGTCTCTCAGAGGCAGCAGTCAAGGTGTCAGCCAGGGCTGGAGTCTCATCTCAGTGCTTGACTGAAGAAGGAATTGCTTCTAAGTTCACTTGGTTGTTGGTGGAATTCACTTCTTCAAGGGATGTTGAATTAAGGACCTTGATTTCTTTTTTCTTTTCTTTTCTGTTTTTTCCCTGTGTTCTCAGACTATTTGTTTATTTTCAGGAATAGAATTTAGTGATTCATGACTTACATATAACACCCAGTGCTCATTCCAACAAGTGTTCTTCCTCCTTAATACCCCTCACCCTTTTAGCCCTTCCCCCCACTTAACAGCCCGCCAGCAAACCTTAGTTTGTTCTCTGTGTTTAAGAGTCTCTTATGGTTTGTCTCTGGTTTGTTTTTTTTTTTTTAATTTTTTTTTTTAACATTTATTTATTTTTGGGACAGAGAGAGACAGAGCATGAACGGGGGAGGGGCAGAGAGAGAGGGAGACACAGAATCGGAAACAGGCTCCAGGCTCTGAGCCATCAGCCCAGAGCCTGACGCGGGGCTCGAACTCACGGACCGCGAGATCGTGACCTGAGCTGAAGTCGGACGCTTAACCGACTGCGCCACCCAGGCGCCCCGGTTTGTCTCTGTTTTTATATTATTTTTACTCCCCATCCCATATGTTCATCAGTTTTGTATCCTAAATTCCACATATGAGTGAAGTCATATGATATTTATCTTTCTCTGACTTACTTTGCTTGGCATAATACACATTGTTCCATCCACATTGTTGCAAATGGCAAGATTTCATTCTTTTTAAGCCCCAAGTAACATTCCATTGTGTATATATACCACATCTTCTTTATCCACTCATCAGTTGATGAACATTTGGGGTCTTTCCATACTTTGGCTATTGTTGATAGTGCTGCTGTAAACATTAGGGTGCATGTGCCTCTTCAGATCAGCACTTCTGTATCCTTTGGATAAATACCTAGTAGTGCAATTGCTGGGTCATAGAATAGTTCTATTTTTAATTTTGGGGGGAACCTCCATACTGTTTTCCAGAGTGGCTACACCAGTTTGCATTCCCACCAGCAGTGCAAGAGGGTACCTCTTTCTCCACATCCTTGCCAGCATCTGTTGTTGCCTGAGTTGTTAATGTTAGCCATTCTGACAGATGTGGGGTGGTATCTCATGGTGGTTTTGATTTGTATTTCCCTGATAATGAGTGATGTTGAGCATTTTTTCCTGTGTCTGTTAGCCATCTGGATGTCTTGTTTGGAAAAGTTTCTATTCATGTCTTTTGCCCATTTCTTCACTGGATTATTTGTTTTTTGGGTGTGAGTTTGATAAGTTCTTTATAGATTTTGGATACTAACCCTTTATCTGATATGTCATTTGCAAATATCTTCTCCCATTCTGTTGGTTGCCTTTTAGTTTTGCTGATTATTTTCTTCTCTGTGCAGAAGCTTTTTATCTTGATGAGATCCCAGTGGTTCATTTTTGCTTTTGTTTCCCTCGCCTCTGAAGACATGTCAAGTAAAGTTGCTGTGGCCAAGGTCAAAGAGGTTGTTGCCTGTTTTCTCCTGTAGGATTTTGATGGCTTCCTGTCTTATGTTTAGGTCTTTCATCCATTTTGAGTTTATTTTTGTGTATGGTATAAGAAAGTGGTCCAGGTTCATTCTTCTGCATATCACTGTCCAGTTTTCTCAACACCATTTGCTGAAGAGACTGTCTTTTTTCCATTGGATATTCTTTGCTGATTTGTCAAAGATTAGTTGGCAGTACATTTGTGGGTCCATTTCTGGGTTCTCTCTTCTGTTCCATTGATCTATGTGTCTGTTTCTGTGCCACTACCATACTGTCTTGATGATTACAGCTTTGTAATACAGCTTGAAGTCTGGAATTGTGATGCCTCCAGCTTTGGGTTTCTTTTTTGGGATTGCTTTGGCTGTTCGGGGTCTTTTATGGTTCCATACAAATTTTAGGATTGTTTGTTCTAGCTCTGTGAAGAATGCTGGTGTTATTTTGATAGGGATTGCATTGAATATGTAGATTACTTTGGGTAGTATTGACATTTTAACAATATTCTTCCTATCCAGGAGCATGGAATCTTTTTCCATTTTCTTGCATCTTCTTCAATTTCTTTCATAAACTTTCTGTAGTTTTCAGTGTATAGATTTTTCACCTCTTTGGTTAGGTTTATTCCTAGGTATTTTATAGCTTTTAGTGCAATTGTAAATGGGATCAATTCCTTGATTTCTCCTTCTGTTGCTTCATTATTGGTGTATAGAAATGCAACCAATTTCTGTACATTGCTTTGATATCCTGCAACTTTGCTGAATTCAAGTATCAGTCCTAGCAGTTTTTTGGTGGAGTCTTTTGGGTTTTCCACATAATAGATTATCATGTCATCTGCGAAGAGTGAAAGTTTGACTTCCTCCTTGCTAATTTGGATCCCTTTTATTTCTTAAAAAAAATTTTTTTTAATGTTTATTTATTTTTGAGAGACAGAGCATGAGTGGGGAAGGGACAGAGAGAGAGGGAGACACAGAATCTGAAGCAGGCTCCAGGCTCTGAGCTGTTAGCACAGAGCCTGATGCAGGGCTCAAACCCATGAACCCTGAGATACGACCTGAGCCGAAGTCAGACGCCAATTGACTGAGCCACCCAGGTGCCCCAGATCCCTTTTATTTCTTTGTGTTGTCTGATTGCTAAGTTTAGGACTTCCAACACTATGTTGAATAACAGTGGTAAGAGTGGACATCCTTATTGTGTTCCTGACCTTAGGGGGAAAGCTCTCAGTTTTTCCCCATTGAGGATGATATTAGCAGTGGATCTTTCATATATGGCCTTTATGATCTTGAGGTATTATCCTTCTGTAAGGACCTTGGTTTCTCACTGGCTGTTAGCTGGAGGCTGCTCCAATATAGCACACTGAGAGGGCAATAAATAGAGTCTTCCAGAAAAATAGAAGTCACATCTTTTTAACATAATCATGGAAGTGACATCCTGTCACCAACATCTGTTGGTTAGAAGTCACTAGGCTAGCCCATTCATGGGGAGGAGATTACACAAGGATATGAATACTAGATGCTGGAATAATTGATGGCCATCTTAGAAGTATATCTCCCACAGAAGGCATGGTTTAGTGGCAGGTTGGGTCTAGATGGACCAAGGGGAAAAAGTAGCTTGTGAAATTTTCTTCATCTTTCCTGTATCAAACTGTATCTCTTTCTTCCTTCTGTCTTTCACATCAGCCTCTCTCCCCTTCATGAAGAGAGACATAAAGGTCCCTCTCACAGTAAGTTTTTTATCTGAGTTGTTTTTGTTTTTATTTTATTTTATTTTATTTTTTTGAGAGAGAGAGCAAGCACTCGAGCTAGGGAGGGGCAGTGGGAGAGGAAGAGAGAATCCTAAGCAGACTCCACACCCAACACAGAGCCCAACATGGGGCTTGATCCCACGATGGGGGCTTGATCCCACAACCCTGGGATCATGACCTGGGCTGAAATCAAGAGTTGGACACTCTACCAACTAAGCCACCCAGGTGCCCCTTGAATATTTTTTATTGTTGTTAAGAGATTTAATTAAGGCTTCTTCCTGAATCATTTAGTGTTTATAGCTTATTTAAAAAAACATTTTATTATGGAAATTGAGACAGACACAAAAGTAGAATGCTATCATGAACCGTATGTACCTTTCACCCACCTTAAACTATTTATTTATTTATTTTTTACCAATCTTACAAGTATACTCTACATACAATAAAATACACTCATTTTAAATGTATAGTTTGTATTCTGTCGGATGCCTATATCCTAACAATCAAGAAGATATAGAACATTTTCACTCCAAAGTTACCTTGTGCCCCTGTTTAATCAGTCCCCATCCCAGTCCTAGGAAGTACCCATCTGATTTCTATTGTTGTGGGTTCATTTTGCCTATTGTAAAATGTCATAGAAATGTTTGGATTCTTTTGATCACCATGTTTTTGAGATTCATCCCTGTTGCATATTTCAGTAATTCAGAGTTTTTCAGCCTTGGCACTGTGGACATTTTGGGCTGGATAATTTGTTTTGCAGACTGTCCTGTGTATTGCAGGATATTTAGTAGCATCCCTGACCTCTATCCACTAGATGCCCATAGCATTCTCCTCCCTTCCTTTGATTGTAACAATCAAAAATGTCTCCAGACATTGCCACCTATACACTAGGGGACAAAATCCCCTCCCTTGACTGGTATATAACCTTTACAGTAGTTGATCCTTTATTATTGTTGGGCAGTATTCCACTGTATGGCTACACTACAATTTATCCATTTACTGATTGATGGATATTTGGGCTGTGTCCAGTTTACTTTCAGTTTCGGGCTGTTATAGATAGAGTTGCTATTAACCTTCATAGGAAGTCTTTGTATAGACATGTTTTTTTTGTTTTGTTTTTTTTTTTTAATTTTTTTTTTCAACATTTATTTATTTTTCTGGGGACAGAGAGAGACAGAGCATGAACTGGGGAGGGGCAGAGAGAGAGGGAGACACAGAATCGGAAACAGGCTCCAGGCTCCAGGCTCCGAGCCATCAGCCCAGAGCCCGACGCGGGGCTCGAACTCACGGACCGCGAGATCGTGACCTGGCTGAAGTCGGACGCTTAACCGACTGCGCCACCCAGGCGCCCCTGTATAGACATGTTTTTATTCAGGATAAATATCTAGGAGTTAGATTGCTGGGTCTTAAGATAAATAAATGCTTAACTTTAAAAGAAACTGCCAAATTGTTTGTACATTTTTATAGTCCCACCACTATGGGAGTTTCAGTTGGTCTGCATCCTTGCCAACATTTGATACTTATTCTTTTTAATTTTAGCCATTAGTGTAGGTGTGTTATTTGTCGCTTTAATTTTCATTTTCCTGATGACTGATAGTGTTGAGCATCTTTTTATGTGCTTGTTGTAAAGTGTCTCTTCAAATCTTTTGTCCATTTTTTCATTGCGTTATGTCTTATTGAGTTTCCTTTGTCTTTTCCCCTATGTGTGCATAAACATCTTTAAGAAATTAAATATTAAGAAAGACAATTAAGGGGCGCCTGGGTGGCGCAGTCGGTTAAGCGTCCGACTTCAGCCAGGTCACGATCTCGCAGTCCGTGAGTTCGAGCCCCGCGTCGGGCTCTGGGCTGATGGCTCAGAGCCTGGAGCCTGTTTCTGATTCTGTGTCTCCCT
Source organism: Prionailurus bengalensis (assembly GCF_016509475.1). Classification (NCBI taxonomy): domain Eukaryota; kingdom Metazoa; phylum Chordata; class Mammalia; order Carnivora; family Felidae; genus Prionailurus; species Prionailurus bengalensis. The sequence continues at coordinate 24,380,731 of NC_057354.1, forward strand.
CTCTCTCTGCCCCTCCCCCGTTCATGCTGTGTCTCTCTCTGTCCCAAAAATAAATAAACGTTGAAAAAATTCTTTTAAAAAAAAAAAAAAAAGAAAGACAATTAAGACAATTGAAATAATGAATACACCTTTATATAGTTTCTTATTTATTTATTTATTTATTTATTTATTTTTAATGCTTATTTTTGAGAGAGAGACAGAGAAACAGAGTGTGAGTGAGGGAGGGGCAAAGAGAGAGGGTCAGATAGAAAACCTGAAGCAGATTTCAGGCTCTGAGCTATCAGCACAGAGCCCAACATGGGGCTTGAACCCATGAAACATGAGATCATGACCTGAACTGAAGTTGGACACTTAACCAACTGAGCCACCCAGGCACCTTACCATGCGTCTTTTCTGACCACAATGCTGTGAAACTAGAAATGAGTCATAAGAAAAAAATCTAGAAACAACACAAGTGCATAGAGTTAAATAACATGCTACCAAACAATGAATGTGTCAACCAAGATGTCAAAGAGGAAATAAAATAATACATGGAGAGAAATGAAAATGAAAATACAAGGGTTCAAAATCTTTGGGATGCAGCAAAAACTTTTCTAAGAAGGAAATTTATAGCAATACAAGCCTGCTGCAAGAAGCAAGAAAAATCCCAAATAAGCAACCTAGCCTTATCCCCAAAAGAACTGGAGAAAGAACAAACACACCCAAAGCCAGTAGAAGGAAGGAAATAATAAAGATTAAAACAGAAATAAATGAAATAGAAACTAAAAAAAAAAAAAAAAAAAAAAAAAAACCCAGTAAAATAGGTTAATGAAACCAGGAGCTGACTCTTTGAAAAAATAACAAAATTGAAAAATCTTTACCCAGACTCATCAAAAATAAAAGCAGAGAGAGAGAGAGAGGACTCAAATAAGCAAAATCAAAGATGAAAGAGGAGCAATAACAACTGACACCACAGAAATACAAAGATTATGAGAATATTATGAAAAATTATGTGCCAACAAACTGGGCAACCTAGAAAAAGTGGATAAATCCCTAGAAACATATAACTTTCCAAAATTGAATCAGAAAGAAATAGAAAATTTGAACAGACTGATTACAGCAATGAAATAGAATCAGCAATCAATCAACTCCCAACAAACAAAATTCTGGGATCCGATGTCTTCACAGGTGAATTCTACTAAACATTTAAAGAAAAGTTGATACATACTCTTCTCAAACTATTCCAAAACATGTAAGAGGAAGGAAAACTTCCAAATGCATTCTATGAAGCTAGCATTACTCTGACCCCAAAGCCAGATAAAGACGGTACAAAAAAAGAATTACAAGCCAGTATCTCTGATGAACATAGATGCAAAAGTCCTTTACAAAGTATTAGCAGGGGTGCTTGGCTGGCTCAGTTAGAAGAGTATATGACCCTTGATCTCAGGGTTGTGAGTTCAAGTCTCATGTTGGGTCTAGAGATTACCTAAAAAAATTATTAGCAAACCAAATCCAACAATATATTTAAAAATTCATTCACCACAAGTAAGTGGGATTTATTCCTGAGATGCAAGAGTGGTTCAGTATTTGAAAATCACTCACTGTGATACATCATATCAGCAAGAGAAGGGATAACCATATGATCATTTCAGTAGATGCAGAAGAAGCATTTGATGAAGTGTAATATCCATTTTTGATAAAAACTCTCAACAAAGTAGGATTAAAGGGAACATGCCTCAATATTATAAAGGCCACGTATGAAAAGCACACAGCTAAAATCACTCAATGGTAAAAAACTGAGAGCTTTTCCTCTAAGATCAGGAACAAGGCAAGGATGTCTACTTTCACCACTTTTATTCAACATAGTACTGAAAGTCCTAGCCACAGCAATCAGACAAGAAAAAGAAATAAAAGGCATCCATATTGGTAAGGAAGAAGCAGAACTTTCAGTGTTTACAAGATGGCATGATACTATATGTAGAAAACCCAAGACTCCACCGAAAAACTTCTAGAATTGATAAATGAATTCAGTAAGGTCATAGGATACAAAGTTAACATATAGAAATCCATTGCATTTTTATACACTAATAATGAAGTAGCAGAAAGAGAAATTAAGAAAACAATGCCATTTACAATTGCACCAAAAAGAATAAAATTAACCAAGAAGGTGAAAGACCAGTATTCTGAAAACTAAACAACATTGATGAAAGCAATTGAAGATGACACAAACAAACGGAAAGATATTCCATGTTCATGGATTGGGAGAACAAATATTGTTAAAATGTCCATACTACCCAAAGCAGTCTACACATTTAATGCATCCCTGTCAAAACACCAATGCCATTTTTCACAGAACTAGACAAATAATCCTAAAATTTGTGTAGAACCACAAAAGACCCTGGATTGCCAAAGAGTCTTGAAAAAGAAGAACAAAACTGGAAGTATCAATCCCAGATTTCAAGATATACTGTAAAGCTGTAGTAATTAAAACAGTGTGGTCTTGGCACAAAAATAGACACATAAAACAATAGTACAGAATAAAGAGCCCAGAAATAAACCCACAATTATATGGTTAATTAAATTAAAGCAAAGGAGGCCAGAATATGCAATGGGAAAAAGTCTCTTCAACAAATGATGGTGGGAAGACTGGACAGCTGTATGCAAAAGAATGAAACTGGACCCCTTTTTTCACCATACACAAAAATAACCGTAAAATGAATTAAAGACCTAAATGTGAGACCGGAAACCATAAAAATCCTAGAAGACAGCACAGGAGGTAATTTCTCTGATATCAGTTGTATGTAGCAACAGCTTTCTAGATATATCTTCTAAGGCAAGGGAAACAAAAGCAAAAATAAACTATTAGGAATGCATCAAAATAAAAAGCTTCTGCACAGCAAAGGAAACAATCAACAAAACAAAAAGCATACTGAATGGGAGAAGATATTGCAAACAACATATCTGATAAGAGGTAAGTATCCAAAATATATAAAGAACTTATAGGGGTGCCTGGGTGGCTCAGTCGGTTAAGCATCCGCTTCAGCTCAGGTCATGATCTCACAGTCTGTGAGTTCAAGTCCCATATCAGGCTCTGTGCTGACAGCTCAGAGCCTGGAGCCTGCTTCAGATTCTGTGTCTCTCTCTCTCTCTGCCCCTCCCCTGCTCATGCTCTGTCTCTCTCTGTCTCAGAAATAAATAAAAACATTAAAAAAAAAAAAAAAGAACTTCTACAGCTCAACACAAAAAAAACCCAAATAATGCAGTGTAAAAATGGTCAGAAAACATGAACAGACATTTCTGCAAAGAAGACAGCCACGTGTCCAGCAGACACATGAAAAGAATCTCAACATCACTCATCATCAGGAAAATACAAATCAAAACCATGAGATATGACCTCACACCTGTCAGAATGGCTAAAATAAAAAACAAGAAACAACAAGTATTGGTAAGGATGTAGACAAAAAGGAACCCTTGTGCACTGTTGGTAGGAATGCAAGCTGGAGCAGCCATTGTGGAAAACAGAATGGCAGTCTTCAAAAGATTAAAAATAGAGTTCGTGTATGATCCAGTAATTCCACTTTTAGGTATTTACCCAAAGAATATGAAAATGCTAATTCTAAAAGATATGTGCACCCCTGTGTTTATCATAGCATTATTCACAATAGCCAAATTATGGAAGCAGCCCAATAGATGAATGGATAAAGATGTGTGTGTGTGTGTGTGTGTGTGTGTGTGTGTGTGTGTGTGTATAATAGTTATTACTCAGCCATAAAAAAAGAATGAAATCTTGCCATTTGCATCAACGTGGATGGATCTCAACGGTATACTGCTCAGTAAATAACTCAGAGAAAAAAACATACCATATGATTTCACTCGTGTGGAATTTAAGAAACAAAACAAGTGAACAAAGAAAAAAGACAAATGAAACACCAGACTCTTAACTATAGAGAACAAACTGGTGGTTACCAGAGGGGAGGTAGTTAGGGGAATAGGTGAAATAGGTGAAGGAGATTAAGAGTACATTTATTTTGGGGCGCCTGGGTGGCGCAGTCGGTTAAGCGTCCGACTTCAGCCAGGTCACGATCTCGCGGTCCGTGAGTTCAAGCCCCGCGTCAGGCTCTGGGCTGATGGCTCAGAGCCTGGAGCCTGTTTCCGATTCTGTGTCTCCCTCTTTCTCTGCCCCTCCCCCGTTCATGCTCTGTCTCTCTCTGTCCCAAAAATAAATAAACGTTGAAAAAAAAAATCTTTAAATAAAAAAGTACATTTATTTTGAGGAGCACTGAATAATGTATAGAATTATTGAATCACTATATTGTACACCTGAAACTAATAAAACACTGTATGTTAATTATACTGCAGTAAAAATAAAAGAATGATAAAATATTAAAAAGTATATACCAAGAACTCTTGTGGGTGCCTGGGTGGCCCAGTTGGTTAGCATCTGACTCTTGGTTTCAGCTCACATCATGATCTCACAGTTAGCAGTGCAGAGCCTGCTTGGGATTCTCCCTCTCTCCCTCTCTGCCCCTCCCCCACTCGTCTCTGTCTCAAATAAATAAACTTAAAAAAAAATTTACAATTCAATTATAAAGAGTCAAATATCCCAGTTTTAAAAATTGACAAAAGATTTGAATGGATGTTTCTCCAAATTGTGGCAAATGGAAAATAAACATGAAAATATGCTTAACATCATTTGGCATCAGGGAAATGCAAATCAAAAGCACCGTGAGATACCACCTTACACCCACCAGGATAGCTGTACTCAGAAAGGTAATGACAAGTTGGCGGGGATGCAGAGAAATTGGAACCCTTGTGCCCTACTGGTGGGAATGTAAAATGGTGTAACTGCTTTGTAAAACAGTTTGGAAATTCCTCAAAAGATTAAACATAGAAAATATATGACCCAGCAATTTTACTCCTAAGTGTGTGTGTGTATATATGTATGTATATGTGTATGTAAATATGTATGTATGTGTACATGTAATCGTGTATATATATATATATCCGAGAAAAATGAAAATACATCCATACAAAAACTCGTATACAAATATTCATAACAGCATTATTCATAATAGTGAAAAATGGAAACAACCCAAATGTCTATCAGCTGATGAATAAATGGATAAATAAATGTGGTTCTTTTGGTAAGGGATGTTATTTGGTATTTTAAAAAATACTGTTACTTGCTACAACATCTTGAAAATATTCTAAGTGAAAGAAGCTGGTCACAAAAGACCAGTTATTATATGGTTTCTACTATATGAGGTATCTAGAAAAGACAAATGCTCCTTGACCTAGTCTCAACTTTACCCTTTAATGGGGGGGGGGGGCATTAACACATTAAATTAAAAACAGCATATTAGCAAAATTGTTCATTGTACTCAGATGAAGATGATGGTGACTAGTAATAGTTCATCTTTATTTCATACCTTATAGATCTTTTCAATGATTATTTTTTAAAAAAATAGCATTTGGGGTACCTGCGTGGCTCAGTCAGTTAACCGTCCGACTTCAGGTCATGATCTTGCTGTTCATGGGTTCGAGCCCTGTGTCGGGCTCTGTCCTGACAGCTTCATCCTGGAGCCTGCTTTTGATTCTGTGTCTCCCTCTCTCTCTGCACCTCCCCCACTCATGTTCTGTCTCCCTGTGTCTCAAAAATGAATAAACACTAAAAAAAATTTTTTACAGGCACCTGGGTGGCTCAGTCGGTTGAGTGTCCAACTTCGGTTCTGGTCATGATCTCCCAGTTTGTGAGTTCGAGCCCCATGTCAGGCTCTGTGCTGACAGGTCAGAGCCTGGAGCCTGCTTTGGATTCTGTGTCTCCCTCTCTCTCTGCCCCTCCCCCACTCTGTCTGTGTCTCTGTCTTTCTGTCTCTCTCTGTCAAAAATAAACATTAAAAAAATTTAAAAAAAATTTTTTTAATAAATAGTATTTATGGGATACATGGGGGGCTCAGTTGGTTGAGCATCCGTCTTCAGCTCGGGTCATGATCTCATTGTTTGTGAGTTCAAGCCCTACTTCGGGCTCTCTGCTGTCAGCATGGAGCCCACTTCAGATCCTCTGTCCCCCTCTCTATCTGCACCTCCCCTTCTCATACGCTGTCTCTCAAAAATAAACAAACAAAAAAAGATGGTGTTTATTCAGTGCTATTTATTCAATAAATAAGCAGCATTGAATAAATAGAAAAATAATATGGAAAGAAAAAAGTCTCTCAATCATAATCCCAAATAATTGATATAGTTAAACGTCAAGGATAAGGAACATAATAGTCCATTCCTAAATTAAAGGATCAGGGTAGTGTTAGGGTTATGAGTTAAGGATAGGGTTAGGGTTAGCCGTCATGCAAAATGGCTGTGAGGGAGTAGACATGGTAAGTAGCCAACTTCTGATGACTATGTAACTGGAGTAGGGCTGGTCTTGCACCTTTGTAAACACTTCCTGAATGTTGGGTATCAGGAGCCCAGAATTCACACTCCTCATTTGTGCTCAGAGCTTATCTTCCTATGGAGGCTATAGAGCTGAATAGGAAAAATGTATTTTTTTTTAATTTATTTTTTAGAGGGAAGGAGAGAGAAGAAGAGTGAGAGAGAGAGAGAGAGAGAGAGAGAGAGAGAATTCCAAGCAGGCTCCGCACTGTCAGAGAGGCTCGAATTCACAAATCATGAGATCATGACCTGAGCTAAAGTCAGACATGAACCAACTGAGCCACCCAGGTGCGAGCATACACAAGTTGGGGAGGGGCAGAGACCGAGACACAGAATATGAAGCAGGCTCCAGGCTCCCAGCTGTTAGCGCAGAGCCTGATGCAGGGCCAGAACCCACGAACCATGAGATCATGACCTGAGCCAGAGTCAGGCACTCAACTGAGTGAGCCACCCAGGCACCCTGAGGTAGCCTCCATTTTAATTTCCAGTTTGGATTAACTTTTTGAAAGGAGGAAGATGATAGAATAGTGTGGAGAATAGCCACTAGTGGAAAAAAGAAGAGTTAGAGATCTTGCACCAAATAATTTCCAGTTCAGGGAAGTATGATTAACATTGAAGTCAGGGCACCTGGGTGGCTCAGTTGGTTAAACTGAGTTTAAAGTTGTGTCTCCCTTTCTCTTTGCCCCTCCCCCACTCATGCTTTCTCTCTCTCTCTCTCTCTCTCTCTCTCAAAAATAAACATTTAAAAATTAAAAAAACAAAAACATTGAAGTCAAATAGCCAGGGATCAAAATAGTCATAGTGTCCCTAGATCTGGAAGATGTTAGCCCATCATTTTCTAAATGACAACATGGAAGCTAAGAAAGGTTTAAGTGATTCCAAGGATGTAGAAAAAAACAAGATGGAACACAGGGTGCTGCAGTTCAATTTTAGATTCTATATAGTTACATTTGTTTTATTTCCACACAAATAATATGGTTTGTATTACTTATATTAAAAAAAATTAAACAACCAAACTTTATGATAATAAAAGAAAAAGCTTTTGTTTCTCCTTCATCACTTTTTTGGAGCAAATTCTTTTTTTTTTTTTTTTAATGTTTATTAATTTTGAGAGAGAGGCAGTGCATGCAAGTGAGTGTGGGTGGGGCAGAGAGAGAGAGAGAGAGAGAGAGGGAGAGTGAGAATCCCAAGCAGGCTCCAAGCTATCAGTGCAGAGTCCAACGCAGAGTTTAAACCCATGAACCATGCATGACCTGAGCCAAAATCAAGAGTCAGATGCTTAACTGACTGAGCCACCCAGGCACCCCATTGGAGCAAATTCTTAACCACATTCCCTACCTGACTCAGTTTCCTCATATAAGGTAAATTAAATGATGTATGAAAAGTGTGGTTCTAAACTTTGCACATTAGAATCACCTGGGTAGTGTTTCAGTGCCCAAAGCTCAGGCCACAGTGCAGACATAGTATGACTCTGGAATTATTTTTTTAAGTTTCTCAAATAATTATAATGTGTAGCCAAGGTTGGGAGCTACTGAAGTTCTTTCAAGGCATATACTCATTTGATCTCAGATATTCTGACTTCAGTCATTTTGGGGTTATTGCGGCAATTCTAATTACTGGGTATTGGCCTGAAATAAACTAGGTCACTTGGTTCTGATATTTCTGCTAATTGTGTACTATGTATGAGTAGGGTAGAGTCACCTTGGTGAGAAGACAGTTTGGTATATGGTGGGAGAAGCACTGAATTTGAAGGTGAAAGACCAGGCTTTAGTCATTATCCTGTCACAATCCTAGTCTATAATTTCAGTCAAGTCACAATACCACTGCTGTGATTCAGGTTTTTCCTTTGAGAGTTGGGGGGAGTTAGACTGATTATTATGCAAATTCCTTTCTAGCTCTTAAACTTCAAGTTTGTGAGTTAGTGGGGGTGGGGGAAGGGCAGTTGATGGATTTGTATGCCTTAAGAATAAGTGAGCAAGGGGGCAGGACACTGATAAAAGCATTGCTGAAGGAGCCAGCTGTGGGATGGGATGGGAGTGGGTGGGGAGGAACAGACTGGGTGAACAACAGAACCTGGAGATAAGGGAATGGGGTGGGAAAGGGTTGGGAAGCAAGTGTAGGAGACTGGCTGAAGGGAATATTGTTGAAGGTGGTGACAGTGGCTCAGCCCTTGGTAACAATGTGTTCCAGGTTCTTAACCTTACTGTCAAATGACTCAAGGAAAATGTGGTCAGAGGGGCTCTCCTCAGAACTAGGAGATAGAAAGCAGAGGCTATTTTTGTTGTTGCTTGCCTGAGATGGGGTAAGAGTAGAAATATACTTGCTGCTCAGTGTTTAAGAGGGTAGTAGATAGCTGGCTTTTTTTTTTTTTTAAATACATAATGCATGCATGTGGTTCAGAAATAAAAACATTATAAAAAAGATATACAGGGAAAAGTCTTGATCCCACCCTCAGCTCCCAGGATTTATTTATACCCTTCTCTCCATAACTTTTTAATATGAAAAAAAATGTTTTTAATACAAAAAAGTTGAAAGAATAATACAGTGATAATAGTTTGCTATATTTGCATCATCTGTTTACCTACCTATCTTTACTGAATACTTTGAAAATAAGTTGCAGACATTATGACATTTTATCCCTAAATACTTTGGCATGCATCTCCTAAGAATAAGGGCATTTGCTATACAATCATAAATAACATTACTACACCCAAGATGTTTTTAAAAATGCCCTAATATCTTCTGTTACTTCACATTCAGTTTTTCCCAACTGTCTTAATAATTTTATGGCTGTTTTCTTCAAAGCAGGTCTAAGTAACGTTTATGAATTGCATTTGGTGGTCATATTTGTAAAGTCTTTTAATTGAGAACTGTGTCTTCCCCCTATCTCTTAAGATTTTTGGTTTTGAAGAGACCAGATCAATTTTGTTGTAGCAAGCCACACATTCTAGATCTGATTATTTCTTCATGTAGTCAAATACTTCTTCATGTATTTGTTCTTTTTGCTCTATCTCCTGAATTTTCTATAAAGGAGAAATTACTTTTAAAGACTTTTTAGACCTAGGCTAGGCATTTTTACTAATAATCATCATAGATGATGACTGGTGTTTCAGGTAAAATCACATCAGAAGGCATAAATAAAAGGTCTCACTGTAATTGTTACTGGATTTGATCACCAGGTAAAGCTGGTGAATGTCATATCTTTCCACTCTAAAGATACTTGTTTTCTCTTTGCAATTAGAAAGTAATCTGTGGAATAATCCGTTTGCACCATGGGAGTCTTCTGTTCCCCAGCAGTTTTCACCAGATGGTTTTTAGCATCCTTTGATCATCCTTGCCTGAATCACTTACTTCATTGGAGGTTGCACAATGGTGATTTCAAAAATTCTTTCCTTCTGCATTTATTAACTAGCATTCTGATGTAAAGGAGAGCTTTCCCTCTTTACCAAGGATGAATGCTTCTTAAAAGACAAAGTAAATTTCTTGCTTCATTCTTTTTTCTTTAATTATCAATCTTCAGAGTAAGGAATTGATGTCATAGTTACACCTAATAGTGACTTTCTGAGTAATTTTTTTACTCTCTGAGCTATTATTTACTCTGAGCTATTATTATATATTTATGGATTTCTATTCATGGTATTTTAATCAATTTTAGTCATTAATTCTTTTTGATACTTAAATTGTCTCAAATTTGCCAGTAGAAACCCCTTAAACTGGCTCCTGGGTCCTTGTGATTTTGCTCCCTATTTGTGTGAGTGCTTCCTTGCCCTCCTCTGGTACAACATGTTTTTTTGTTTTGTTTTGTTTTTTTCCTAGTTTACCTTGAAGCTAATAATTTTTACTGTTTTGTGAGGTTTTTTTGTATTTCCTTCTAGAGGTTTTTTTTGTTTGTGTTTTTTTTTGTTTTTTGTTTTTTGTTTTTTTTTGTTTTTTTTTGTCAGAGGGAGTGTGAGTGGGGAAGAGGCAGAGGGAGAAGAAAACAGAGAGACAATCGTAAGTAGGCTCCACGCTGACAGTGTGTAGCCTGATGCAGAGCTGTCTCATAAACTGTGAGATTATGAGCCCAAATCAAGAGTCAGATGCTTAACCAACTGAGCCACTCAGGCACCTCTAGAGTATTTTATTTTTAATACTAACATATATAAAATATTTTTCTCCTCTTTCCCCACTAAAAGTAGCATCCTGTAGTCAATGTTTTATTCCTTGTTTTTTCTTCTCTCAACAATATATCTTGGAGATCATTCCACATCAGTGCATAGAGAGCGTCCATATTCTTGCTGCCTTTCCTTTTTATTAGATGTACTATAATTTGATCAGTCTCTGTTGATGGACATTTTGGTAGTTTCCTATCTTGCTCTTGCAAAAATGCTTTTATTGAATAACCTTATATATGTGTCATCTAGTAAGGGAGCAGGTTTATCTGTAGGATCAGTGCAGTCAAATGCTCTACCACTGAGCTGTACCCCCTCTTACAGGATCACCAACCAGAAGTGAGATTGCTGGGTTAATGGTATATGTAATTGTAATTTTGATAGATAATGCCTACTTGCTGATGTTAGACAACCACTAGCAATGAGTGAGAATGTCTGTTTTCCTATAGCCTTGCCAAGAGAGTGCATTATTATATTTTTGGATTTTCACTAATCTGATGAGTGAAAAAAATGTTTTCTTATGTGTGAAGTTTAACATTTTTTATATGTTTAAAGTTCATTTGTATTTCCTTTTCTTTGAATTTTATGATCATATTCTGTGCCCATTTTTGGACACAATACTTTGTCTAAATTGCTGTTCTCTTTATGATACCTATATATGCATACACATATACATACACAAACCTGTTTTTTTCTATAGTATGTTTATATATGGGAAATTTGCTCTTTCATTGTCAATATTTTTTCTTTGTCATTTTGTTTGTTGTTTGTTGGGTTTTTGTTTTGCTTTACTTATGGTATTTTTTGCCTTGCAGAATTCTTTGATTTTTATGTATTCAAATTTACCCATTTTTTTAATGGCTTTGGATTTTATGTCATAGTTAAAAAATCTCTACCCAGTCCAAGAGTATAAAAATTTCTTCTGTACTTTCTTCTAATACTTGTATGGTTTCATTTGTTGCATTGAAGTTTTGGATCCATTTGGAATTTATCTTGATGTGAGGTATAGCTCTAAGTTTATTTTTTCCCTAGGTGGCTACCTAGTCCCATTTAATGAAAAATCTGTTTCCCCCCACCTTTATGAGATACTAAAATTCTACATCCATTTTGATCACTTTTGGGGATTTTAGTCTTCCATTGGTCTCCCATCCGTTTATATGCCAGTACTCACAGTTTTAATTACTGAGGCATTATGTTTTGATATCTGGTAGGACTTGTCCTTTTCCCTACTCTTATTTTTCAGAGTTTTTTTTTTTTTTTTTCTCTTTTTATTTCCATGTGAACTATAAAGTCAGCTTTTCCATTTTAAAAAAGTTAGAATTTTTCTTAATGTTTTATTTTATTTTTGAGAGAGGGAGAGAGTGCAAGCAGGGGAAGGGCGGGGGCGGGGGGGACGGTGAGACACAGAATCCAAGCAGACTCCAGGCTTTGACAGAGCCCGACAAAGGACTCCAACCCACAAACCGTGAGATCAAGACCTGAGCCAGAGTCAGACACTTAACCAACTGAGCCACCCAGGCACCCCAAGAAGTTAGCATGTTTTAATAGGATTGTTAGATTCTAAATTAGGGAGAATTGATGTTTATGAGTCTTTTTTCCTCTCTCTCTCTCTGTCTCTCTCTCTCTTCCTGAGAGAGAGACCACGAGCTGGGGAGGGGCAGAGAGAGAAGGAGAGAATCTTAAACAGGCTTCATACTCAGCATGGCACCCAACACGGGGTTTGATCTCACAACCGTGAGATCCTGACCTGAGCTGAAATCAAGAGTCAAATGCTTAACCGACTGAGCCACCCAGGCACCCTGTGAGTCTTTTTGTCTAAGAATGTGGTGTGTCATTCCATTTGTTCAAGTCTTTTTTGTATTTGGATCCTTTATTAGTGTATTTAAAATTTCATCTTGTAACTCTACATTTTCTTTTTAGTTCAGTCCTAAATATTTTGTCCTTTTTGGGGCTGTTATAAATTAAATTTTTCCCCACATATTAATGATTGATTGCCTATGTAATAAAGCTGTTGTTTTCTGTATATTTTGTACCATTCTACTTTGCTGAATCTCTTATTTTTGCTGTTTTCTTGGTTGATTTTTCAAGATGTGCAAGAATACAATTATATCATTTGCTGATAGTGATAGTTTTACATTCTTCCCAATTTTTTACTATTATTAGTCTTGTTTAATTTCACTGACTTTATATACCTATGATAGAATGTTTAATAATATTTAGTAGATGTCTGCCCTCTTCCCAACTTTTCCCCATTAAGCAAGCTACTGACTTTAGGCCAAAAAAAGATATATTTTGTCATGTTAAGGAAGTGTTTATATATTTGATTTTTTTGAGAAGTGTTAAATTTTGTCAAATGACTTTAAGTATCTGTGGAGATGATCATATGACTTCTTCCCTTAGTTTCCTCATAGTGAGCCTTGCTTGTATTCCTAGACCAAACTCTACTTAATTATGATACATTCTTCATCTAATGTACTGTTGTATTCTATTTAAAATTTGATTTAGAATCTTGCATCAACATAAGAGAGATTATAGCTTTCTGCCTGCAGTGTGTATTAGCTTTTGATATTCATGCTATATTTGCTTCATAAAAAGATTTGGAAAGTTTGCTTTCTTTTTGTATGTTCTGGAACAGTTTCAGGTCATTAGACTTAATCTGTTCTCTAAAGGGTTAATGTTTCCATTAAATTTGTGTGTGATGCTTTTGGGGGGCATTATATTTATATAGGTAGAGTGAACAAAAGCTTGAACAAAATAGTCTCTATGGTCCTTTTAATTTCCTTTGTTTCTGTGGCTATTTCCTTCTTATTTCTTATTTTATGTATTTGGACTTTCTCCCTTTACTAGATTAACTAGTAGTTTATTTTATTGGTTTTTCTTCCAATGTACCAATTTTTGGATTTATTTATTCTGTTTTTCTGGGTTTGGTTTTGTTTTGTTTTGTTTTTTGAGAGAGCGCAAGCAGGGGAGGGTCAGAGGGAGAGGGAGAAGCTCAAGCAGACTCCACCCCCAGCATAGAGCCCACCGTGGGGCTGGATCTCATGACCTTGAGATCATGATCTGAGCACAAGTCAAGAGTCAGATGCTTAACCAACTGAACCACCCAGGCGCCCCTCTTTTTCTGTTTTTTTTTTTTTTTTTTTTTTTTTTATTAATTTCTCCTTTTATCTGTATTAATTCCTTCATTTTGATTTCTTTCAGTTCACCTTACAGGTTTTTTTCCTGACTTTTTGAGTCAGACATTTAACTCCTTCCTTTCTTTTCTTCTTTCTTTCTTTTCTTTCTTTTTCCTGATGTAGGTATTTATCGCTGTGAATTTTCTTCTTTACTGGTTTGGCTGTATTCTTTAGGTTCTAATATGTAGCATTTTCCTTATTTTGGCATTCTCTAGAAATTTTGCAATATTGATTTCTTTTTTAACCCAACTCCAAGGGTTTTGTTGTTGTTTTAAGGTGAAAAGGCCTTTGTTTCTTGATTTTATTTTAAATGTATAATTTCAGTACATTGTACTGAATCAGAGTATTATTCTACTGTTACTTTTTGGATTTATAGAGTTTTTTTCTTTTTTAAATTCCAGTATAGAGTGTTATATTTGTTTCAAGTGTACAGTGTAGTGGTTCAACAATTCCATGTATTGCTCAGTGCTCATCAGGGTAAGTGTACTATTAATCCCATTCACTATAGAGATTTTCTTTATGGCCTTTTAAAAAAATGTTTATTTATTTTTAAGAGAGAGAGTGTGCAGGCTGGGGAGGGGCAGAGAGAGACAAATAATCCCAAGCGGGCTTGCCACTGTCAGCACAGAACCCAGCACGGGACTCAAACCCACGAACCAAACTGAAATCATGACCTGAGCCAAAATCAAGAATTGGACGCTTAACAGATTGAGCCACCCAGGCATCCCTCTTGATGGCCTTTCTTAAGGTCATTTTTTGTTAATGTTCCATGGAGTTTTGAAAAATTAGCTTAGACTTAAATTAAAAAATAATTAAGGAGCATAGTTCTTTCCCTAAGAATTATTTATTAATGTGTAGTATATATATCCATTTAAAAATTTGAAATTATAAAATCAATATTTGACAATAATGTAAAACCATAACAGCCAAGTTAAAGACATTGTAGACTGATACTATCTTTTCTTTTTAAAATTTTCTTACTGTTTATTTATTTTTGAAAGAGAGAGAGCAAGCAAGCCAGGGAAGGGCAGAGAGAGAAGGAGACACAGAATCTGAAGCAGGCTCCAGGTTCTGAGCTGTCAGCACAGAGCCCAATGTGGAGCTCGAACCCTCGAACTGTGAGATCATGCCCTGGGCTAAATTCTGACTCTTAACCAACTGAGCCACCCCAGCGCCCCAGACTGATACTACCTTATTAAAGTGGGAATATTTTTCTGAAGCATGCCAAAATTAGACACTTTCCATGCAAAATGTCTATGTGTACCATAAATAATACTTAGAAAAACTGAAAATTTAATGAAAAATAAAATAAAATTATATATAAAGTAGGAAAAAAGCTTAAATCTATACTTTATGAAGTTTATTTAAAAAAATTTTTTTAATGTTTATTCATTTTTGAGAGAGATAGAGCACAAGTGGGGGAGAATCAGAGAGAGAAGGAGACACCGAATCCAAAGCAGGCTCCAGGCTCTGAGCTGTTGCACAGAACCCAATGCAGGGCTCGAACCTATAAACGGTGAGATCATGACCCGAGCTGAAGTTGGACACTTAACCCGCTGAGCCACCCAGACACCCCATATACTTTATGAAGTTTAAAATGAGTTTTGAAATTATGTTAGAACAAGCGGGTCTTATATTTAGTGTGTGTAGAAAATATTTTGGTCTTGGCTCCAAGTATCTGCAAACAGTGTGGCATGATGATGTTAATTCATTTAATTTGACAGGTTTAAAAATGGAGGTAAAGGGAGGAGGTCTCTAAGGCTTAGGGTCCCAGTTTCATGATCCTTTTTTTTTTTTTAATTTTTTAAAAATTTTATGTTTTTTTTATTTTTGGGAGAGAGCATGCACACGCATGAATGGGGAAGGGGCAGAGAGAGAGGGAGACACAGAATCCAAAGCAGACTCCAGGCCTCGTGCTGTCAGCACAGAGCCCGATGCGGGGCTTGAACCCACAAACCACGAGATCATGACCTGAGCTGAAGTTGGATGCTTAACTGACTGAGCCACCCAGGTGCCCACCCCCCGCCCCAGTTTCATGATTCTTAAGTGAAGGCAGTATATGTCCTGGAGTTTGTTTCTATACTCTTTGAAATGCTTGTTGAATAGTGGTTTGATCTCAGAAAAAAGATATTCTTTGTAGACTTAATGAAAACTCTATTTTAACATTCTCTAAAGACGTCTAAGTTGACTTGGTAACTTGTATTTGCATTGGCTTCTGTTATAAAGATGTCACCTCTGTAATTTCTAATTTCTATATGATACTGCAACTTTCTCTTTGTCTCTCTTTTTTAGAATTTTTATTTGGCTGCTGCCTTTTGAAATACAGGCCCTAAAAATGCCAGCTTGTTTGGACTTAGAAGATGACCTGAATAAATGATAAAAAAATAAAGACATTTTGGTGAGTGAAATCTTTTGTGAAAGAGTGGTTAAGGCTCAACTTAATTCCAAGCAATGGAATGACTCTACTAAAGTTACGTAGCAAATTAAAAAACTGTTTCCTTTATCATCTAGCGTTTTGTCAAAGGAGAAGATGGTCCTTCAGCCAGTTATCGAAGGTATCAGTATATTTAATGAAGCCCCAAATTCACTAAGTTTGAGTGCCTTCTGTTCCTCTGGGGTTGAGAACTTGATCTATTTTTTTCTTTCTCTTCGAGAGTCCACATACCTCTTAGGAGGCACATCATAACATTTAAATGCATTTCAAATATCTGGTCTATTCCAGCACTGTACCAAACGCAGCATAGTTCACTCACACCTAGCATTGTACTAGTCAATCATGGGAGTTGTAGAAATTGAAAATTGGTGACTGGGCCTTATGCAGCTACAGTGTGTTTCATTTGGCATACAGAGTATTTTTATTTTCCGAAAATGTAAACCTATTTTAAAATCTGGAGATTTCACTGAATATATGGATCTTAGCCTTTTCTTAAAATTCAGAACATCTGCCCAACTCCTCCCATCCTTCCAAAAAGAAAGTAATAAGCTGGAGCAGAGGATAGTAGCTGCTTAGCATAGATGGGTATGTGAGTTTCCTGTTACCCAAATCATTCATACAGTGTGTGTAAATACGCTTAATATCCAGTGTTCTTCTCTTATTTTATCTGCCTAACCGCTATGAGTATGTAAGTTTGTGGTTTCTGATGCAGATCATAGTGTCTTGTCTTTTCAAATGGCAGCCAAGCTGATACTCTGAATAACCTGTAACAATCTTCTACCCATTATTCAGCTACCTGCACCAGTCCCTTCTGTTCATATGTAAATGTAAATCTGGTGCATATTAGCTGGGTATATATATAATATGTAAGGTATATAAATTTATATATTCATAAATAATATAAATTTATATATTTACAAATATATATGTTTAAATATATTTATTTATTTTTAACCCTACTGTGATTTGGAAGATGTTCATAAGTAAGCTTCTAAGCCTTCCTGATGTCTGTGGAGTTTTACCTTGGAGCAGCACTATGTTGCTGGTATGCTTGCTTTTTTCTTCCTTTTTTTTTTTTAAGCTTTTTATTATGAACAATTTCAAACATTTTATAAAATTATACTATAAACAAAAGTATAATAAGCACCTGTATACTAATCACCTATATTTAACCATTATTAAAATTTTGTCATATTTGCCTATTTTTCTCTTAATTATTTTAAAGTAAATTACAAGCATCCTGATGTTTTACCCCTGAATGCTTCAATATGCATCTCTTAGACAGAACATTGCCCTATATAACCATAACACCATTGTTATCACACCTAACAAAATTAGTGGTAGTTCACTAATTATCCTAAAAATGTGCTTTACATCTTTTTTCCAAACCAAGACCTAATAAAGGACCATACACTGCATTTGATTTTTAAAAAATTTTTTAAAAGCTCTTTTATTTATTTTTTATTTTTTATTTTTTCAACATTTTTTATTTATTTTTGGGAGAGACAGAGCATGAACAGGGGAGGGGCAGAGAGAGAGGGAGACACAGAATCGGAAACAGGCTCCAGGCTCTGAGCCATCAGCCCAGAGCCCGACGCGGGGCTCCAACTCACGGACCGCGAGATCGTGACCTGGCTTAACCGACTGCGCCACCCAGGCGCCCCAAAAGCTCTTTTAATGTAGAATAGTTTCACCCATCTCTTTCTTCCTTCATTACAACTGACTTACTGAAGAGGCCAAGCCAGTTATGCTGTAGAAATCCTACACTCTAGATTTGTCTGAATATTTCCTCATGATGTTATTTAAGTTATACCTCTGTCTCCTGTATAAAGATTTTATTATATTCAGGTTAAACATTTTTGGCACATTTCACATAATGTTTTATCCTTATTAATGATCCTTTTCTGAATTATTTTATCAACGATCACAAAATTGTGATTTTTCCAATGATATCATTCTTTTTACATTTAAGTTGGCTTTCTTCTTAAAAAAGAGCTTTCCTTTATCAACTGGAGCTATTTGGTTATCCTGAAATATTACCCTTAAATGATTTAGTTTGGAAATCTATTTCCAAAAGTAGAATAAATAATATGCTTGCTCTTTAAATTCTCCTGGATGTCACATTTATTCTTAGGTTCTTTACAAAAGATCAAAAGAGGGGCGCCTGGGTGGCGCAGTCGGTTAAGAGTCCGACTTCAGCCAGGTCACGATCTCACTGTCCGTGAGTTCGAGCCCTGCGTCGGGCTCTGGGCTGATGGCTCAGAGCCTGGAGCCTGTTTCCGATTCTGTGTCTCCCTCTCTCTCTGCCCCTCCCCCGTTCATGCTCTGTCTCTCTCTGTCCCAAAAATAAATAAACGTTGAAAAAAAAATTTTTTTAAAAAAACCAAAAGATCAAAAGAATGAAATATGGCCTTTTGTAGCAACGTGGATGGAACTGGAGAGTGTTATGCTAAGTGAAATAAGTCATACAGAGAAAGAAAAATACCATATGTTTTCACTCTTATGTGGATCTTGAGAAACTTAACAGAA
The DNA here is from genome assembly GCF_016509475.1 of Prionailurus bengalensis. Lineage (NCBI taxonomy): Eukaryota > Metazoa > Chordata > Mammalia > Carnivora > Felidae > Prionailurus > Prionailurus bengalensis. Next base: position 24,399,426 of record NC_057354.1, read on the forward strand.
GACCATGGCGGAGGGGAAGGGAAAAAAAAAAGGCTAGGGAGGGAGCCAAAACATAAGAGACACTTAAAAACTGAGAACAAACTGAGGGTTGATGGGGGGTGGGAGGGGGTGATGGTGGGTGATGGGTATTGAGGAGGGCACCTGTTGGGATGAGCACTGGGTGTTGTATGAAACCAATTTGACAATAAATTTCATATAAAAAAAAATCAAAAGAGCCCCTGTTAGAAGTGAAACCAACAGATAATCTGGAAGTTTATTATGTGGCGGGTGAGCAAATTAACTGGTGGTTAATCTTAACAAACCCAGAGAGATAGCACATGTTTTCTTGTGATGACCATAAATGAGCAAGTGAGTCTCAAACTGGTCAGCTGTAATGATTTCTGTCTCCAAGAGCAGTCACTGAACTGCATTTCACTCAAAATTAGTTAATTGTTTTGATTATAAATCCTTTGTTAAAGACTAGATTTTAAGTGGACGTTATGTCAATAAATATGTTATTGGGAAGAAGCTTCTTTAAAAAGTTTCTGGAGAGGAGGCCAGCAATTTTTCATACTTACTTTTAATTTCTTCATTTTTTAAGCACCTGTGTAGTGCCATAGTACTTTTAAACCAGTAATTCTTGAATTTGGATTAGTTGATTTGTTTTATCTGCCAGGAGATGGTTTTCCAAATTCAGATTCGCCAGCCTTCATGACATGACCGATGACCCCTTTAGAAGACAGATTTTTAGTTGATCTCTTTCTTTCCAGTAAAAGATTTCTTTTGGAAAACACTTCTTAAATTTTAAATTCTTTTCTTGTAGTTGTTCCAACTGGGGAGTAGCTATTAAATAGCTCTGGTATTTCAGGCAGTCTCAGCAATCAGTCGTTTTCCTGATGAGTAACAGCTTTTAAGCCCTAAAGTCTTTTTCAGTCTTGTTTATTTACCTCTAAAGTTCTTTAAAATCTGTAAGGAGCAGATGGCAGTTGACTAAAGGCAATGGTATTTATAAGGGATTTTCTGAATGCTGTTGTTTCTTAACCACCCAAGTCACACTATTCCTTTGTAACAATCACAGTACTGGAAAAGGTGCTTTGCTCAAACGTAAGTTTTTTTGTTGTTGTTGTTTTATTGTTTTCATGTTTACTTACAACAGAGGAATTTTTCCCCCTAAGATTGCTTAAATTGGTTTTTGGAAATTCTTTGTTCTTGAAATTTAATTGACTGTTTAAAAAAGAAAAAGAGGGAATACAAACTGGTGCAGCCACTCTGGAAAACAGTATGGAGTTACCTCAAGAAACTAAAAATAGAACTACCATACGACCCAGCAATTGTACTACTGGGTGTTTATCCAAGGGATACAGGTGTGCTGTTTCGAAGGGACACATGCACCCCAATGTTTATAGCAGTACTATCAACAACTGCCAAAGTATGGAAAGAGCCCAAATGTCCTTCAATGGATGAATGGATAAAGGTGTTGTGTATATATACAATGGTATTGCTTGGAAATCAAAAAGAATGAAATCTTGCCAATTACAACTAAGTGGATGGAACTGGAGGGTATTATGATGCTAAAAGAAATTAGTCGGAGAAAGACAAATATCATATGACTTCATTCATATTAGGACTTTAAGATACAAAACAGATGAACATAAGGGAAAGGAAGCAAAAATAATATAACAACAGGGAGGGGGACAAAACATGAGAGACTCTTAAATGTGGAGAACAGAGGGTTGCTGGAAGGGTTGTGGGAGGGGGAATGGGCTAAATGGATAAGGGGCATTAAAGAATCTACTACTGAAATCATTGTTGAACCATATGCTAACTAACTTGGATGTAAACTTAAAAATAAATAAATTATTAATTAAAAAAATAAAATAGGGGTGCCTGGGTGGCTCAGTCAGTTGAGCGTCTGACTTTGGCTCAGGTCATGATCTCACAGCTCGTGAGTTCAAGCCCTGCGTCGGGCTCTGTGCTGACAGCTCAGAGCCTGGAGCCTGCTTCGGATTCTGTGTCTCCCTCTCTCTCTGCCCCTAACCCACTCTCATTCTGTCTCTGTCTCTCTCAAAAATAAATAAACATTAAAAAAAAAAATAGGAAAGTCTTAAAATAAAATATACACCCTTCTATTAATTAGAATAACAAAGAACCAAAATTCAGAACTTGGGATAAACATGTATTTGAAACTAGATGGAAGGAGATTTACTAAAAGAGTAGAATTTTTAGTAGTAGACTAAACAGAAATTTCACTGAATGAGAGATCTAATTTGTAATTTCCTTTTTCCCTCATTGTAAAAGCTGCCAACAAGAAAAACAAATTGTTCAGAATAAATGGAGTAGGGGAACCTGTTTGCATCTATGTATCATGACTTTGATATCTAAAAGGCTGAAATGAGTAGAAAGAATATGAATATTAATATAAGTTCCCTGAACTAGATAATAGTTATTAGAATGAATAACTGAATCTAAGTGCTATATTCTATAAGTTTTCTATATTCTATCCTGTAAGTTTTCCATTTTTTTAATATCTGACAATTATATCCATTATCCATAATCTGACAATTATAAAAGTCCAGTTTTAAAGACTTTTGTTCCGGTTCTGCCTCATGGAATGGTAAAGTAGTAGTATTTTTTGTTTTTGTGCACTTTTAAATCATCCGATAACCTGATTATTCAGTTGATCAATATTTTAGATAAATTTGCCTTAAAATTAAATTATTTATTCTACAACTGACACAAAAGATTAAAATTGTGATTTAAATTTGCTATATGAGTATCCACTTTGTTAGAAAAATGTATAAAGTTGGGGGGTATTTTATATACTCCAACATAATCTTAGGAATGAGAAGTAAGGTATGTAGATGCTTAATGTGTATTTTCTGTTTTATTATTATTATTATTATTGATGTAGATATGCTGGACTTCCGTCTTTAACATGGGCAAATAAAACCATATAGTATTTTGCTTTTACCAGAGTTTTACAACATGATAGCTTATCGAATTAGTGATATACTGCCAAAATAGTTTTAGAAATCACCCTATAAAAACCCAACAACTCTATCCTATACCTAAGCCAGTAGATCAGTTTGTAGGCATCTCTTTGCAGAACTGATATGCTAGTGTGAATTTGAGGTAAAATATTTAGTATTTAGGAAAGAATAAGAAATGATTCTTGCATGGGACACCTGGGTGGCTCAGTCGCTTAAGTGTCTGACTTCGGCTCAGGTCATGATCTCACGGTTCATGGGTTCAAGCATCCGGCTCTGTGCTGACAGGGGGGCTCTCTCTGCCCCCTCCCTGGCTCACACACTGCCTCTCTCTCTCTCTCTCTCTCTCTCTCTCTCTCTCTCTCTTTCTCTCTCTCTTAAAAATAAATAATAAAACATTAAAAACAAATTTAAAAAAATGATTATTGCATGTAAATCCTAAATGAAATGTCAAAGAAGAAGTAACTCAATAAAAGTATGTTATATTTAAACATTAAAAAAAAAGAAAAGTTAAACAGTTTTTAAAAGTTGATAATTTTTTTCCATTTATACTGGTATTATAACCTATTACAGCATATTTAGCTTTGCATGTCCCTAAATGACTTGTAGCATATTTGGAAAATAGGAAAAGAAAATTTACCAGCCTAGTACAATCACTGTTTGCATTTTAGTGAATTTATTTTCAGCCCTTTTTTTCTTATTTATCTTTAAAAAAAAACACATAGTTGTAATTCTATAAGGAATGTTTTTAAATTAGAAGGGTTGTGTGAGGTTCTTATGTATCCATGTCATTCTGGCTTAACACAGATGCTAAAAAATGAATGTTCACTCACTTTTGGGTTAAGAAGTGATCGTCAGTCCCAACGCTAATGGAGAAAATGGCCACATGGTGTGATTGTTAATACATGTATTCTTTGGTAGACAGCATAACTGAAAATAACAGATAATGTGACTTCTCTAGATCTAAAAGTTGAAAAGTAATTTAGTTCTGTCCTGGACACAGTTCTTTCTTTCTATAAACATGTGTTAACTACTTATTTTCCTTTCCTAAAAGTATTTAAAAATGTTTTATTGTTTTGTTTCTAAATTATTATTTTTAGCCATATAACTATTAATAATGCTTTAAAAGTTATTTTATTTATTTTTTAAAGTTTATTTATTTTTGAGAGAGAGAGTGCATGCACACAAGCAGGGGAGGGGCAGAGAGAGAGGGAGACGCAGAACCTGATGTGGGGCTTGAACCTATGAACCATGAGATCATGACCAGAACTGAAGTCAGACGCTTAACCGACTGAGCCACCAAGGTGCTCCTAAAGTTATTTTAAAGGGTCCTCAAGACGTTAGGATTTTAGATAGTCCTCCAGATGTTTTTAGTTGGGTCAAGCTTTGCTTTGCAGGTTAGAAAAAGAGAATGGCTTTAGAAACCTTGGCTCCTCTGAAACTTTTGTCAGAACAGGAATAAGGGGAGTATTGGAGAGCCCTTTGCTCTGTGGGGTCAAAGGCTTATATAAATTAATTTTCAAAATATAACTTGTTTTATTTTCTTGTGATTGCTTGTTCCCTCCTCCCTGTATTCTAGGTAGCCTGACATAATAGACATAAACATTATAATATAATAAAAGGAACTTTATTTAAAACTGGTGAATTTTTATTTCAAGTATTTTTAAGAACTAATTATTATAGACTATCTTAGTTTATCCTCTCTGTAATTTCTTAATGTTTATAGTGTGCTTTCTTATTACTTGGGAAATAAATTATAGTTTTTACAGACCAATGGATTATACATTGTTGATTGTATAATTATGCATTGTAACACCCTTTTTGTATCTTCTCTTTTCAAAGGTTTGCTTATTCTCCATTTGGCATATGCTACTGGAATAATATTCACCATGGTTTTGGATGACCTTCCAAACTTAGAAGACATCTATACTTCCTTGTGTTCATCATCAGTGGAAGATTCAGAGATGGATTTTGATTCTGGACTAGAAGATGATGACACAAAAAGTGATAGTATTTTGGAGGATTCCACAATATTTGTGGCCTTCAAAGGAAATATAGGTGATAAAGACTTCAAATGGAAATTGGACACAATATTGGAGAATGTGCCCAATTTGTTACACATGGGTAATTTATTTATTATTTAATTATTTTTAAAATCATTTTAGTTTAATTATTTTTTCTTTTTCTTTTTTTTTTGGTGGGGGGGAGAGAATGAGCACATGCCAGTGGGGGAGGGGCGGAAAGAGAAAGAGAGAGAGAGAAAAGTTAAGCAGATTTAGTGCGGGGCTCAGTCTCAAAACTGTGAGGTCATGACCTGGGCCGAAATCAAGAGTTGGATGCTTAATCTACTGAACCACCCCGGTGCCCCTCTTCTTGTTACTTTTTTAAAAAAATGTTTGCTCTTCTGTGATTGTCTTGAGTTTTATGAAGTAAAACTTTCCATACTGGATTGAAAGGCTGATTTTAAGTGCAGAATTGGAATTTTAGAATTTTTTTTTTATGGAGGTATAGTGGACATATAACATTACATTAGTTTCAGGTGTATAACTTACCATTCCATATTTGTATATATTGCGAAATGATCACCCACCACAATCTAGTTAACATCTGTCACCATACATAGTGACAGTTTTGTTGTGATGAGAACTTTTTTTTTAATGTTTTTATTTATTTTTGAAAGAGCGCAAACAGGGGAGGGGCAGAGAGAGAGGGGGACAGAGGATCTGAAGCAGGCTCTGCACTGACAGCAGAGAGCCCAGCGAGGGTCTTGAACTCGCGAACCATGAGTTTATGACCTGAGCTAAAGTCAGACACCTAACCGACTGAGCCACCCAGATGTCCCTGCAATGAGAACTTTTAAGATATACTCTCTTAGCAACTTGCAAATATGCCATAGAGTATTACTAACTATGGTTACTTGCTGTATGTTATATCCCTGTGACAATAACTGAAACTTTGTATCTTTTGACCCCCTTTACCCATTTCACCTCCACCACCACTCCCTGTCCTGTCCCCTGTCAGCTACCAGTCTGTTCCCTGTATCTATGAGCTTGGTGTTTTTGGTTTTGTTTTGTCTTGTTTTTTCAGAATCCACATGTCTGTGAGATCATACAGTATTTGTCTTCTTCTGGCTACTTAATTCACTTTAGCATAATGCCCTCAAGGTCCATCCATGTTTCTTATAAATGGCAATATTCTTCTTTATGGCTGAATAACGCTCCATTATATGTATATACATACCATGTATATACATACCATGATTTTTTGTTCATTCATGCATTCATACGTCTGTGGACACTTAGGTTGTTACCTTGTCATTGTTCTTTAAATAATGCTGCAGTGAACATGGGGGTACAGATAATCTTTTTGAGTCAGTGTTTTTGTTTTCAGATAAACATTCAGAAGTGGAATTGCTAGATCATATGGTAGTTTTATTTTTAATTTTTGAGGAACCTCCATATGTTTTCCACAGTGGCTGCATCAGTTTATATTCTCACTAACAGTGCATAAGTGTTCCTCTTTCTTTACGTCCTTGCCAACACTTGTTATTTTTTGTTTTATTAATAATAGCCATTGTAAAATTTTTTAAATATTTATTTTTTTTGAGAGACACACACACACACACACAGAATGGAAGCAGGGGAGGGCAGAGAGAGAGGGAGACACAGAATCTGAAGCAGGCTCCAAGCTGTCAGCACAGAGTCCAATGCAGGGTCAAACTCATGAACTGTGAGATTGTGACCTGAGCTGAAGTTGGATGCTTAACCAACTGAGCTACCCAGGTACCCCAGTAATAGCCATTCTAACAGGTGTGAGGTGATATCTCATTGTGGTTTTGATTTGCATTCCCCTAATGATTAGTGACATTGAGCACCTTTTATGTACCTGTTGGCCATCTGTATGTCTTCTTTGGAAAAAAGTCTGTTTAGATCTTCTGCCCATTTTTTTAATTGAGATTGTTTGGAATTTTATAATCAAGTTGTATGAGTTCTTTAGATATTCCTTATCAGATACATGATTTGCAAATATTTTATCACATTCAATATGTTACCTTTTCATTTTGTTGATGGTTTCCTTTGCTGTGCAGAATGTTTTTAGTTTGATATAGTTCCACTTGTTTGTTTTTGTTGCCTTTGCTTTTTGTGTCACATTGAAAAAAATCATTGCCAAGACCAATGTTAAGGAGCTTACCACCTGTTTTCTTCTAGGAGTTTTATGGTTTCAGGTCTTACATTAAGTCTTTAATCCATTTTGAGTTAACTTTTGTGTATGGTGTAAGATAGTAATCCAGTTTCATTCCTTTGCATATGGCTGTCTGGTTTCCCCAGCATCATTTATTGAAGAGACTGTCCTTTCCCCATTGTGTTTTCTTGGCTCCTCTGTTGTAAATTAATTGACCATATACGTGTGGGTTTATTTCTGGGCTCTCTGTTCTGTTCCATTGATCTATGTGTTTTTATGCCAATACCATACTGTTATGATTACTATAGCTCTGATTTTTTTTTTTTTTAATGTTTATTTTTGAGAGAGACAGAGACCATGCGAGTGGGTTAGGGGCAGAGAGAGAGGGAGACACAGAATCCAAAGCAGGCTCCAGGCTCTGAACCCCAGCACAGAGCCCAATGTGGGGCTTGAACCCATGGACTGTGAGATCATGACCCGAACTGAAGTCGGATGCTTAACCAGCTAAACCACCCAGGGGCCCCGTAGACTGTACCTTTTGCTTCTACTCCCTCCTCTCCCACTCACTCAAACTCAGAAACTGTGAGATCATGACCTGAGCTGAAGTTGGATGCTCAACCAGTTGAGCCACCCAGGTGCCCCCCCCCTTTTTTTTTTAATTTTTTTATAGCTTTGTAATACAGCTTGGAATCAGAGAGCTAGAATTTTTTTAATGTTTATTTTATTATTTTTTTTAAAGAGAGAATTAAACATTTTTTTTAATGTTTATTTTTGAGACAGAGGGAGACCAAGTGCGAGTGGGGGAGGGGCAGACAGAGAGGGAGACACAGAATCTGAAACAGGCTCCAGGCTCTGAGCTGTCCGCACAGAGCCCGATGCGGGGCTTGAACCCACGAACCATGAGATTATGACCTGAGCCAAAGTCGGATGCTTAACCGACTGAGCCTCCCCGGTGCCCCTTAAATGTTTATTTGTGAAAGAAAGAGTATGTGCACATGAGTAGGGGAGGGGTAGAGAAAGAGGGAGAGAGAAAATCCCAAGCTGACAGCAGAGGGACCCAGTGTGGGGCTTGAACTCACAAACCATGAGATGATGACCTGAGCCAAAATCAAGAGTCAGATGCTTTAACCCACTGAACCCCCCACGTGCCCCTAGAATTTTTTCTTTTAATAGAAATGCTGTTGTGTTTCTTTTAAGTACATGGAGAAACTGAACATAATAAGGTATTGTTTAACTGAACATAATAAGGTATATAATAATAGTAATCCTTAAATTATCTGCTCTAGTAGGTAGGAGTAATTCTCAAGACCCAATTTTATTTCTTGTTTTTAACTCTCTGGTCTTTAGTTTCCTTACCTGCAAAATGAAGAGGTTAGACTGGGTCTTAAAGGCCCCTAAAAGCTTAGAAAAATCTTACTTCATGGTTCTACTTAAAATGTACTTGAAATTTGCCTTCCTGAATTTTGTTTATTTCTTATTTTTTAATGTTCACTTTTGAGAGAGAGACAGAAGGCAAGATGGGGAGGGGCAGAGAGAGGGAGACAGAGAATCTGAAGCCGGCTCCAGACTCTGAGCTGTCAACACAGAGCCCCAAATGCAGGGCTCGAACCCATAAACCGGGAGATCATGACCTGAGCTGAAGTCAGATGCTTAACCGACTGAGCCACCCAGGTGCCCCTTGTCTTCCTAAATTTTAGATCAGGCTGCCAACTGGCAACCTGTTGGATCCAGCCTGCAACCATGTGTTATGGCTCTACTTTAGTTTTGTTTGTTTTGATGTTTGAATTTCATCGCCAATGCTTTAAAAATTGAAATATTTTGCATACAAATCTAGATTTTGGATTTAACTCAAAAATGGAAAGATTTGATAACATTGAACTCTCTCCTTGTCCCAGGCAGTGCTGAGGAGCAGCTGCTATTGAGGGCAGGCCCTCATCTCAGATAGTTCCCATCTGGCCTCTTCATACACTTGGATTACCTGTCTAGGTCTTGTAGGCATTTGTGGTTTTGAAACTTGGTTAGAGGTTCTACATCATTTTTGGTTAGCACAGTTATCTAATCTCATCAGACATAGTACAAAGCCTAGATCTTACTAATTTTTTTAGGCTTGGTGGGTTTTTTTCGGTTTTTTTTGTTTTTTTGAGATTTGATGTCATTTTCTCAAGGGCTTTTTTATACCATGTAAAGAATAGTATTAGAGAATTTTATATGTTAAACTTACAGTTATTAACATCATTGTCACTCTAGTCTTATTCACAATATATTACAAGAGCCTTTCCAGGTTAGAGCAGCATACATGAAATTAAATTTTTATAGTCCTAATATATCATATTACACAGAGATAAGAGTGTCAATGAGCACGAAAGTGTTTATTGCTCTTATAATTACCCCCATTTTTTCTTGTTTGAGATTGCTGAATCAGGGGTGCCTGGCTGGCTCAGTTGGTAGAGCATGCAACTTTTTTAATTTTTTAAAATGTTTTTTATTTTTGAGAGAGACAGAGCACAAGCGGGGGAGTGGTGGAGAGAGAGGGAGACAGAATCTGAAGCAGCTCTAGGCTCTGAACGGTCAGCACAGAGCCCCATGTGGAGCTCAAACTCACAAACTGTAGATCATGACCTTAGTCAAAGTCGGACACTTAACTGACTGAGCCATTCAGACGCCCTTAGAGCATGCAACTCTTAATCTCCAAGTCATAAGTTAATCCCCTACTTTGGGTGTAGAACTTACATTAAAAAATTAAAATAAAAAAATAAAATAAAAAAATAAAATATGGATGGATAGCTGAATCAGTTTGTTTATGGCTTTCAAATAAATTGCCAAACCCAGATTTATGGTGTTATCAGATTGTATTCTTGGTCCACAGTATTTTAAGTCAAATGTCAAGTATGATGGAAGTTAAAAAAACTTTTGATAAATATAACCATGTTATAAACAGGATTTTTCTACACCCATATCATAAATAGATAATACCATAAGCAATTTTGATGTATGTCTAGACTTTGAATGAGATTCTGGTACTCTTTAGATTGGGCATATATACTCTGGAACTAGGATCCCTCGCTTCCTACCTTTTGCTTTTTGGAGGCATAAGTGTCATGGAAAGGAAATTGACCTGAGAATCAGAGCTGGGTATTAGTCCCATCTCTGGTGCTGCTAGGTGACCACAGGATTCTAGGCAGATCACTTAGCCTTTCTTGGCCTCAGCTTCCTCACATGTAAAATAGACTTGGACTAAATATTGCCTAATCTTAAGTTCTATAATTGTATTACCTTACTGCGGTTAGCAAGTGGTCTTTAATATCCACATTAGAACAAGTGAACTCCATGTCTGGATGAATTAACTTTCAGTGTGTAGTGGTTTTGGAGGTGGAAGGGGCTTTAGGCAACATGTAGGCACTTTATCTATAGATATATCTGATTTTGACAACACATATGCCCATATGATCCATTTTCTTGATACTGGAATGCATAAATAGAGGATACCAAAGACTTAATTTAGCCAAGTTCATAACAAAAGGGAAAATTATTTTGCCTGGGGTTATTGAGAAAAAAAATTTTTTATGAGTTAACTGGGCCTGGGATTTGTTTTTCATCTGTAAAACACAATTACAAACAACATTTAACCTCCTCAGTTAAACTTTTGTACCTTCTTTTAAAAACATCCTGAAGTTTGCATTGACTTTTCAGACTTGCTGAAATGCAGGGTTTTCATATCCTAACTGAAGCTTTGTTGTCAAATTATATTGTTTTTCCCTTCAGTGTGGTATGCTTCAGTGAAAATTATACTCTTATTTAAAGCAGGAAAAAATTGGGGCGCCTGGGTGGCTCAGTCGGTCAATATCCAACTTTGGCTCAGGTCGTGATCTCATGGTTTGTGAGGTCGAGCCCTGTGTCGGGCTCTGTGCTGACAGCTCGGAGCCTGGAGCCAGCTTCAGATTCTGTGTCTCCCTCTCTCTCTGCCCCTCCCCTGCTCATGCTCTGTCTCTCTCTCTCATTAATAAATAAATGTTGGGGCGCCTGAGTGGCGCAGTCGGTTAAGCGTCCGACTTCAGCCAGGTCACGATCTCGCGGTCCGTGAGTTCGAGCCCCGCGTCGGGCTCTGGGCTGATGGCTCGGAGCCTGGAGCCTGTTTCAGATGCTGTGTCTCCCTCTCTCTCTGCCCCTCCCCTGTTCATGCTCTGTCTCTCTCTGTCCCAAAAATAAATAAAACGTTGAAAAAAAAATTTAAAAAAATAAATAAATAAATGTAAAAAAAAAAATAAAATTTTTTAAAGCAGGAAAAACTTTAAAATCAAAGACAAAAAAAGCCTTCTTCTTAAATTGAAGGATTTATGGGACACTAGAAGAAATATCTTCTTCCTGTCTTTGTGAATATCTTGTACAGAGATACTCATTATTTGTTTGTTTGTTTATTTATTTATTTTTAAGTAGGCTCCATGCCTAGTGTGGAGCCCAACATGGGGCTCAAACTCACAACCCTCAGATCATGACCTGAGCTGAGATCAGTTGGAAGCCTAACCAACTGAGCCACTCAGGTGCCCCAATACTAGTTAATATTTAAATAGGACTATGAACTGGCATAGTCTGCATACTGTATTTTTGTATTTATAGAATTTCAATGAAATGTGAGACTTAAATATTCTCATGATGCCAGTTCACATGTATTGAATGGAATCCAGAAATAGACCTTAGTCTATTCATTTAAACTTGTCTCTCTCTTTCTCTCTCTTGTAATCCTTACTCCATCTTACTACTTTCCATGTATTTACTGCATGTGTGTATATCAGGGCCTGTGCTAGGTTTTTGGCATATATTTTGTCATTTAGTGCTCACATTCTCATGAAATAGTTTTTTCATGGTTTTAAAGAAGAGAAAGGTAAGTTTCAGAAAGGTTGAATAATTTGTTCATGGCCACTCAGGTGCTAAGTGCTAAAACTGGAATTAGATTTGAAGTCTATCTAATGCCAAAGACTAAGTTCTCACAGCTACTCCAAGGCAATGCTCTGCCTTGTTCTTTTGCTTTTGGTTAGTTTTGTTTGTTCCATGTCTTCTGGTGGTTAAAAGATTACTAATATTATTCACTTTCTTTCATGACCAAGAATCCAGCAAGCTAAAGGTACAGAAGGTGGAGCCCTGGAACAGCGTGCGTGTGACATTCAACATCCCCCGGGAAGCAGCGGAGCGGCTACGGATCCTGGCTCAGAGCAACAACCAGCAGCTTCGGGATCTGGGGATTCTCTCCGTTCAGATTGAAGGTGCCTATCTGGACCCAGATCATAACAACAGTAGAATGTAGCATGATTTTCTTTGCTGCTTTGTCTGTTCCCCTCCTGTTTCAGAATGCCAAGTAACTCACGTAACCTGTACTTCCAATTGCCACACCTTAGGGTAAGGAGGGATTGAGGCTCTGTCTGGGTGATGGTTCCACATCCATAGCTTCAGACTCCATTCCCTTGGCTCATTTTGTCTGTCTGTCATATTTGGATTTTATTGGCACCCTGACCAGGAACTGATTTGTCTTTTTTTTTTTTTAAGTTTATTTATTTATTTGAAGAGAGAGAGCATCAGCAGTGGAGAGGCAGAGAGAGAGGGAGAGAGAGAGAGAATCCCAAGCAGTCTCTGCACTGTTAGCGTGGAGCCCAGCACGGGGCTTGAACTCACAAAGTGTGAGATCATGACCTGAGCTGAAATCAAAGAGCCAGGTGCTTAACCAACTGAGCCACGAAGGTGCCCTTTAACTTATCTGTTGTTTAAGGAATATCTAATTTCATTTGCTTCTGTCTACCAAATAAGCTTTAGTATTTCTTTAGTCATCTAACAGAGATTAGGAGGCCCTAAATAGTCCTTTTCGTAGCAGTATTCATTTTTCAAATATTTTGCCAGAATGGTCTTTTCAAAATGAAAATACACACACACATCCACACACACACACACACACACACACACACACACACACACACACAAACACACACACACACAGTATCCAGCTTAAAACCCCTGCTTTGGCTTGCTGTTATTCACAGAATAAAGACCAAACTTCTTACTCTAACCTCATGGAACTTGTGTGGTCTGACCTCTACTCTACCTTTCTCATCCAATCTTAACTCACCCAACCCTCCTCCTTGCTGTCTATTCCAGCCTCTCCAGCTTTCTTCTGGTTCCTTGAATATGCATTTCTTCCTCCTGCCATGGACCCTTTGCATTTATGTATTCTCTATATGGAATATTGTCCCTTACCAATTCCCCCTTCCTTAGTTAACACCTACTCAGCCTTCACGTATTAGCTTAAATCTTCTTGAGGATATATTTTCTGAACTCCTTGACTAATTCAGAGTCCTTTGTTATATGCTGTCACAGAAGTCTGGTTTTTGTCCTTAGATCATTTATGTCACACTTTCATCAGAGCAATTGTTTCATTATTGTTTTATTCTCTCCTAGATTGCAAGCTCCAGTAGGGCAGAGACCATGTCTGGTTTTGCTCACTGTTGTAGTTCTGTTTTCCTGGAATGTGTTAGTTTCCTGAGTAAACATATGTTGAATGAAGGCAAGGGAAGCACACACATAATAGCATCACTTTGCTTTAGCACTTGGAATACAGTGATAAGTATAATATGGTCCTTTCTGTTATAAGCTCAAAAGAATTTCCTGATCTTGGTGAGGGAGACAAACCTGTGAGAGAGAAGTACCAGGAAGGGGGAAGCACAGAGGAGGTTCTATCTTTGGAGGCCCTGTGAACTAGAACTTTTCTTCCCCTCCTGTATTGATGCAGACATAGTGGCAACCAGTGATTTCAGCCTTTCCTTCTACCGGTGGGCCAAACCTTCCTAACTCCATGTTTGCTTAGAGCCTAAATGCGCCACAAAACCTTGGCAGCCAAAAAGGTTAATACTTCATATGCAGGAGTGAGACACATTTTGTGCAGTGTAGGATTGTACGTTGCTGTGCCCCCAAAGGGGCAATAGCAGCAAACAAATGAAGATTTAGAGAGGATTATAGGTAGAGAAATGGGGTAAATCCCATCATTTGATAAAAAAGGGAATAGAGGTTTAAACAACAACCAGCCTATTATGAAAAATGGTCGATTGTCTAAAAGGATCCAGAGAAGTAAAATTAATTCACAGCAATCTGTAGGATATAGGATGAACTTTTGGGAAGAGTGGAAGTAAAACAGCTGTTGGCTACATAGCACTATGTAGGCCGTTTATATTTTATGAAAACATAAGTGGTTTCTTAAACTCTAAACGTTTTATAGTCTGTTACCTATTTATGTGAGTTAAAAGGGCTTTGAAAACTTACATGGTAGTGTTTTCCACTGGAGAAAGGAAACACCAGTTTCTTCTTTTAATCAGACCTACTTCCCCTAAGTTCTTTTAAAAAGATAAGGTGCTGGCTCCCCTTTATAGCCGTAAATTAAAGCATAAGTACCATCAAGAAAGTAAAGTAGATAACATGTATTTCAAGAAATTGTGAAATTCACGTATGGTAGTGATTATCACATTACAGAAAAGGGTCCTTTAACTTTTAGGGTATGCATATGTGTCCCAGGTGATCTCCTTTTCTCTCTCTGCTCCCTCAGAATTCGGGCAGGAGTAAAAGTGGTGGCAGCAGCTTTGCTTTTGTGAAACTGGTAATAAGCTGATGCCTTTGTAAGTTGTAAGAGGTGTCTGCTGCAAGGGTGTAAGGTCAGGTTGCACAGCCTATTCTCCATAGAAGAACATTCCCTGTACCCTTCCTTTTTTGAGTTTTGGCCAGGGAGTTGGGAAGACATCTTTTTTGAGTATATTTTGTGTCCCCTCTATTAATTCATGGTGATTTAAAGCAGAAATCTGCAAACTTTTTCTGTAAAGGGCCAGAGAATAAATTCTTTTGACTTTGTGGGCCCTAAGATCTCTGTCACAACAATTTCAGTCTACTTGCAGTGCAAACCAGCCATAAGCAATATGTAAGTGAATAAACATGGATGTGTTCCAGTTACATGTTACTTAAGTATATAGGCAGCAGACTAGACTGTAATGTGGGCCCATAGGCTGTGGTTTGCCGACCCCTAATCAGTGAGTTTGGGAGCCTGTAGTGTTCTTTATGTGTGTTTCTTTGGCACCAGTTAGCTTATATGCAGTTGGCAAATAGGAGAATGATAGCACTATAATGTGAGAATTGTGTGTATTCATATAAAAAGGCAAGAGAAGCTGAAATAGAATAGAAGGATGATTATAAGAAAAAAAAAAAAGAAACTCAGCTACTGCATAGGTGGGAGTCCTTTCAGCTCTGTTTTAAGGTAATTAAGGATGAGAATTTAGATACCTTCCCCAGAAGTGCACCCCAAGTGCACTTGCATGGCTCTTGCTTGTGACAAGTTCACTTTCTCCTGTGTCTGCTTTAACGGCAGCCCCAATGGCTCAGAGCTTTACTGAATCTGCATTATCATAGCATCTTTAACCGGGCATTTCCACTGTAAATGTTCTTGGATATATTGCCTCCACCAGTTAATGTTTTCATTAGAACTCTGATTACTTGGGGCGCCTGGGTGGCGCAGTCGGTTAAGCGTCCGACTTCAGCCAGGTCACGATCTCGCGGTCCGTGAGTTCGAGCCCCGCGTCAGGCTCTGGGCTGATGGCTCGGAGCCTGGAGCCTGTTTCCGATTCTGTGTCTCCCTCTCTCTCTGCCCCTCCCCTGTTCATGCTCTGTCTCTCTCTGTCCCCCCCAAAAAATAAATAAACGTTGAAAAAAAAAAAATTAAAAAAAAAAAAAAAAAAGAACTCTGATTACAAAGCCACATACATTTTGAGTAAGTCCTAACAACATTGTTTTTCCCATAAAACCTATTATTTTCAGTGTGAGTTTTTATAGAATGTGGGGTTTCCCAGGAATGCATTCATCATTTGGAAAAATGCCTATAGTTCTTTGTAAGGTTATAAGATAACAATTCATAATATACTCAAATAGCTAATGAGTACCTACCATGTATTAGACACTGTTCTCTGTATTAAGGATATAATTAGGGTGGCCATATAATTTATCATCTAAATTAGGACACTTTTGAGAGTAAAAGGGGTGCTATTTTTTTTTTTAATTTTTTTTAACGTTTATTTACTTTTGAGACAGAGACAGAGCATGAACTGGGGGGAGGGTCAGAGAGAGAGGGAGACACAGAATCTGAAACAGGCTCCAGGCTCTGAGCTGTCAGCACAGAGCCCGATGCGGGCTCGAATTCACGGACCGCGAGATCATGACCTGAGCTGAAGTTGGATGCTCAACCAACTGAACTACCCAGGCACCCCAAAGGGGTGCTATTGATAACTACCCCAGAACAAAAGATATAAAGGAACCAGGGCAGATTCATGGTTATCCTTGTATAGTAATGGATGTGGCAGACAATAAAACAAGTGAATGAGTAAGTCATTACATGGGATGTGCTCTGAAGAAATAACATGATATTCTGGGGTGCCTGGGAGGCTCAGTCAGTTAAGCATCCGACTTTGGCTCAGGTCATGGTCTCACGGTTTGTGAGTTCAGGCCCTGCGTTGGGCTCCATGCTGACAGCTCAGAGTCTGGAGGCTGCTTTGGATTCTGTGTCTCCCTCTCTCTCTCCCCTCCCCCCCCCCCAAATAAATAAACATTAAAAAAAGGAAGAACATGATGTTCTGATAAGGGTGACCTACCCTTGGATAAGACAGTTGGAGGAGGTCTTTTGGAGCCTGTGACACTTAAGGTTACATGAACACTGAGAAGTTGGCTCATGTGAAGAGAGTAGAACTATTAGAGGCAACTATTTGCACATACTGTATGTGCAAAGGCCTTGGGGTGAGAAGCAGCTTTGTGTGCTTAAGAAATTTTTTAAAATGCCACTGAGGCTGAATCCTTATTATTGAAGGAGAATATAGTGTGAGTTGAGGTTAGAGCGGTAGGCAAGAGCCACATCTGAGCTCTTAAATATGGTAGCCACAAACCACGTATGGCTGTTGAGCATATGTGGCTAGTTCAAACTGACATGGGCTATATTGATATAGCATGGATATATTGAGTCAAATAAAGTATATTACAATTAATTTCACCTGGGGTTTTTTTTGTTTATCTTTTCACTGTGGCTTCTAGAAAAATTAAAATTATATGTGTGACTCATATTTCTGTTGAACAGCACTGGACTAGATAGATTACTAAGGCCTTTTATACCCTGTTAAGGAGTTTGGCTTTTATTTCTACAACAGTAGGAAGCATTGGAACAGTTTTAAGCAGAGAACTGAAATAATCTCATGTCCATTTCAAGAATAAATACTCTTTCTGTTTAGAACGTCTTAGTGGGGAGCCTGGGTGGCTCAGTTGGTTAAGCGTCCATTTTTGGCTCAGGTCATGATCTCCAGGTTTGTGAGTTCGAGCCTCGCATTGGTTTCTGTGCTGACAGCTCGGAGCCTGGAGCCTGCTTTGGATTCTGTGTCTCCCTTTCTTTTGCCCCTCCCCCACTCGTGCTTTGTCTCTCTCTCTCTCTCTCTCTCTCTCTCTCTCTCTCACTCTCACTCAAAAATAAATACACATTAAAATTTTTTTTAAAAAGAATGTCTTAAGTTTGGTATATTAATAGTTGCTTCCTTTTATTGGAAACCTTCAAGGTCTGTATTCTCTTTTTCTTTTATTCCTAACTCCCAGAGGCAAACAGTTTAGAGCATCTTGTAACCCTGGTAATCAGTCCCTTATTAGTAGGATGTTTGTTCCCTGGGACCAACCAGTCTACCTGCCTGGTGGAAATACTTAATACAGAAGGGTGACTTATCAGTGATAAGACAGGAAACTACTGTGTCCTCATTAGCTTCCTACTTTATCATCTGGCTCTGTAATCCAGAACCCTACAGTACATAAGGAAGGATGCCAAAGAATGCTGCCTTTGACCTTCTTAGCCACTGGTTAGCTATACTTCTATCTGTCCACATGGTGGTGCTATCATCCACAGTAACAATAGTCAAAATTTTGGATTAAGTGCAGGAAGTCTCCTGAAATTTGTTTCTTTTTATCATTAAACCAAGTAAAATTTAAGTAAGTTACCTCTAAGTTTAGGGTCTAATAAGTTGGAACACTTCTAGATGTTACCTACCAGGGTATTGTGAGGTTCAGATGAGATAAAATTTTGTAAGCATTAAAAACTTCATATGAGTGTTGGTCTTATAATTAGATGCTGCAAAAGTAGATTAGTAGCAATCTATCTACTCTTCATTGCATAAATATCTCTAATGGATATCTGTTTATGCTGCACTAGTTGAAAGGGAAATGGGATTTTGCTCACAAATACTACAGTGTCCCTATACCATCATATGTTCTTTCTCCATTAAACTTACTCTTTTCTCTACCTTCTGGTCATAAATTCCCAAAAGGTAATCTAGGAGTTTGAGAGTTTCTGAGAACATTTAATTCCTTCTTGCACACATGGACATGTACACACACATGCACACACTATGAGCTAGTTGAAAATAGTCACTCAGAGTTACAAACTCTCTCCTGACACCATACATCATTAATGATTGTCCATCTGCTGTATTGTGAGGATTGATTATGTTTTCCTTGTGCTTCATGTAAGTAAACTTACTCAAGTGAAGTTGAAGAAAGACCTATATAGTATTGAACCTCCCTTTTGTGTGGTTGGTAAAGTTACCATTGTTCTTTAAAAACACAGAAAACTAAAGTTTTTGTGTACTTGTTTTTATTTATTTATTTATTTATTTATTTTTTCAACGTTTATTTATTTTTGGGACAGAGAGAGACAGAGCATGAACGGGGGAGGGGCAGAGAGAGAGGGAGACACAGAATCGGAAACAGGCTCCAGGCTCCGAGCCATCAGCCCAGAGCCTGACGTGGGGCTCGAACTCCCGGACCGCGAGATCGGGACCTGGCTGAAGTCAGACGCTTAACCGACTGCGCCACCCAGGCGCCCCTGTGTACTTGTTTTTAAAAAACATTTGCATCTTATTCTGATGGTTTCCTTCTTGTAACCTGTAATTTTTTCAGGGGAAGGTGCTATCAACCTGGCTTTGGCTCAGAACCGAAGCCAAGATGTGAGAATGAATGGACCCATGGGAGCCGGAAATTCAGTTAGGATGGAGGCAACATTTCCCATGGCAGGTGGTCCAGGTGAGATCTCCCACTCAGTTATATGACATTTTACTGGTTTCCTTTTTCCCTTTATCTGCTAATGTATGATCATTTGAGTTTTGCAAAATAGGTGGGGATTCCTGACACATCACTGTTTACTGATTTAAGAAAATAAGATTTAAATCACTCAGGAAGGTAGAATTGCAGAGCATGGGCTCATGCTTAAATGTAGATAGATGAGCACTGAGCTGTGCAGCAAACATTTGTTGAGTTCTTATTGTAGGACAGACTCTGCTCAAAGTGTTGGAGATAGAAGTGAATAAAATAGGGACACCTGGGTGGCTCAGTCAGTTAAGCATCACTCAGGTCATGATCTTGGCGGTTCATGGGTTTGAGCCCCTCGTCAGGCTCTGTGCTGACAGCTCAGAGCCTCGAGCCTGCTTTAAATTCTGTGTTTCCCTCTCTCTTTATCCCTCCCCAACTCGCACTCTGTCTCTGTCTCTCAAAAATAAATCAACATTAAAAAATTTTTGTTTTAAAAAAAATAAA
This sequence comes from Prionailurus bengalensis, assembly GCF_016509475.1. NCBI lineage: Eukaryota > Metazoa > Chordata > Mammalia > Carnivora > Felidae > Prionailurus > Prionailurus bengalensis. The sequence continues at coordinate 24,419,201 of NC_057354.1, forward strand.
GAAGATAAAATTAAAAAAAAAGAAATGAATAAAATGTTTTTTATCTTCAGAATGTTTATAGTATAATGGAGTATGTAGCTTTCCAATTGCCACCCATTTTCTATGAGGCTGAGAATCTGAGCCGAGAGTTCTTTGTGTTTATGTGGAATCTGAAGAATATGTGGAAGAATATGTGTTTTTAGATATTTAGAATTTGAGAGAGTTATAAATTATTTGTTAACTTTTCTAGTAAAACTGAGATTTCTTCTTTAGAGAATGAACTCAACATTCTGTGAATCACAAAATATTAGAATTGAGTGGACTCTCTCATTTAAAGCTGAGGAAACTGAAGCTCACAGAAAGGAAGCAGTTTACCCAGGGTCAAGTAGAAATAGACTAATATCATGGATTTAACTCCTAGTCCAGTGCTCTTATCACTACATTAGTGGCTTTCAAACTTTTTCTGCTTTAGGACCTTTTATTCAAATAAACCAGAAAAGCACAGCTGCTGTGGTTGAAGCAGAGTAACCACCTGAAACTATACTGAGTCATTCACATTCCCACTTACCACAGTAGCTCTTGAAGAAATAGAGCAGAATGGAGAAACTTAATTTATAAAACCATTATTCCAAACTGTAGCTGAAGACTTGGCCATATAAAATTGGGACTAGATTTTTATCCTGGCAGTGCCATTTCCTGGTTACCTCAAGCTAGTCACCGTACCTCTCCAAGCAATGGTTTCTTCACCTAAAAAATCAGATAGTAATGCGTACAGTCTTTTGTGCTCATGTTTGAAGGTGGATGAGCCCTGAGCCATGTAGCTGACATTTACAGAGTTCCTATTATATGTCAGGACCTGTGCTGTTGAGCTGTTACGGAATACCACATGGTAGATAAACAGTACCTATCCTGGTACCTGTAGTAGGGAGTCAGTACAGTTATAGTTCTCCACAGAAATCTGAGCATTTGGTATTATGGTAGCTTAATGAGAGATAATCAGTGATGCTAGTGCCACTACTGAAGAACCAGAGTGGGAAAACTCTGGCCAAGTTGCATATAGTTAGTAAAAGAATAGATCTAGAATGAGAGACAAGAAATCTGGGTTTTAGTCTCAACTCCTGGACAAATGACTTAATATTTACTGGCCGTAATTGCCTGGAAACATATTTACGTCCTAGAAACAATGCTGTGGATCCCTTCCAGCCTTACATTTTTAGGACTCTATTAAAACTGACATCAACACACTAATGCAAGTATCTGGCAAGTAGCAGGCATATTTACTAAGCATCTCTAGGATGTAAGTGTAAATTATAGTGATATAGTTCATTGTCAACATAGGAAACTTAGAAGCTTAAGGTTGAAATCAAGTTAGATTGGAATTTAATGAAGGGTACTGATTGTGCTAATATATGTAATACAAAGTTGAAGGAATAATAAAGTTGAAGTAATGGTCTGTAGTCATACCAACATTTTAACCCCTAGATATCTTTCTTTACTGCCAAGCGTACTTTAGGAATATTTTTCTCTGATGTCCATTGGGACAGTGATTGCAAATAAAATTTAATATTAGGTTGAACATTTATAAACAGAGAAAGTTTTAAGGGAAAGAGATCTTAACTACCCTCTAAAACAATAATAAATGACTTTGGAATTGTCTGTCTAGAATGTCTTGGATTGTCAATTATTCTTAGTATTACTTTCTTTGCTTAGCACTGGCAACAGAAGTTGACTGATAAGCCAGAAGTCTTTTGTAATTAAAAGCCTTTTTTAATCTATAGGATTTTTAAAAAAAATTTTTTGTAGCCATATAGAACTGCCAAGATTAGTAAGGGTGCCATAGTCATTTAGTCATGGTTTCTTGACCTTGTCACTGTTAATATTTTGGGCTGATCATCTTTTGCTGTGGGCAGCTGTCCTGTGCATTGTGGGATGTTTAGCAGCCTGCTTGGCCTCTACCTACCAGATGCCAATAGCACTACCACACCTTCCCCCCTAGTTGTGCCAACAAAAATGTCTTCAGATGTTGCCAAACATTCTCTGGGGGACAAAATTGGCCCCAGTTGAGAACCATGGATCTCGTGCAGATTCCTACCTAGTGCTGGAATATATGTTAGAGTGTCACTACTGAACATGTAGTCAGCATGCTCTTGAACATTTCTGGAGATAGAAAGCTCATTGTAAACTGAGAAAACCTGTTTCTTATCTCCAGAGAACTTTCTTTTTTTTTTTAATTTTTTTTTTTTCAACGTTTATTTATTTTTGGGACAGAGACAGAGCATGAACGGGGGAGGGGCAGAGAGAGAGGGAGACACAGAATCGGAAACAGGCTCCAGGCTCTGAGCCATCAGCCCAGAGCCCGACGCGGGGCTCGAACTCACGGACCGCGAGATCGTGACCTGGCTGAAGTCGGACGCTTAACCGACTGCGCCACCCAGGCGCCCCTCCAGAGAACTTTCTTACTGTCTAATTACCATCTTTGAAAAATGGAGGGGGGTTTCTCAGAGACAAATCCAGTTATAGACAGATAAACATTTATCTAACTGTCCCAACTACAAAACACCCAAGAATGCTAGACAAAATATAACATTTAATGCATGGCTGACCTTGTAAGAACTCAAAGGAAATCCCCAGAGTGAAAAAGAAGTCAAAAATGAAAATTTAAGTAGCAGTAAACAAATGAAGAGATTCTGCAGGGACCAAAGGCTCTGAGTTTGAATGGCCAGGAAGGGATAAAATATGAAACCTTGGCTTGGGTCTACATAAAGAAGGAAGTTATCAATTTGAAACTAGAATTTTCAGTGAAAGGTAGATTAGAAAATTTTCACCCTCTGACACAGAGGGAGACAAATGCAAAACTTACGTGTCTTGGCCTGGGCTCTAGTTGGGAGGTGGGGAAATGGTGATTATGGAATTGTCTTTTCTACTCTGATTCATGTTGGACATTTAATATATTATTATTATTTTTTTAACATTTATTTATTTTTGAGACAGAGAGAGACAGAGCATGAACAGGGGAGGGGCAGAGAGAGAGGGAGACACAGAATCTGAAACAGGCTCCAGGCTCTGAGCTGTCAACACAGAGCCCAACGCGGGGCTCGAACTCACGGACCGTGAGATCATGACCTGAGCCAAAGTCGGCCGCTTAACCTACTGAGCCACCCAGGCACCCTGGACATTTAATATATTATTGAAATGACCCTGGAACAGTCAAGCTAAATTATTAAGTGGTTCTAGACTGGTAATAATTGTTGATGCTCTGGAGGGACACATTCTCAACCTGAGCCATTGCAGACTTCTCATAGTTAAAGCCCTTGTATAAATGAGTTTATACTCCAGATTCATAAAATGTAGGACTAGACTCCCTCCCTCCAAAATTCTAGATAATTTATAATAGTAGGAGTATCAGGGTATTTAAAATGATGAAAATCACAAGAGAACAAGATACCATTAAAACAGAATTTTGGAATGGCACCTGGGTGGCTCAGTTGGTTAAGCATCCAACTTTGGCTCAGGTCATGATCTCCCCATTTGTGGGTTTGAGCCCCACATTGGTCTCTGTACTGATAGCTCAGAGCCTGGAGCCTGCTTCTGATTCTGTGTCTCCCTCTCCCTCTCTGCCTCTTCCACACTCATACTCTCTGTCTCTCTCAAAAGTAAATAAACATTAAATAAAATTTGAGGTGTGCCTAGGTGGGTCAGTCAGTTAAGCATCCGACTTCAGCTCAGGTCATGATCTTGCGGTTTGTGCAAGATCACTCACTCTCTCTCTGTCTCTCTCAAAACCCCATGGGGGAGGGGAAGAAAAAAAAAGAAAAAAAAAAAAAAAAAAAAAAGAGGTTAGAATGGGAGAGAGCCAAAGCATAAGAGACTGTTAAAAACTGAGAACAAACTGAGGGTTGATGGGGGGTGGGAGGGAGGAGAGGGTGGGTGATGGGTATTGAGGAGGGCACCTTTTGGGATGAGCACTGGGTGTTGTATGGAAACCAATTTGTCAATAAATTTCAGAAAAAAAAAAAATAAAAAAATAAAACATTAAAAAAATTTTTTTAATTAAAAAAAACCCAGATTTTTGGGGAAAAAACCCAGAACTTCTAGAAATTTAAAAATTATTGAAGTAAATATCTTGTTCAGCAAATTAGACACAGCTGAATTGGAAAGTTAATATGAAGAAATTACCCAGAATGCAGCAAATTAAAAATAAAGAGATGGGAATATGAAAGAGGTCAAGAGACATGATGGATAAAATGAGATTTAACATATATCTGAAAAGGGTTCCAGAAGAAGAAAATAAAGAAATTGAAGATGACAACAGAGAGAATGGCTGAAATTTTTTCCAACATTGGTGAAAGATGTGAATCCTCAGAAATACTGAGCAATATAAATTAAAATAAATCCATGTTTCACACAAATTTTAAAAACTATAAAACAAAAAGAGAATGTTAAAAGCAACTCACAATAAAGGATCAATTATTTACAAAGAGAAAACTATCAGATCACAGCTGATTTCTCAGTAGCAACCCTGGAAGCCAGGAAACATTGAAATAATATTTTCAAAGTGATGAGAAAATAATTGACAGCCTAGAATTTTAAACCTATCTGTACTATCAAGAGTAGTATAAAATACATTTTTGAGGCGCCTGGGTGGCTCAGTCGGTTAAGCGTCCGACTTTGGCTCAGGTCATGATCTCACGGTTGTGAGTTCGAGCCCCACATCTGGCTCTGTGCTGACAGCTCAGAGCCTGGAGCCTGCTTCAGATTCTGTCTCTCCATCTCTTGGCCCTTCACCTGCTCACGCTCTGTGTCTCTCTCTCAATAATAAATAAACATTAAAAAAAATTTTTCTTAAATACATTTTCAAAGACACTAAGTTACCATTGCCAGACTCTTGCTAATTGCAGTGCTCAAGAATCTACTTCAGGAAGAGGAAAATTGACCCTAAGATGGAAGAAATAAGATCCAAGAAGGAATGGTGAGCTAAATAATTGGTAAACATGGGGCAAATCTACATAAGTATTGGCTTATTTAGCAATACTTGAAATAAATACTTTAAAGCATACTCTTTAAATTATGTCTGTTGACATTTTAAAGATATCATTAAAATAATAGAAATAAAATGTATAACTTTTTTTAAAATCTTTTAATGTTTATTTTTGAGAGAGAGAGAGAGAGACAGAGTGCAAGTGGGCAAGGGGCAGAGAGAGATGGAGACACAGAATCTGAAGCAGGCTTCATGCTCTTAGCTGTCAGCACAGAGCCCGATGTGGGGCTCAAACCCATGAACCGTGAGATCATGACCTAAGCTGAAGTTGACCAAGGCACTCCTAAAATGTATAACTCCTAAACTAGTAGTGGAGGGGTAGAAAGGAAGGGCATGTTAGAAAAAATCCAGTAAAATCCAAGAAAATTAGGAAAACAGCATAGAAAAAATAGGAAATCACCATAGAAAGAAGGAGTAAAGAGCAGTGGTATCCTAAGATGATAAAATGAATCAAAATATATAGTAACAGTACAGGTAAACGTATTATGAACACTGATAAAAAGATGGTGATTAATCAGATTGAATAATAATCTCAGGCTTACTAATGTGCTTTTACAGGAAGCACATAAAACATAAGAACACAGTTCATAGTTAAAAGGATGGAGGGGCGCCTGGGTGGCGCAGTCGGTTAAGCGTCCGACTTCAGCCAGGTCACGATCTCGTGGTCCATGGGTTCGAGCCCCGCGTCGGGCTCTGGGCTGATGGCTCAGAGCCTGGAGCCTGTTTCCGATTCTGTGTCTCCCTCTCTCTCTGCCCCTCCCCCGTTCATGCTCTGTCTCTCTCTGTCCCCAAAATAAATAAAAAACGTTGGAAAAAAAATTTAAAAAAAAATAAAAGGATGGAAAAAAAGATAATACATGTGAATATTAACCAAGAAAAAGGGTATATCAACAGACTTTAAGATAAAAAGCATTAGGGTAAATAGGGTCTCTGTATGATATAAGAGGAAATACTCATCAGGAAGACAGCTAAACTTTTATGTACTTACTAACCTAGCCTTAAAATATGTGAGGCAAAAGTGGACAGGATTCATGGAGATATCACATCTTCAGAGACCTGTTAACACACCTGTGTTAATAATTGATGTATTGGGGCGCCTGGGTGGCGCAGTCGGTTAAGCGTCCGACTTCAGCCAGGTCACGATCTCGCGGTCCGGGAGTTCGAGCCCCGCGTCAGGCTCTGGGCTGATGGCTCGGAGCCTGGAGCCTGTTTCCGATTCTGTGTCTCCCTCTCTCTCTGCCCCTCCCCCGTTCATGCTCTGTCTCTCTCTGTCCCAAAAATAAATTTAAAAAAACGTGGAAAAAAAAAATAATTGATGTATTAAGCTTATTTTGAAAATTAGTAAGGATAAAACTTGAATAACATAAGAAAAAAAGTTTGACATAATGGAGGTATATAGAAAACATGCACTACTAATTCGGGAATTTTAATTTTTTCAAGTACAAATGGAACATTTATACAAATTGACTATTGTGTGTTTCTAAAACCAAGTTTCATTAAATACCAAATATTGGTATCACACAGATCATGTTCTATGACCACAGTACAATTAAGTCAGTGGCAAACAAAACATAGCTAACCAAAATATGCTGTATTTTTAGAAAATGTAAAATATATTCTGAATATCCATGATTTAAAAGCAATCATGGTGGACAGCAAAAATACATACCAAATTTGTGAGATGTAACCAATACAGGGCTTGGAAGAAAATTTAAGCCCTAAGATAACTATATTAGAGCAGAACATGAACTGAAAATTAAGAATCTAAGTTTCTGACCTAAGAATTGAGAAAAAGAACAGAGTAATAATAACTTAGGAGGAAGGAAATAATAAAGATAAGAGCAGAGATAAAGTATAAATTAAAAATAGAACAAAGCAGCAAAACCAAAGATGTTTGTTTGAAAAAAACAACTAAAACTGATGAACCTGGTAAAACAAAAAGAAGTCATAAGCAATGTAAAGAAAGAAAAAAGTGTACACTTCAAAAGGGTGAATTTTGGGGCACCTGGGTGGCTCAGTAGGTTAAGCGGGTTAAGCGTCTGACTCTTGATTTCAGCCCAGGTCATGATCTCATACTCCATGAGATTGAGCCCCATATTGGGCTGTGTAGTCAGCACAGATTCTCTTCTTCCTCCCCCTCTGCCCCTGCCCAGCTTGTGCTTGCTCGCTCTCAAAAAATAAAAAAAAATTTTTTTAAGGGTGAATTTTATGGTATGTCAGGGAAATACAAATCAAAACCACATTGAGATACCTCCTCATACCAGTCAGAGTGGCTAAAATTAACAACTCAGGAAACAACAGATGTTGACCAGGATGGGGAGAAATGGGAACCCTCTTGCTCTGTTGGTAGGGATGCAAACTGGTGCAGCCACTCTGGAAAACAGTATGGAGCTTCCTCAAAAAAAAAAAATTAAAAATAGAATTACCCTATGACCCAGCAATAGCACCACTAGGCATTTATCCACGGGATACAGGAGTGCTGATTCATAGGGGTACATGTACACCAATGTTTGGAGCAGTGCTATCAACAATAACCAAATTATGGAAAGAGCCCAGATGTCCATCAACTGATGAATGGGTAAAGAAGATGTGTCTTATATATACAATGGAATACTGCTTGGCAATAAGAAAGAATGAAATCATGCCATTTGCAGCAACATGGATGGGACTGAAGGGTATTGTGCTAAGTGAAATAAGTCAGAGACAGGTACCATAGGTTTTCACTCATATGTGGAATTTGAGAAACTTAACAGAAGACCATGGGGGAAGGGAAGGGGAAAAAATAGTCTCAAACAGAGGGAGGCAAACTATAAGAGACTCTTAAATATGGAGAACAAGCTGTGTTGATTGCGGGGGAGGGGTGGCGAGGAGGAAGGGAAAATAGGTGATGGGCATTGAGGAAGACACTTGTTGGGATGAGCACTGGGTGTTGTATGTAAGCGCTGGGATCATGGGAATCTACTCCCAAAGCCAAGAGCATACTGTATATACTGTATATTAGCTAACTTGACAATAAATTATATTTTTTAAAAAACTTAAAAAAGTAAAGTTTAGAAGTAGAATCATAAAATAAAAATTAAAAGGGTGAATTTTATACTATGTGAATTATATCTCAATGAATGGAAAAAAGTTGTGAATAACTTTAGCCTAATAAATTTTGAAGCAGCAGCAAATTAACAGTTTTCTTGAAAATATAATTTAACCAAAACTGACTTAAGAAAACTTGAAAAATCTGTATTTAAGAAATTGTGAAATAATTAAAAATCTGTGTCCTTATGAATTAATTAGCATAACCCACAGACCCAGATAGTTTCCAGGTAGGTTTACTAAGCATTTAAAGAACAGATACACATGTTCTTCCAGAGCATAGAAAAAGAGGAAAGATGCTTTTCTGCTCTATTTTGAAGTTACTTTTTAATCTTGATGCCAGAAAGCAAAGACATGAAGAGAGGATAATATATTTTCACTTATTAATGTAGATGATAAATCCTATAAAGCCTTAGCAGTATCAGAAATTGGAAAGACACGGAACAAGAGGAGTTCTCAAATTGCTAGTTGGAATATAAATTGGAATAGCCACTTTTTTTTTTAAAGTTTATTTATTTACCTAAGTAATCTCTTACCCAACATGAGGCTTGAACTCATGATCCCGAGATCAGGAGTCATATGCTCCTCTGACTGAGCCAGCCAGGCACCCCTGGCATAACCACTTATGAGAGCAGTTTGGCAATATCTAGTAAGATGGAAGATGCTTATAATTTAAAACCTAGGAATTCTGGGTATATAGTCTAAAGACACATGTCCACAAGAATACATGACATTGCAGAATTATAAGATTGAAAATTCAGGGCAGTGGGAGGGAGAATCTTACTATTCATCAGCAGGAGAATAAATGTGTGGGTTCTATAAAATAGCAGTCAGGATGGATGGATCTCAAAAAATAATATTAAGAGAAAAAGGAAACTGAAGAAGACAGACTTTGCCAGTTATACAAAGATTAAAAGCATACAGAAAAGCATACATACATTCCACATACGCAGAAAAGATAAACATGCATGTAACTATTAATCCCAATTATAAGAGAGTGGGAGTGGAAAGAGATTGGGAAGGAGTGGGGACTTCTGCTGTATCTACATATGTATCTGAAGGGAATGGGGCAAAATGTTAATTAACAAGGTGGATGATGGGTACATAAATTTTCCATACCTTTTTATCTTCTTGAAATATTTTACTTAAAAACAAATGTTGTGCCAATTCCAGTACTCTATTCTACAGATTTTCTTTTTCCTTTAGGACTAATAAGGATGACCAGCCCTGCCACTGTTATGATACCCCAGAGTGGAAATGTGTCATCTTCCATGATGGCACCAGGCCCCAATTCAGAGCTGCAGCCCAGGACTCCTCGCCCTGCTTCTCAGTCAGGTAATGACCTCCAATCTTTGTGGCTTAAAGAGGCTGGAACTCTCTGCAGAGATCATTACAAAATTCAGCTATTTCTGATTCCACGTTCCTAACTGCCCAACTTAAATGCCACCTTCTTCACAAAATCTGCCCTATTTCTTCAAGTTGAAAGTCCATTTCCTTCTCAGAATTTCTCTTTCTCTTATCAGTTACAACCCAACATTCCTAACAATGCATTCCTTGGGCTACTTAGTCCTGCAAGATACTTCTTGGCAGAGAATTCCATAATAAATTTGGTAAGTGCATCATATGTTACCTCCTTCCTAGAGATTCAGAATTAATGTATTGGAGGCACTGGAAGTCCTGCCATGAAGAAACCTGTCTAAGGTGGTTAGGTTCAGTTGTTTCCCAAACCAAATTGACTGTATTTTGTTTTATTTTCTTATAACACTAATGAACATAGTTCCCAAGAATATGCTTTGGAAAATACTGCTCTCCACATTTTATGTTTGGCTCTTATATCCACTTTTGAACCATAAGCTCTTTCTAGACAATATTCATCTTTCTGTCATCTTGGTGTGTTGCTTTGCATATAGAAGGTGTTCGCAAACATTTCATTGAAGGTACCAGGGGATTTTACTCTATATTTTTCACGATTGCCAGGACTACTGTAGGATCTAGGGTTGCAGTAGTTTAATTTTTGCTTTGTTGACTGTCTTTAAACAGATTCAATGGATCCACTCCTCTCTGGGCTCCATATACAGCAGCAAAATCATCCCTCAGGATCTTTAGCTCCCCCGCACCACCCAATGCAGCCTGTCCCTGTGAATAGACAAATGAACCCAGCTAATTTTCCCCAGCTGCAGCAGCAGCAGCAGCAGCAGCAGCAGCAGCAGCAGCAGCAACAACAACAACAGCAACAGCAGCAGCAGCAGCAGTTGCAGGCAAGACCCCCACAGCAGCATCAGCAGCAACAGCCACAGGGAATGAGACCCCAGTTTACTGCCCCAACTCAGGTGCCTGTTCCTCCAGGCTGGAACCAGCTGCCTTCTGGAGCCCTTCAGCCTCCTCCAGCCCAGGGTTCTCTGGGCACAATGACTGCAAGCCAAGGGTGGAAGAAGGCTCCCTTGCCTGGCCCAATGCAACAGCAGCTCCAGGCAAGACCATCCTTAGCCACGGTACAGACACCTTCCCACCCGCCCCCTCCATATCCCTTTGGCAGCCAGCAAGCCTCACAAGCCCATACAAACTTTCCTCAGATGAGCAACCCAGGCCAGTTCACAGCTCCTCAGATGAAGAGCTTGCAGGGAGGGCCCTCCAGGGTCCCAACCCCCCTGCAGCAGCCCCACCTCACCAACAAGTCTCCTGCCTCCTCACCCTCCTCCTTCCAGCAGGGATCCCCTGCATCCTCCCCAACGGTTAACCAAACTCAGCAGCAGATGGGACCAAGGCCACCTCAAAATAACCCACTTCCCCAGGGATTTCAGCAGCCCGTCAGCTCTCCCGGTCGGAATCCTATGGTTCAACAGGGAAATGTGCCACCTAACTTCATGGTGATGCAGCAGCAGCCACCAAACCAGGGGCCACAGAGTTTACATCCAGGCCTAGGAGGTGAGGAGCACTGAAGCTATTTGTGTTGATAAATTTACTGGAGATAGATCTTAGTAGAACTTCAATTTTTAGAGTTAATGGAGGGAGGATGTAATTATTTGGCTTTGTGGATATAGTGGTGACACTTGATGTAACTTAGTTAACTTGATACATTATTGACTTGATACATTATGCAGCATCTTACTGGTTACATTTAAGCTAGCCCTCTGGATGAAAATGCAGGTAAAGCTCAATGTAGAGATTTTCATTTTGTTTTTTAAATTACTTTTGCTTGATCTTGGACTGATAAGATGTCCAGAAGAAACATGCATTTTATTAATTTAAATCGCTCAGTTGATGAAAAAAAGTTAAGATTATGCAATAGAGCAAAAATGAAAAAAATAAATACAGGGTCTTTTGGGGAAAAGGCCCTTCGAGTTTTCAAGTTTGATTCTTCGTAAAGTAGTAAGCATGGTATTTGTTAAGTTTGATTAAAGTGTTAAAGGGGAATAATTTCAGAGATCATTGACTTTTATAGTTTATAATGCCAATGCCTGCTCCTTAGAGAGGGAATTCCATCAGTTATACCTAAAGGAGATTTATTTATTTATTTTGTAAGGTGCCTCTTGTATGAAGAAAAAGCAATGGAGCTTAATGTGTGAGAGGTAAAACGATTACAGTAAAACTTATCCATCTCCATGTTTATTATTTATCTTATTAATCATTGATCTAGTGCACATGAATGTGCTTGGAGCTTTTCAGTAAGGTATAGAGAGTGCCAGTAATACTGTCATCTGATGAACATATCCCCACCAAAAGACACCCATTGCCTACCCAGAAAAAAACCCTTGCATCTTTAGTGCAACATAGCAAAGGCATGTTCTCATGGTTTCTGGTGAAATTAAGTTGCTCATCAGTCTCTTCACTCTCTTGTAATTAATTTTACTGACGTGCAGGCTCTGATATTTAAATCCTAAGAAGTTTTTAGAAAATGCAAGAATGTTTCAGTTCCAAACTTCACTGTTCTGGGCATCTAGTCCTGGATCAGTGGAAGCTGGGTAGTCCCTCCTGCAAATGTGATTCCTGATTTAATTATAGTGGAAGCATGCAAATGGGGACTTGTCACTGCTAAAGAAAGGACAAATGCATATTTGTCTACAGAGCGTTTTTCAGGACATTGAAAAATTGGTCCTTAAAAATAAATGGACTAAAACAAAAATTTTTAAATGAGCTTTAGGTCTTGATGCTTTCATAGAGCAGATTATGTGCTCACGTAGGTGATCTGGCCACATCAAGGCCTATGTTATAAACAATGAGTGGGTTCTGAGATCCTCCTTCTTACAGATCTGTTTTCTGAAATTAAACCTTCCTATAAAAGGAAGTAATACTTTAGTAAGATTCCATTAAAGCATGGCTTTTGGTACCATAGCTGTCGGAATTGCAGCAAACCTTATAAGGGGAAGGCATGATGATAATTTAATATAGCCTCACTTTGAAGCTCCTATGGATTGTTGCTAATCTCCTGTCTCTTCCCAAGAGACGAGCACAATATTGGGGGAAGTTTTCCACAAAGGAGATTGTCATCCATTTCCCTCAATGGAAAAAAAATCACCTATTGTTAATATCAGGACCCAGCTCTTTGTTTTATAGTATTTCATATCAATTTGTTTGAATATGAGAGAATTTAGCGTATTACTTTGGTACCTATGTTAAAGTATGTAAAGTTTTGGGGTCTGTTGTATTACAGAGAAAAGTGAGCCCTAAACCTTGCTGTGACATGGCCTCAGATCACATTTAGGGAGCAGATTGCCATCTCTTCCTTGGCATGTTCTAAGTGTAAATTTTTTAGTATTTCTTTTTCATTTTGACAATGCTCATGTAAGAGATTGTGTTGATTTTTTTAACCATCTTTCCCAACCTTATTATTAAAGATCTTACCAGTGTGACAGAGAGAGCTAAGCCAGTGGAGACTTCATGCAGCTCATCCTTCCTTATTCATTCCACATCTAAGCAAGAGTATAAATTTGCTAGGTAACTGCCTTACTCATTGTTTTCTATTAAGGAATGCCTAAACGCCTCCCACCTGGCTTCTCAGCAGGACAGGCCAATCCGAACTTTATACAAGGTCAGGTGCCTTCGACCACAGCAACCACCCCTGGGAATTCAGGAGCCCCTCAGCTGCAAGCAAATCAAACTGTCCAGCATGCAGGTTTGTTTTCTGTGATTTATTCAGCCAACATTTATTGAACATTGTGTGCTAGATACCATGATAGATAATAAGAATATACAGATAAATATAAATCCTGGTCCTTCTCTTAATCTCAAACCCAAATTATTCTTTCAGGGCAATAACTAATATATCAAAAGTAGGTACAGTGTCTTGGGAACCGAAGGAAAGGAAATTAAACTTGAGTTTGAGCAGGTTTCAGCAATTTTTTTTTTCCTGTAAAGGACTCCAGATAGTAAATATTTCAGACTTTGCAGATTATATGGTCTCTGTTGCAACTACTTAACTCTGCTATCACAGCACAAAAGTAGCCATAAACAATATGACAAATGAGCATGGCAGTGTTCCACACACTGTTTATTTAGAAGCTGGCAGTGGGCTTGATTTGGCTCATGGGCCATAGTTTGCCAACCCCCAAGTTAGTAAAAGGGCAAAAGGCATTTCTGGCAAAGGAAACTGTAAGTACAGAGACACATGGCATTTTGGGCAACTGCACCTTTCAAAATCTCTCTATAGTACATGTTAGCTTTGTTTATGCAGAATGTCTAAATTCTGGTTTATAATGTGGTGTTTGAAGAACAGACTTTAATCAGTATAGATTTAATGCCGACAGTGTATTTGTGGAGAAATAGGATAGAGCAGAATGGCTAAAAAAATTTGTAAAACAGTGTTGTAATATGCCCAGACTTCATGTTTCTGGTTGCTTAGGCACCACATGGACTAATCTTATCCTTTCTCATTGAGCCAGATCGGAATGAAGTAAGTGCAAACATTTTCTGTGGAGAACTCCCCATCCCCACTTAGAGTTAATTTAGTTGTGTGGTTCCAACTTTTAATGGTAAATCACTAAGGAACAAGAAAAGTTCTAACTTAGTTTTTTTTTTTTGTTTTTTTTTTTTTAAAGTTCAAACTACCTCTTGAAGCGTGAGAGAAGGGCAGATTAAACTGTTTTACTTTACCCATCTGCCAATGCAAAACTGCATTCCTGGTTATGTGAATTTATGGTTTCTGTAGGAAGTTATGAATAGTGATAAAATCATTCATCATTCTTCCACCCAAGCACATCTATTTTGTATTTCTATATGGTGCCTTCCACAGGCACATACTGTTTAGACTTACACACTTCTCCTAAGATCGTTCTACTCCTGTCTCTCATTTTCTGTTCTCTTAACCTTACTTTATTTCTCTTGTTAGCTTTTAGTTCTCCTGAAAAAATATTTGTCTGTTACAGTCTCTTGCCAACTCCATAGAGTCAGGGGTTTGGTGTGTCTTGTTAATTGATACTACCTTAGCACCAAAAGTGTCTTGTGCATATTAGTTACTCAAGAAGTAATTAATGATTGAATGAGTATACACTGTATATTCAATGTGTACAGAATATTCAGTTTATACAGTATATACAGTGATCATGGAGTTTAAGTTAAGAGTTTATAAGGCTAATGATCCCAAAATCTTTTTTGGGATTCAGAAAAACTGAATAATGTGAACAAGGGACAGTTTGTCCCCTGCCTCCCTGGCTGGAGTGTGGATTGGCCTCATAACTTCATTATGGCTGCCACTTTCTAGTCCTTACTTAAAAGTGACAAAGAGCTATAAAATAATCTAAAAGAGTATTCAGTAAAAAGGGGGAGATAATGCAAGTAATTATAGGAAAATCCTAAAGACCCAACAATAAGTAAACACTGCAGCAAGCCAGGCAATGTCTTTGTCTAAATTAGAAATAACTGAGAATAGGACATGTGCTTTATGATCCACCAGGGACTGCCACAGGGAAGGGTCAGTGAAGTTTTGTTTTTTGTTTGTTTGTTTCTTTGTTTGTTTGTTTTGGTGGATCAGAGATTTATTTAACACCAGCGGGCTCAGAGGAGACCATTTCTCCAAAGCTCTGAGCCTAGGGGTCAGTGAAGTTTTAACATCCCTTGGTAACTGTTCCTCTGTCTGCAGTTTCTGGGTTATCTGTCAGTTGACTTACACCAGAGGCTCAGCTTCAGATAAGGAATAAGGAATTTTTACCACACTGGGGCAGAGGAAACCTGTCCTTAGGAAGTATCAGGTGTTCTTTCCTTTCACGTGCAGCATCCAATACCACACATGTAAACTTTGAGAGTCATTAGTTTTCCAGGAAGCATGTTTAGCATTGCCAAGGTTTACCTAAGACAATGCATTACATTTGTTGTTTTCCTGACTCATCTAAAGCAGAGCTTATTTCACCAGCCTACAGGGCTTTTCATTAATTTTCTTCACCTTAAAATAGCTACGTGTCATTTTCAAACAATGAGATGCTGCCTTTCTCTTTATTTCATCTGAAAGAAACTAAACTCTTGATCTTCAAAGTGTTATCTTTAAGTTACCAAATAGGAGTAAAGAAACCATTTCCCCTTCTCTGTTGTGTGGTCATTGGGAATGTAACCAATCATTCCACAGTCATGTCTCCATACTTCAAAAAAGCCACAGAAAATATGTCAAACATAGCATATTTATTTATGTTGGTCAGTGGATATATAGGTTATTGGTGTTTCTCCAATTAGAGTATCTTAATACCAATGTAAGAGTATTTCTATCTGAAACTGTCCTTTTTTTGTTTGTTTGTTTAAGGTGGTCAAGGAGCTGGTCCTCCTCAAAACCAGATGCAGGTGTCCCACGGGCCACCAAATATGATGCAGCCCGGCCTCATGGGAATTCATGGCAACATGAACAGCCAGCAGGCTGGTAGTTCTGGGGTTCCTCAGGTGAACCTGGGCAACATGCAAGGCCAGCCCCAGCAGGGCCCACCATCTCAGCTGATGAGCATGCACCAGCAGATTGTGCCCTCCCAGGGCCAGATGGTCCAGCAGCAAGGAACCTTGAACCCTCAGAATCCTATGATCCTTTCAAGGGCCCAGCTTATGCCTCAGGGCCAGATGATGGTGAACCCTCAAAGCCAAAATCTTGGGCCCTCGCCTCAAAGGATGACCCCACCCAAGCAGATTCTTCCCCAACAGGGCCCACAAATGATGGCGCCACATAACCAGATGATGGGGCCTCAGGGGCAAGTTTTACTCCAACAGAACCCAATGATAGAGCAAATCATGACCAATCAGATGCAGGGGAATAAGCAACAGTTTAACACTCAGAACCAATCCAATGTCATGCCGGGACCAGCACAGATAATGAGGGGACCAACTCCAAACATGCAAGGAAACATGGTGCAGTTTACGGGACAGATATCAGGACAGATGCTGCCACAGCAAGGGCCCGTGAGCAACAGTCCATCTCAGGTTATGGGGATTCAGGGGCAGGTCTTGCGACCACCAGGGCCCAGCCCACACATGGCCCAGCAGCATGGTGATCCTGCTACTACAGCAAACAATGATGTCAGTTTGTCTCAGATGATGCCTGAGGTTAACATGCAACAAACCAACATGGTTCCCCCCCACGTGCAGGCCATGCAGGGAAACAGTGCCTCGGGAAACCACTTCTCAGGCCATGGGATGCCTTTCAATGCACCTTTCAGTGGAGCACCCAATGGAAATCAGATGTCCTGTGGTCAGAATCCTGGCTTCCCAGTCAATAAGGATGTCACGCTAACAAGCCCATTGTTGGTCAACTTATTGCAGAGTGACATCTCTGCAGGCCATTTTGGGGTAAACAATAAGCAAAATAATACCAACGCAAATAAACCGAAGAAGAAGAAACCCCCTCGGAAGAAGAAAAATAGTCAGCAAGATCTAAAGTAGGTTGTGATAGTTTTGCCTCAAATTGTATTTATTTCTATGTGAACTTTTTTTGATGGAAAATTTTAAACGTGTATAAAATCAGAACAGTATGAAATCCCTCTGCTTCAACAATTACCAAGTCATAGTCTGTCTTGCCTTCATCTCCCATTACCTTTCTGATTATT
Source organism: Prionailurus bengalensis (assembly GCF_016509475.1). Lineage (NCBI taxonomy): Eukaryota > Metazoa > Chordata > Mammalia > Carnivora > Felidae > Prionailurus > Prionailurus bengalensis. The sequence continues at coordinate 24,436,316 of NC_057354.1, forward strand.
TTAAAGCAAAATGACTGTGAATATTTTCAGTACTATGTACCTCTGAAAGATAAGGACAGGTTGGGTTTTTTTATTTTAATGAACACATAATACCATTAACATGTAGGAAAACGAACACTTTCTCCATAGTCTCACACACTCAGACAGTGTTCAAAGTTTTCTAATTATCTTAAATTAATTCTTTTTTTTATCGTTTGTTCAAATAAGGAGCCAAACAAGGTTCATACATTGCAACTGACTGATCTACGTCTCTTAAGTCTATAGTCTCAGGGATTGTGGCACATAGAAACTGAAAAGTAGCCAGTGCTACCACATTACACTCCACAAAGCACTTCAGGGTTATAACAGCTACTAGGGAGCCAGAAAGGCCAAATGTGTTTTGGAAATGAAAAGTTTATCAAAACTCCCCGCTCTCTCAAATGGAAATAGTTTTTTGGGGACACCTGTCTGTCTCAGTCTGTAGAGCATGCAACTCTTGATCTCAGGGTTGGGAGTTCAAGCCCCATGTTGGATGTAGAGATTACTTAAAGAAATAAAAATAAAATCTTTTTACAAAAAGAAATAATTTTTTGTACAGATGCCTTTCCTTCAAAGGCTCTCTATTTTGTGAAAAAATAAGTAAGTAAAGGCTCTCCATCTCCATCATCCCTAGAAGCTTAAAGCCTCATTCTAACATGGTTGGACCTTTTAAATCAATTACCCCTTAAGTAAAGGTTCTCTAGGTGAGTTCTTTTGCAAGATCATAGCAGGAAGGACGATTAATTTATATGTCATGTCTTGAAGCTAAGTGTTAATCATGTTTTTTTGACTTTGATAAAATGTTTCCAGAGGGCATATTGATTAAACTGGATTTTCTGCCTTTAATCGTAAAATTAGAAGAGACATTTGTTAATAGGGAATAGTGACTAATGAATGTAAAATGGGTTCATTGAAACAAATTGCTAGAACTGTAGGAGAGTTTTAGTTAAACAACCATAAATGTTCAAAATAAAACCCAACTGTCTCTGAGCCTTCCCACGATATTTCTTTGATTATACCATACTCACTTGCTGCTTCTTGAGTATTATAAATTAAAAGTCTGTGACTGTATATTAACAAACTATATTTTCCTAAATTCAGACCTAATAAGACCTTTAATTATCTAATTTTTCCAGTAGCTCTAAGTTAAATTCTTTACTGCTTTCAACCTGCTGTCCTGGGAGGGTATTTATTTCTCCCAGTAGTCTAAAATTGTAAGGCTATTCAGTTGCCATTAGTATGCATTCTTGCTGTCTTCACCAGCTCTGAGGAAGATCGCTTATTTGTTGGGGCTAGAAATTGTGGAAAGGACCTTATATAGGCATCAGGGTTCCTACAAAAGGGAGACAGTAGGTATAACAGGAAGAGCACTTGCTCCTAACTCTACCATTAACTCACTGTAGAGCCTTGGACCTGTTTCTTACACCTCTCTGGGCCTTTGTTTTCTCATCTATAACATGAAGTGACTGGACCAGATATCTTGAGATTTTTTTAGCAGTGCAGTTCCATGAAAGTAAAGAGACCTACAGAATCCTTATAATTTGAAGTGAGAGAGAAGTCATAGAAGGAACAAATTGCTATAGGCATCTGGATGTGCTAAAGACCTGCTTCAAGCTCTAAATTTCCATGTGCTAGGACTTTTTAAAATGGATTTAAGGTAAGGCTTAGAAACCACACAGAACACAATGAGATCAAATACTGTCTAAAACTGGGTGACCAATATCAGGGCAAAGGGAAACTAAAGATAGGGAAGAAAGATACAGCCAGGAATAAGATTGCAAACCAAATGGATGTGAGTACATTGGTTCTTTGGGAATGTGGATGTTAGTAGATAACATTTTTTTTCGTTTCTTTTTCCCCACTAAAAATTCTAAGCTACAACCAGGTAAAAACAAAAGCATCCCAAAACCAGTGGGGATGTCTGCAAATACTCATTCTGTAGCAGAAATAATTAGCTTTGTTCTAGTATTCTCCATTTTTCTTTATTCCCTGGATACCATTTTCATCAGCCAACCTACAACTTCTTGCAAGGTGTTATGAATTGTGAGAGCTGCCGCTATAATATCCACAAAAAATAAACAATCTGGACTCCATGGTTGAAATTGATAACTATACCAAAGATAGTGTGGTTTCACAAGAATAATACTTTATAATGTTGATAGTCCAAACTATGATCAGGTCTTAAAACATTTAAGCGATGGATGATTACTTGAAAATCATTATGTCAGAAATTTGTAGAAAGCACTTTGAGTAAATAGCCATACTATTATTAGATTAAGTAGATTTTATTGTTTAATGAAATTGCTGGATTATTTTTATTCCAAACAGTGAATATTTTATCGGACTAGAGATATGGAAGTTACGATAAAGATGATAATGCAAACAGATTTTATGTCTTCAGAAATAGGGGAGAAGTTAAGCTACTTTCATGTATAAGCTAAGCAACTTACTCCCAAATGTATAATTTATTTTTTAGTACCCCAGATAATCGCCCAGCTGGGCTGGAGGACACGGATCAGCAGCCATTGCCTGGAGAACAAGGAATTAACTTGGACAACTCAGGCCCTAAACTGCCAGAATTTTCAAACCGACCACCAGGTGATAAAATGTTAGCTAAAGATTGCGTACTTTTCATCATTTATACAGCAGTACAAGGCTTCTCTTCAAGGAAACATTGGTATTTTATTTTGTCTCCTAACTAGGCTTCTTTAGCAATTAAATGTGTCTAATATTTGGAAACTTTGCCTTGATAGTAAGTAAAAATTTCAAATATGACTTCTGAAGGCATATGTATATGTAGTGTATACAGTTGACCCTTCAACAACATGGGTTTGAACTGCATTATCTACTTATATGCAAATTTTTTCAGTAAATACAGTAGTATAAATGTGCTCTCTTATGATTCTTAATAGCGTTTTCTTTTCTCTAGCTTACTTTACTGTAAGAATACAGTATATAATACATATAACCCAGAATGTGTGTTAATCAACTGTTTATGTTATGTAAGGCTTCCAGTCCACAGGTAGGTTATTAGTACTTCAGTTTTGGAGGAGTCAGAAATCATACATGGATTCTCAACTGCACAGGGGGTCGGTATTCCTAACACCCACATTGTTCAAGGGTCAACTGTGTATAGATACTGCTCAGATTAGCCTTCTTGATATTAAGTCCTCATAAAATCAGACTGAAATGTCAAGTGCTTCTTTATTCTTGTCAGTATCAAGATTCTAGTTGGCATCCAAATGGAGTAAGATTAAATGGAAAGATGTTTTCACTCGAATCCTGCTTGCCTGCCTTTCCTGCAGCCTTTCCTATTGGGTTTTCTCGAAACAATAAATAGGGTTTACAATAAAAATTTTTTTTTTTTAATTTTTTTTTCAACGTTTATTTATTTTTTTTGGGACAGAGAGAGACAGAGCATGAACGGGGGAGGGGCAGAGAGAGAGGGAGACACAGAATCGGAAACAGGCTCCAGGCTCCGAGCCATCAGCCCAGAGCCTGACGCGGGGCTCGAACTCACGGACCGCGAGATCGTGACCTGGCTGAAGTCGGACGCTCAACCGACTGCGCCACCCAGGCGCCCCTACAATAAAATTTTTTTAATACAGTTTTTATTATGAATCTTTAAACATAAAAACTATATAAGAGTAATAAAAGAGATGCTCATGTACCTACCACCCAGCTGAATAATAAATAAGATCACTATTGGTGAAGCCCCCTGTGTTGTACCCCTTTTTGGCTATAAAATAATATTATCCTCTAAATGTTGAAAAGAAAAAAACTTCCTAAAATTCATTTATTCCAACCTAGGTGTTATAGAAGAACTAAGGCCAGCTGCCACAATATCTCTATACTTGTTACTCTTGGCCTGAGCAGTGATTTGTAACCTTATTCCCCTGTGACCCAGTCGAAGACACCCAAGCCTGTCATACTTAGGTCACTCTTCCCTGTGTGTACAAAGGATTATGTTTTGTTTCTTCCTCACTAGTTATTCCTCCTTTTTGACGTGTGAGAGTGACGTTATTTTGGGTATATACCGTAATCCACCCTTAATTTATGTATTTTAAAAGTGAACCAAAAAAAAAAAAAAAAAGTAAATACACCATGATGTCAATACTACATGCTATTTATTACAAATTGTTTGGGAACACCACAATTCCAGTCAGTGAGTTGCAGCAATTGAGGCAGGGAGGTCACCAGTCTTGGCAGGTATATCTAGATGACATTATGAATAGGAAGATACCTTCTTCCCTCAAACACATGTGAATTCCTATATGAATCCCAGAGGTCCTTGCACACATCATTGCTTCCTTTCTAGAGTTTAAAAAGTAGGAACCTACAGGATGAATTTGGCCTATCATGTGTTTGAACTATCATGCAGTGTCTTAAACCAGATAAAAACCTGAATTTAGATACCTTTAGATAGAACATTCATTCTGCAGTTTGGCTCTGTCCACAGGACTACTACTGTCTTATACCAGACCACTTCTGTTCTTCACTACTGGCCTGGTGCCTAAAGGCATATGAGTTGCAACCCTTGATTAATAAATATGGGTTTGGGTTATGTTATAGACACTATATGTGTTTTGGCTTTCATTCTCTACCATTATGTGACGGCAACCCTAATCTGTCTTCTTAACGTTAGTGCCCTTTGGACTGCTGCCTCCAGCTTCTGGAACCTTTATAGTAGCCATGCCCTCAGCTGTAACTTTTGAAAAGTTGCTGTATTATCTGCTCTGCTGTCTTTGGTATTTATTGTGCTACCTGGTGGGCTGATTTAAAGATAAAAGACATTTGTGACATAGCCCAACAACCATGGGCTTCTACAGAAATGACAATTTTCTTAATATGGGAACCTGAGTTAAACCTGTAGAAGTGCCATATTATTGTTGGCTCTATAATTGTAAAGAAGTGACTTGGGCCTGAAATAGAAAAGGATTTTTTAAAAAATCTCTAAAACTGAATTCTGTACATTGTACTTATTGGTGCCATGGTAATCTTTGGCCAGAAGACATTAATTAGGGTTGACCACAGGGTCTGACCCTGTGGATCAGCAGCATTTGGTAGCTCCTCTGTGAAAATCATGAACCATCATTTCTGCCAACTGCCAGAGCCAACTGTTTTTATTCCTGCGCCTTCTTAAAACTTCCCTTATGCATTTTTATGCAACAGTGGAATAAATCTAGTTTGTGAAATTGTATCCCAGCTATATCCCCACTTTTTCCCATGGAACTACCTTTATTCTTGGTTAATGATTTTTCCTTTCTGCTGATTGTGTAAAGCTCTGGTTCTAAAATGTCAAGTAAAAGCTTCACAAAAGAAGGAATCATTTGAACTGTTGCCTTCTGAAAATCTATAAGGCATTGTCCCTCAGTTCTTTTCCCAAAATTATTTTTATTCCTGAGGGCAATGTTTCTGGCTTATTATTCTTCCTTTGTGGATTCATAGAAAATATTTCTCCAAATTGAGTTTTAACATGTAAGAAAGTAAATGGAAATTAATATCCATAAAAAAATCTTCAGTATCCTCAATTTATTTTCAATGTGTATATCAGCTTCTGTTAGCTCCTGCTCTTTATTAAATTGAACTACATCAGAGGGACAGTTTAGTTCATTTGGGTTCCCCAAAGGATTGAGCCTGAAGGATGCAGCATGATGTATGGAGCCAGTGGATTGGCGTCATTTTAAATCCCTCTTAAGGCATTGAATCCTAGAATTGTATATTTGCTTCTGTTGAAAGAATAAAAAGCCTATCTTTGATGCTGTTGTTTTCACAAAATCACACCTTAAAAAATTAATCTTGATAACAGAAAAAGTGAGTCCTAAATGCCTTACTTCATTCACAAGTACAGTGAAATATTTATTATTCCCACATGAGACCCCAGTGCTGGGTGGTCAGCTACTTGCTATTGATGGGAATTTTTCTCATTTCACCTGAATGTTTGGCTGGGATAGACTCAGCCACTTTCATTGCATAGCACAGAGTGTCTGTCTATTACAGTCTTAGTACAATAGTGCCTCATTCAGACCTTGAAGACTAAGGGGCTCCAGGTTCTTGATGCTTTGCTTTTTGCTTCCTTAAGCTGTGTGCCCCTTTGCTTATGTCGGATAATGAGGAGCTGCTCCTGCCCCCCTGGCAGTGGGCATGCCTAAGCTGTTTGTGCACTGTCTGGGCCACCTAGATGAGTATTGCTTGGCTATACTCTAAAAGTTGCTTTTCCTGCCGAAAATCTAACTTCCCTGATTTTGGGGGCTTGTTTTAGGTTATCCTTCTCAACCAGTTGAACAGAGGCCACTTCAGCAGATGCCTCCTCAGCTCATGCAGCATGTGGCACCCCCGCCACAGCCACCACAGCAGCAGCCGCAGCCACAACTGCCGCCACCACAGCAGCAGCCACCACCTCCCAGTCAGCCACAGTCGCAGCAGCAGCAGCAGCAGCAACAACAACAACAAATGATGATGATGCTCATGATGCAGCAGGACCCCAAATCAGTTAGGCTTCCGGTCTCCCAAAGTGTCCACCCCCCACGGGGCCCCCTGAACCCAGACTCCCAGAGAATGCCCATGCAACAGAGCGGCAGCGTGCCTGTTATGGTCAGTTTGCAAGGACCTGCTTCCGTGCCACCATCACCTGATAAGCAAAGAATGCCAATACCTGTGAATACTCCTTTGGGAAGCAATTCAAGGAAAATGGTATACCAGGAGAACTCCCAGAATCCTTCTAGCTCACCACTGGGAGAAATGTCCTCGCTCCCTGAAGCAAGTGGCAGTGAAGTACCATCTGTCTCAGGAGGCCCAAATAACATGCCTTCACATTTAGTAGTTTCCCAGAATCAGTTAATGATGACAGGGCCAAAACCTGGACCATCGCCCCTTTCTGCAACTCAAGGTGCAACTCCCCAGCAACCCCCTGTAAATTCCCTGCCCAGCTCTCATGGCCACCATTTTCCAAATGTGGCTGCTCCAACCCAAACATCTAGGCCTAAAACACCGAACAGAGCCAGCCCCAGACCCTACTATCCTCAGACACCCAACAATCGCCCTCCTAGCACAGAACCTTCAGAAATCAGTCTGTCTCCAGAAAGACTCAATGCCTCCATTGCAGGACTCTTCCCCCCACAGATTAATATTCCTTTACCTCCTAGGCCAAATTTAAACAGGGGCTTTGATCAGCAGGGCCTAAATCCAACAACTTTAAAGGCCATTGGGCAAGCACCTTCGAATCTTACCATGAATAATCCTTCCAATTTTGCTGCCCCACAAACTCACAAATTAGATTCTGTGGTGGTGAATTCTGGAAAGCAGTCTAATTCTGGAGCAACAAAACGGGCTAGTCCGAGCAACAGTCGCAGGTCTAGTCCTGGGTCCAGTAGGAAAACTACCCCAAGTCCTGGGAGGCAAAATTCAAAAACCCCTAAACTTACTCTGGCCTCTCAAACAAACACAGCTCTGTTGCAGAATGTGGAGTTGCCAAGAAATGTATTGGTCAGTCCCACTCCTTTGGCCAATCCCCCTGTACCTGGGAGCTTCCCTAACAACAGTGGGCTGAATCCTCAGAATCCTACTATGCCTGTGGCTGCAGTGGGAGGTGTTCTGGAGGATAACAAGGAGAGCTTGAATGTGCCTCAGGACAGCGATTGCCAGAATTCCCAGGGTAGGAAGGAGCAGGTAAACATTGAGCTCAAAGCCCTCCCTGCCCAAGAAGTTAAAATGGTTGTTTCTGAAGATCAGTCTAAAAAGGACGGGCAATCTTTGGATCCTAACAAACTTCCCGGTGTCGAAGAGAACAAAAATTTGGTGTCTCCTGCTATGAGGGAAGCACCCACATCGTTAAGTCAACTTCTTGATAACTCTGGAGCTCCTAATGTGACCATTAAACCCCCTGGGCTTACAGATCTGGAAGTAACGCCTCCAGTAGTTTCTGGGGAGGACCTGAAAAAAGCATCTGTCATTCCCACACTGCAGGATCCGTCTTCTTCTAAAGAACCCTCTAATTCCCTAAATTTACCTCACACTAATGAGCCGTGTTCAACCCTTGTGCATCCAGAATTGAGTGAGGTCAGTTCTAATGTTGCACCAAGCATCCCTCCAGTAATGTCAAGACCTGTCAGCTCTTCCTCCATCTCTACTCCCTTGCCCCCAAATCAGATAACTGTTTTCGTTACTTCCAATCCTATCACGACTTCAGCTAATACATCAGCAGCTCTGCCGACTCACCTGCAGTCTGCATTGATGTCAACAGTCGTCACAATGCCCAATGTGGGTAGCAAGGTTATGGTTTCTGAGGGACAGTCAGCTGCTCAGTCTAATGCCCGGCCTCAGTTCATTACACCTGTGTTTATCAATTCATCCTCAATAATTCAGGTTATGAAAGGATCACAGCCAAGCACAATTCCTGCAGCCCCACTGACAACCAACTCTGGCTTGATGCCTCCCTCCGTTGCAGTTGTTGGCCCTTTACACATACCTCAGAACATAAAATTTTCTTCTGCTCCTGTACCACCTAGTGCCCCCTCCAGTAGTACTGCTCCAAATATACAGACTGGTCGACCCTTGGTCCTTAACTCACGAGCCACCCCTGTTCAGCTTCCTTCCCCCCCATGTACAACTTCTCCAGTTGTCCCTCCTCATCCCCCTGTCCAGCAAGTGAAAGAAATGAATCCAGATGAGGCTAGTCCTCAGGTGAGCACCTCAGCAGATCAGAGCACTCTTCCCTCTTCACAGTCAACCACAATTGTTTCTCCCCTTTTGACCAATAGTCCAGGCTCCTCTGTCAACCGGCGAAGCCCAGTCTCATCTAGTAAGGGCAAAGGAAAAGTGGACAAAATCGGCCAGATTTTGCTGACCAAGGCATGTAAGAAAGTTACAGGCTCTCTTGAGAAAGGGGAAGAGCAATATGGTGCAGATGGAGAGACTGAAGGCCAAGGGCTAGAGACCACAACTCCAGGGCTCATGGGAACAGAGCAGTTATCCACAGAGCTGGACAGTAAAACCCCAACACCCCCAGCACCCACTCTGATAAAAATGACCTCTAGCCCCGTGGGCCCGGGCTCCACCTCAGCAGGACCCAGCTTACCTGGCGGTACTCTCCCCACCAGTGTACGCTCGATAGTAACCACTCTGGTACCCTCTGAGCTCATCTCTGCGGCGCCGGCCACAAAAAACAATCATGTTGGCATAGCATCTGAGCCACTTGCGGGTGGCCTAGTGGAGGAGAAGGTGGGATCTCATCCAGAGCTTCTACCCAGCATAGGTATGTACTCGGGGCCTGGCATCATCTCCTCGTGTCAATTTTATGATGACCTATCCCACAAAAGAAAGCATGACTTCTCTTCTACTTGGTTGAAGAAGAGTGGGCTAAATGGCAATAGTGGTAGTTTCATTTATTAGAAGTACATTGGGAAATATACTTGAAAACCCATGTTAAGTTTACATTCATTAATAGGTTCTCTCTCAGCTCCTAAAATAATGGCAGACCTTTCATTTATATAAAGCTTTTCATTTTACAAGGAAACATCTTTACCTGTTATCTCACGTTATCTTGATACCAACCATGTCAGGGAGCCCTTAACCCAAGTCCGATTCCGTGAGTGAGAAGATTGAAACTCAGAGTTCAATATTTGTTCAAAGTTGATACTGTGAACCTTCAGTTTAACATTGTCAGTTTAACCCTTCAGAGCAGGGTTCTCATAGCCCCTTCCTCATTATACTGTATCCCAGAGACTATTCCTTTCTGACTGTCTACTCCAGAGGAGAACTTTTCAGAAAACTAAGTTTCATGACAGTAGACACAGGAGAAGCAAAGTGGTTGAGAGACAGATAGGCTTGAGTTAGTATCACAGTGCCACCATTTACCAGCTCTATGGGTTTAAGTAAGTTGCTCAACTACTCCAAACTTGAGTTTCTTCCTTTTGTAACAAGGGAACAACAGTAGTTCTAAGAGTTCATTGAGATAATGCATATAATGTGCTTAGCACAGAATATAGTAATGAATAAATGGAAAAAAATTATTACTGATTTCTCTTTGACACAGTTTTTCATAAATTAGACCATTCCAATTCATGTATATCTAGTTCAAATTATTTCCTATGTACTGTTAAGATGGGCAAATGATGGGAGCGTAGGTATCCTTATGCCTCCCCTCCCCCCTTCACACCCCGCCACACCCCACCCCCCCTCCCCCACGCACACACACACGTCTCTCCTGTGAGACCTAAGTGATGCAGAAGCTCTATTTTCCCCAAGTGGAGTCAGTCACACAATGCCGAAGCTGAGAAGGACCTTTGCTATATCCTAGGGCAGCTAACAGTGCTTTTCTCGTTGAATGCAAGCTAAAATGTTTTGAGTGGTAAGCACCTAGGAGGAGGGTCAGAAAGAACATAAGCTTCAGGTTATGATCAGAGTTCAAATTCTAGTTCCACTGGTTACCAATCACAGTTGGATAAATTCCTTAACCTCTTATAAGCCATGTACTTCACCTGTAAAACAGAGTTTGTAATTCCTACCTCCCAAAATATACAAAGATAAGAGGAGACGACAGCATAATGTGGCCAGCACACTGCCTCACACAGAGCTTTAGAAAGGTTAATTCCCCCTCTCCCTCTTCAATGCTAGAGACACGGAGAGATAAAGACCCTTAAGGAGTTCATTGCCGTTGCAGGAGACAGAGACTTCACAGGGCTGGGTGCCCTAAGTTTCTGGTTCAAATTCTGTGAATGTAGATGACTCCTAAGAATGAAAAAGAAACGTGGTGTGAGTTAAATATATTTTCTGCTATTAAGTGTTTCTGTTGTACTTCTGGAGGGATCTGCCCACCCCCCCCTCCACCCCCCCACTGCACACACATACCAAGAGAATAATGGTGAAGTGATTAGGGAATATTTTTATATGGGTCATATATAATACTAGAGAAATATATGAGCTTTGCGAAGATGAACCTGCAGTTTAAAAAAACCTCAATTTTAAGATTGTTTCCATTCTTCTAGGTTTTTATCTTGAAAATGTGAGAGATCAATACTGGAGTTAAAAGTAGGATTTAAGATGACGGTTTTAGGCTTTATCAGATAAACATCCAAAAAAAATTCTTAACACAAAGGCATTATTGACTAAGCAGGGAGAGAAATATACAAAATTCACAATTTCCACAAGAGGATAAAACATTGTTACTAAGTTTATCTAGGATGTTAGACTGAAATGTCAAGATAGGAGGACATAATCCTTGAATGACTGTGGCATATCTATGCCCTTAATCTTTATTGTATGATCCAGTAAGCCTCCATTCTAGAGTACATTGTGTATCCTGTTCCATTCCTCTTCAGGGACCTAAGTAGTCTCTGTCCTCCGAAGCCTAATTCTGATGTTTCTCCCTCTAATGTACCATCAGTTTTCTCAGTCTAGAATTGATCTCCTTTTCTTTCGATTCCCATAGCACTTTCTACCTTATGAATCTTCTTCATATAACATCCCAGTGGACTCCAGAGTACCACATTTGTGTATCTTATTTTTGATACTGGACTGAACAAAAAGAAAAATTAGTCTCTAACGGTGCCTGGAACAGCGCCTTGCCCCTAGAAGTTCTTGGTAACTGTTTGTTATATAAGTAAATAACATCAAATAATGTATTCATCAAGTATGAATTGAATATCTGCTCGATGACCATCACTCTTTCCAGGTGCTATACAAAAGTACAAAATGAATTTTAAGATTCAAGTCTCAAGGGGTGTAGTCTTTAGAGGAATGAGAAATTTTTTAAATGCTGAGGTAAATGGTATCATTGTTCTCTGCAAGTGGTTCAGTTTGCCTACTAAGGGGTGTTTTGGGGGTTAAGTTTTGAAATGTCCTTTCAAGGCCAGTATCAAGTACTGCCCTCCAAGCGTATATGTATTTCAGCAGTTACTTAGCCCTTGAGTCAGTCAATGCCTTCGGTTTTGTTGAGAAAAGAAAGTAAAAGGCCTGTATTTTTTTTTCCTTGCCTTAGCCCCTTCACCGAGTTTAGTTGCAAAGGAAACTCCAGCCACAACACCACAGGGGCCTGGTGCCAGACCAGGTAAGGCATGCTTTGGAAAAACTTCTCTGAGTGGAATGGATTATATGTGAAGGAACTGCTGCTGTCCTCAGGGTGCCAGGAAGTGACTGAAACTCTCTCACCTGCTGGCTTCAGAGCAGACCTCAGATGAGTGGCAGGGTTTGTGCAGGACTGTTAGGGTTCTTTTCCCCCCGACTGGCTTGCTGTCTTATGCGTTCCTGGTGTCAGCCAGGGAACCCAGGAAGGGTGTTGCGGTGCCCATTGTCTGCCACCTAGCTGTGGATGGTTTCCATTGGACTGTTTGCCCTGTTGCATGACCCTGGCACTCATAGCTGGCAGCTGACTGGCCCATGGTAACTTGCTAGGGTGGCAAGCGTTCCTACACTCAGTAATTGCATATTCATGACAGGAGTGGAGGCTTGTTCTGAGAACCTCTGCTACAGTGAGGTAGCCACTTTTCCTGGGAGTCAGTCATTTCAGTCCTCTCTGGATGGCATTATGTTTCCCATGACCAAGAAATTGCAAATAGCATGAAGGATGGTGTTTCTGGAAGGTGGAGTCCATGGTAATCTGACAGATAATTGCTGTGGAATGCTGGGTCAGCTCAGAATGCGTGAGGATCTTGATGGCAATAACAGTACTGCCTTCATAGATAAATAGTGTAAGTGTGTTACAGTTTAATCTTGGCCTGGCCCTTTGTCACTGAACATATTGAGAGATACCAAAAAAAAAGTATGACACTTTTCACTCAGAGGTTAGAATCTCATTTACAGTCCAGTTCACACTTGAAAAAATTTGTAAGGAAAAAACAGTATTACCATGTTTAGCTTTGTGGGCCTAAATCAGTGAAATTAAGCTATAACTTGTGATTTTTTTAAAGATTTTATTTTTAAGTAATTGTTACACCCACAGTGGGGTTTGAACCCATGACCCCAAGATTAAGAGTCACATGCTCCACCAACTGAGCCAACCAGGCACCCTAACTTGTGTTTATTTTAAAAGCTGCTTCGGGTGCTATGTGCTATGTTATGTTCTATTGCACACTCTGGGTAAAATCAGGCTTCTGAAAAGAATGGTTGAGCAAAAAGCGTTTCTGCCATTCAGATTCTTCCTTTGCTACCAACTACCCACATGATGCATGACATTGTGCTAGGCACCTGACAAGGATAGGAGTGGAGCAAATCATTCACAGAAGGTATTAGATGGTAATGTTCATTTTTGGCGAGAAAAGGAGCAACTAAAAGAGGAAGGGAATTACATTTTCTGCCCCAATTCTTTACTCCAGAAAAATGTGCTTTACTATATCGTACATCTTCCTCAAAATAATTGGCCAAAGAATCCTATTGCTTTTAAAAGTTTGACTTAAATGAATCTCCTTAAAATACCCTCATAGTCACTAATTGCCTCACCAGATTCCTTTGATCTCTACTAATGTGAATTAGCTGTAATAGTGTTAAAGTTCTCAAAAGCACTGACTTTTGTTTCACATGAGCAAACTAATAAAATTTTTTGGTAATCAGCCTCTTTTGAGCTGTTTTCATTTTTGAGCACACATTACCTGAGTTTGTGTGCAGGCAACAGAGACCCAGTGAGTTGGTATCTATTTCAAGTGGAGGGTTTCCAGGTTTTATGGGTTAGATGTTGGGAGCTAAGTAGCAAATGAGAAGCAAGGATTCCCTCATCTTGCATTGAAGGCAGAGGGATGCAAGGGATTCCAGCATGAAGGCTGCATTGACATGAGTATCCTAACAATAACAGCAGCTAATTTTGAGTTCTTACTAAGAGCCAGGTGCTGTACTGAGTTTTTATATGTATTGTTCCATTTAATCTTAATTTTGAGGTGAGTAAAGTGGTTGTCCCCATTTTTCAGATGAGGCATTGAGCACAGAGAGTCAAGCACAGGGGTACATGGCTAATCAATGGCGTCAGAATTCTAACCTATGCACTCTGATTTCACTGCCTTCAAGGAAGTTAACGTGTAATCTCTGGGGTAGATGAGGCATGTACACTGAATCTGCTGTGCTGAATTCTCTATAAGGGGAGGCAGGAACAGGTACAGAGCTGTGGGAGGCCAGAAGCAGGAGAGATCACTGCTGTCTGGTGCATTAGGAAAGTCTTCTGGAAAGATGAAACTCTAAAAGTGATGTTTTTCTGCTGATGCTGAGAAAGAAGTGCCTGGTAAACCCATAGAATATTCATTTAAGCAAAACCCTGCTAGACAAATTACTGAGATTTTCCTTTCTTAGAGGGTATTGTGGGGAGTTTGAGGAAGAGAGGAATGTAATGGAGTCTGTAGGCATTAGCTCAAAGCAAAGCAGTCTGCACTCTGTAACTCAGTGAGGAAGTCCTTTGGAGGAGAATGCATCCTTAATATATATTTAAGACATATTTTAAGATTACTGCCTTTAAAAACAAGTATGAAGAGGTTAGGGATATTTTAAGAAAGAAACCAATCTCTTCTACAAGAGAGGAAGAGGCTTATTTTACTAATCTAGTTATAGCTGGGTGAAATATGAACCAGGTAGTGTGAATCTAGTTCTATTGATCCAAACAGGATTATTTCACAGTGTGGAGTAGAAATAAAAATAGACCAAGTAAGTGTCTTATGCCCCAGACTACTGAGTTGTGTCCCTGCCAACTCTGTCTCCATACCATGTAGGGTGAGGATCCTGCTGGGCATGAAGACATGTTAGCCTAAATAGGGCATTTAGAATTCTGAGACACCTCCCTTCTCCCAGTGGACATAGACACCAGAAGCTCCCACATCTCATTTCTGTCCTTTGTATTTTTCACAGAACTTGAGGCAAATGCTGCCATGGTCTCTGGACAAAGGTAAGATGATCATTCTGCAGACTAAGCGTGAAAACGGCATAAGCCTCTTTGAAGGGAAGGGTATCGGCTTTCTCATCCTTTAAACCTCTCTTCACCTTGTCCTTTTTCCTTGACTCATTGTGCCAGTCTGTTTTCCCTGCTAAAACAGGGGAGCTGTCATGAGTCCTAACCCCTGAGAGGTAACATTTCCCTTAACAAAGCTTGGTGGCCAAGTTTCTACCTTTTTTGGTTGTTTTGAAAATTGAATGAGATAACATGTTCAGCACTCACCATAGTGAGTAAATAGTAAGTTCAGTATGTAAGAACTGTTGTTATATTGTCATTAATAATAGTCCTTGCAACACCTTCTAAAGCATAGCTGTTTGATCCTCCAGGCTTAAGAGAGAAAGCCAGACAGGGTCTGAACCCCAAAATTCATGCTTTTCCGGTTATACTACAAAGCCCCACATAACCTAATAAAATGAAATACACCTGTGGCTTCACTAACTCCATGGAAAGGAGGAGGAATAGTTCCAAAGTAATTCCTTTTTTAATCTAGTAATGCATTGGATAACATTTTAGAGAATTTATCATATTTGTACAACTTAGTTTATAAAACACCTTCACAATCATTTTCTCATTTAATCCTATCCACCCTTTGAGGTGGTCATAATAACCAACATCTATCTGAATGCATCTCATGCTATGCACTGGTTTGCAAGCCGCTTAAGTGTATCATCTCATTGAATTTTCACAGTATCTATTAGGAAAGTAAATTCTGTCTTACCGGTAAGGAACCTGAAGCTCAGAGAAGTCAACTAAATTGCCCAAGGCCACAGATTTAGTAAATGGTGCAACTGATATCCAAACTCAGGTGCCCTGATTCCAGAACCCTCACACTTATGTATTGTAGCAGACAAAATGGGGATTATAGATCAAGAACCTGAAGCATAGAGGAAGTTAAATATCATGTCCAATAAGTATATAGGTAAGACTTGACCCCTGTTCTTCTGCCTCACAGATTCATTGGCATTCCTACTACATATTTCTCCCTGTTTTTATTTGAATTGGCTAATATTTGAATTCATTTGCCCTTACCAAGCATACTCCAGCTGTGTGGCTACACAAAGAAGATAATCAGATCAAAAAAGGGTATTTGTTTCCAGAGCTATCTGAGTACTGACCATATGAACAGCAGGACAGTACTTCTGTGGCTTTTGTTTTGCCAGGAGAAAGAGGCACCTCTGTTAGGAATCTTTCTTCCTCAGAGACTTTGACCATTTTCGGGGCTCCTAGCCAGAAAGCCATCCTTTACCATCTCTAAAAGGATGTGTGAATACCCCTGACTTACAGTTCTACCCCAGCTCTGGCCTTGCCTCTTCTTCACTTGACTTGGTTCATGGGGCAGTTGTTAGATATAAAGCAAGATGGTGAACAGTATGGCCAAATTCCCAGCTATCGTACCACCAGTGAAGGGTCCTATGGCAGGAATGAACAATGGAGGGGTAGAGGGAGTTCATAGGCCATGGTTAATGCCTCTAAGGAGCTCCTGATCTAGTGGAAGGCAGAAGATATTAAAATAAAATATGCTGTACAACCTGATGGGTGCTCTTGAATGCCAGATACAGACTGTGAACCCAAAAAGAAGAGACAGCTTTACTTGGGGAGTAAGGGTCAAGGAAGACTTCCCAGAAGAGACATCCCTTTAACCAGCTTGTTTTGTTGCATTACGTTTGTTTAAGTTCCATGCCTTACAAGCAAGTTTAATCAGCGTTTTTTTCCCTAATGATTTTGACATGCATTTTTTTTGAACCATGCAAGTAGTAAAAAGTTTATTAAAGAAAATTTGAAATTCAGATCAGAGAATTAAAAAGAAGAAAATTACCAGAGCGCGTGAGTGGCTCAGTCAGTTAAGTGTCCGACTTCAGCTCAGGTTATGATCTTGCAGTTTGAAAGTTCAAGCCCTATGTCAGGCTCTGTGCTGACAACTCAGAGCCTGGAGCCTGTTTGGATTCTGTGTCTCCCACTCTCTCTGCCCCTCTCCCACTCTCACTCTTTCTCTCTCAAAAATAAATAATAAACTTTAAAAATTTTTTAAAGAAGAAATTACCAATAAACCAGTATTCCTACGACTCAGACAATATTCACTATGTATATTTTAGTTCATTTTCTACTTCTCTTCAGAGTATGTATACAGATAGGGAATATTTTATATGTAAACACTATAATATTTTTATATATAGTGATATATATATAAGCATTATACACACGTGTATTTCACACCCATTCATTCGTATGTAGTTACATATATATGCTCAACATGTCTTATGACGAAAATAGGATTATACTATTCATAACATTGGTAACTTTTTTCCCACAGTAATGTGTCATGAACAGTTTTTATCATTAAATAGCTTTCTACAACATGATTTTTCATGACTGAATGTGAATGTGCCATGTTTTAGTTTTAAAATCTGTTGTAAAGCATTTAGGTCTTCTGTCTTTATTAGTACTTATATAATGCTTTGACATCCTGTGTGTAATTACAGCTCTGTAAAAAGATTTGTTTCCTTAGGCACCTAGAAATGGAATTGCTGAGCCAGAGGATTACACCAGGGTTTCTCAGCCTCAGCGTTATTGACAGCTTGGACCAGATAATTCTTTGTTGGGGTTGGGGGGGAAGAGCTGTCTCATGCATTATAGAATATTTAGTGGCATGCCTGGCCTCTGCCCAGAAGATGCCTGTAGCATCCCCCACTCAGTCACGGCAGTCATCTTAACAATCAGAAATGTCTCCAGACATTTTTAAATTGCTAAATGTCTCCTGGGAGGCCAAAATGCCTCCTATTGATAACTGTTGGGTTACATAATTTACACTCTGATCAGGAGTTTCTGTCCTCATACCCTCAGTAGTACTGGATATTACCAATTTTAAATCTTTGCAAACTAAAAAAAGGGGATTGAGGTAGGGGTAATCAGTATACCCAGCAGTATATATACTCTGAATACATTCTCATGTGTATTCTATAATGTGACTTAGGCCATTATATGATTATACAGGCACATAGAAAATACCAGTACATATTAGTAATTTCCTAAATTTCAGATACTATTAACTTTTGAAAAGGAATATTGTTATTTTAAGAAAAGGGTGAGGAAGTTTTGGAATTTTTATTCCAAGTTCTTAATTTCTTTTACCTGTTTTTCCACAATTTCACCAGCAATATGCTTTTTAGTATTTTATTTTACTACTGTAACAAGCTAGACTCACTTTTAAATTGTGAGTAATATAGAAGGTATTTTGTTTATTGTCCCAGAGTGGAATATTTTCTCTTCAGAATGACTGTATAGTTCTTAATCTCCTGCCTCACAAATGAAGCTCTATCTGAAGAGCTTTTTTGTGTGTGTGACTTGATTCCCTCTCCTTCTTGGAAACTTTGTGCTTCCCTCTGTCAGCAGTGAGCCCAAAGAGATCATTGAAAAGTCCAAAACCCCAAGCCGAAGAAACTCCCGAACTGAAGAGCCAACTGTGGCTTCTGAAAGCGTGGAAAATGGACATCGCAAGCGATCCTCTCGGCCTGCTTCAGCCTCCAGCTCTACTAAAGGTTAGCAGTGCAGTGTGGGTGCTTTTGTGGGTCAGATAGAAGAATGGGGTCTTTATCACCACAGCAGAGGACTTTGTCTTTTATCTATGCTTCTGTTACTTTGACTTCTACTGTCTGTCCCTCCTTTGTTTGTTAGTTCATTTACCTGTGTGTTTTCTGTGTATGTGCACAGAGCAGCAAGCACTGTTGGGGAAAAAAAAAAAGAACATAACAGGGCAGATTGATTCGTGATCACCACTTCAGATATGTGCTCAATATGGCCCAGCCATCCTTCTGTGATCAACTCTCTTTTCCACTCCTCTGGCCCCTACTTTCTCTCCCCTCTCTCAGCAGAGACTCTCACCTCTCCACAGAGAAAATAGAACTGCTTCAGCTGTCACTACCAAGACCTAAATCTACTAGGATCCTCCTTTGCTCCTACTATAATAGAGCAGCTGTCCCTCCTCCAGTCTAAGGCCAGTTCCTCCACTTGTGCCTCTTTGATCCCATCTTCTCTGACCTTGTCAAGAACCTTACACTACTACCAGTTTTCTTTCCTGTATTGATTGCTGTCTCCTTTTTTAATTCATGATGTCCTTGGTTTCTGTGACCTAGAGCTCTCCATAGTTTTCTCTCTACCTCTCTGGCTTTTCCTGCTCAATCTCTGTAGCCAGTTATTAGATGTTGCCCTTCCTCACAGTTTGATCCTGAGTCACCCTTTCTCTTCAACTCTTCTCTCCCTAATTGATCTCACTCATGCCCTTCTTTTTTAGTTACAACTTTTCACAGATGACTCCTAAATTTGCATTTCTAGTACAGACCTCTAAAAATCTTAGACAACTGCATGTACATCCTTACCAGGACTTCAAATTCAACATGTCTGAAACCAGACTTGTGATTTTCACCCCCACTATCAGGTCATCTGCCAGTGTTCCCCACCTCAGGGAATAGCACCACCATCTGTCGATTGGGCAAGTCCTCCTTGGCATCTCTCCCTCATCCTCACATCTCTCATGTTCGTTACCAAAAGCTGCTGATTTTATTTCAAGTGGCCCAAATTCATCCCCTTTGCCCCATCTTCATTGCTACTGTAGCTTAAAACCCTTTGGTGATTTACATTGTAATTTGGATTAAAGTCTGAAAGTACCAACATGGATTAGAAAGGTTCTATGTGGTCTGGCCCCTGTCAGCCTCTCCTGGCCTCATCTGACTTCCCTCAGCAACTCAGACATGCCGCCCTCTCGTCACAAGCCTGTGTGTGTGTACACCCACTGCAGGGAGTGTTTTTCCCTCTTCCTTCCTCCCTTCTCCTCATTAACCTACTCTTTGTACTTAGCTCACTTGACACTGCTATGAGGAATCACAGCCCCATGTTCTCCTTCATAATACCACAGCTTTAATTTTATATTTATTTATGTGATAATTAATATACATGCCCTGTTAGGGCAGGAGTTTGTCTGGTTTTGCTCACCACTATATCCTCGGTACCTGGTACAGTGCCTTATACAAAGAGGTATATAATCAGTAACTATTATATTAATAACCATCTATCAAATATATATTAAGTACTTACTACATGCCAGGCTCTGGGGATGTAATAGTGAAAAGGGAGAGTCTCTGTCTTCATCATATCAGTTATATACCAGCCAGAAAGACAGACTAATACAGCGTGTTAAATGTTAAATGCTATGATAACAAACTTACATGGTACTGTAGGAGCATATTGCTGGGATGCTTTACTCCTCTGCCTAGTCATAGAAGGCTTTGAAAAAATGATGTTTAAGTTGAGACCTGAAGAATGAGGAGGCATTATCCAGGCTGTGGGAGTTGAATGAAATATTCTGGGCAAAAGTACGGCATGTGCAAAGGCCCAGATCTGAGGGAGAGTCATCCCCTCTGGGAATGTGCTGAGCTTGAGTAGCTCAGCTTAGGCAAGAGGTGGAATCCTGGCCAAGTGCCTGATACCAGCAGGGCTGCTGAGACGCAGTCCAGTACCATTGGGATGCCAACCTGAAGATGAGGGCAGGTTGTGGTGCGCCAACACAGACACTGACCTGAGAACTCAGCTGTTATTGGCAGGTTGTGTTTCTCGGCAAGAATTTCACAATTCCTCATGAGAGCCCCTGGGTAAGCCACAGGTCTACAGATCATACAGGTAAAGCAGAGGTGTAGAAGTTACCTTACCTCAGCCCATCAGAGAGGGAGGAACCTTTTTTCCTCTCCAGGCATACTGTGTACACCACAAGCAGAGTCCTCTTAGGTATCCCCACTTTGATGCCGAAATGGAATCAGCCACTTTTCTTCCTCCTCCCTGGGAATTATCTCCCAGGCAGAGATTTGTTTGGAAGGAAGCACTCCTTTCAGTATATTGAATACTAAACTTAGAACACTAAAGGGAAGATTCCTAGAGTTCTGTGGGAAAATCTGCTTCCCCTCAGTTCTTTGTATTCTTTATTTAATGTTTGTTTATGTATTTATTTAGAGAGGTTGAGACAGAGAGAGTGCAGGGGAGGTCAAAGAGAGAGGGAGAGAGAGAAAGAATGCCAAGCAGGCTCTGCGCTGCCAGCACAGAGCCCATTGCGGGGCCTGAACCCATGAACTGTGAGATAGTGACCTGAGCTGAAATCAAGAGTCAGACACTTAACCAGCTGAGCCACCCAGGTGCCCCTCAATTCTTTGTATTCTTTTGGCCCCTCACTTTCCCAGAGATCGAAGTTTTCTAGGCTATAGAATATGGTGTGTAATTACCTTTAAAGCAGGAAATAAGTGTTGACCTTTAGAGATGTCACACACCAGATTTTTGGAAACTTCATCTAAGTCCAAACCCTCAAGATAATAAGGATGTCATTTATAGTGTACCAGAAAGAATTAATCAAAGGAGCAGCTGGGACAGTTAAGAAGAGATGCCCAAATTAGGGCCAGTTTGTAGAGAACTGCCAGCCAAGCAAAGATGGAAAGCTGGAACGTGTTTTAGAAGAGGGTGGGGAGTAGGCGTGTACACTTAAGGACGTTGTCCCAAGGTGGTATTCATGTATTCCAACATGGTATTCATGGAATGCCTGCCCCATCCGTGTTCTGAAGCTTAGCAACTAGCTTAGGAAAGGCCATAATAACTTGAAAGCTTTGTGAGTTTGCATGGAGGGGTGCTGGATGTCTCCTGTGAAGATAAAGAGAGCTCCGGCCAAACCCCAGGAATCAGTCATGTACAGATCTCTACATCAGCTTCAAGCCCTCAGGCTCCCAGTTCTGAACTCCCAGGGTAAGTTACCTTTTGTACCCAAGATGAGTGCTATAGCTGTTTTGGGTTTTAAGTGCTAGAGCTCTTGGATCCAAATTAAAGAATAAATATGCATATTATTTGGGCTGCTATGTTGTATCCAAAACTCTGAACCAAAGTCATAAAATAACTTTTTGTGATGTATTTGAGCCCATACCCAGGGAATGATCATAAAATATCATGGTAGTTTCCTTCAAGTTTTGAGGGGAGAAAAAGGTTTGCCTTTTTTGCACTCATACAATGTGGGTCATATTTGCACAAACAGAATCAGAAATGGTCTGTGTTTTTCATGAGAACCTTGAAATCAGCTGAGAAATATGAGCGGTGTATAATGAGAAATACTGGTACATTTGTATTGTCAGAGAACCAGTGACATTAATTATGCTCCTGCTGTGAGAACAGAGTTTGCTTATCTCGTGCTGGCCAAGGCCTCCTGTACTGCCAGGTTGGAGCAGGTGGGACAGATTATTTCTGGGCAAGTCTAGAGAGGCACACATGGTTAATAGGTCACTCTTTAACCTATTGTTTTGTTTTTGATTGTTGGGTTCCCCCCCCATCCCACTTTTAATTACAGACACAAAAATTGGCTCTCACAAACTAGTGAGCTTCTTTTTAAAATTGCGCTTGGTCAGGTGTGTTGTTACAAATATGCAAATGAGTAGTTCCACTTCCTGATATGAGGTGTTGCCTATTAACACAGAAATGATTTTTCTCATTTTTCTTGTCATTCTTCATTTACTCTTCTGTTAATAATAGTTTTTATATTATGCTTTCAATTGGAAAAAAGATTAGTAGTTAAAAATGTAAAGTTCAATGCATAAGTTTGAAACCAGGGAAGGTATGCTAATATGAAGGAAGTTCAGAGCAACTTATAATCAGTAGCAGCTGTGGGTGTTCCTGGAATGCCTTAAGATGCCTCTGATAGCAAAGTGGGGTGAGAGTCCTACCCTCCCCACAGTCAGTGACTTGAGAAGCAACAATCTCAAAAAACATTCTTAAAATGAAAATGTTATTGTGGAAATGTAAATGAACATTATATGGAGAAAACTCTGAACAGTAACTGCCTGAAACTGCACTCTTGTAGTAGCATCATTCAGAAAGCAGCCATGAAAATTTTGAAAGGAAAGTTTCAGAATTTTCTTTACAAATAAATAGAAATCTTGGCTAGAAGTAGTACAGTAAAAAGCATAATGAAGTGAGCGAGGTCAAGGTCATTTTCTAAAACTCCTTGAACGGTAAAGGTAAACTCCACATAGTAGAAGATTTAATAAACCCTTGTACTGTAGATTTGGCCAAATTTGCTTAAGGTCAAAATGAGGCAACCAGTGTGTGTGTGGGGGGGGGGAAATGCCCATGTCAAATTATAAATGTAAATGTTCTCCAAGGATGTATATACAACCATCTGAAAGACTGTTATTGACCCAGTTACTTACCATATACTTTGTTCTAAAATATTACTATAAATGATGTTACTTTTAGTCTTTGGACTACTTTTATATCTCTCAAGACATTGATTTGTAAAAATCGTTGATGGTTGAAAAAACTTGGATTTTCCAACAATGTATGTAATATTTATTTTGCTAGTATGGTATTGAGTATGGGACTTGGGAGTGGGATTATGCACAGTCAGTTAAGGTAGGCAGCCTTTAGGAACAGACTTGATGTACACTCTGAATGTACCATCAACCACTTCATTACTTCCCTAGAATTCCTTTACCTTCAAGAGGTAACCTCCAGATTCTCTTATTGTGTTCAGCGGAGTAGTAAAAGTTGTAACATTTTGGAGGAAGTATAAAGTTGAACTACAAAAACAAAAAACTCATCTTTTCAGATAGATTTATAAAGACTTCAAAAGTGACATTGTCCTGTGACCGAGATTGCCTAAATTTATCTAGCGAAGGTGATAAAGGACTTCAAAATCAGGTTGATACAGCTTTTTCCCTCATGGAAGTATAAAAGCGCACCCTACACCCATTTCCCACACCTAGCCCTAGCATCTAAAATATTATTTTTTTTGCAGTTTCTAGCACAAATCACTTGTTGATTCATGGTCCCACTCACTGATTCATCCTCAGAAGCAGAATCAGTCTGCCAGATCATTGGGTGCTTTGGAGCAGTGACAGATGGGAACAAACAAGGAAGGAGGAGGGGGAGGAAGAGGCTGGGGTGCTCTTCCCAGCCACATCCCTCAGTCCTTCATATCACAACAAAGAGAGGCTCCCAAAGTTGGCCTAATTAACAGATATCTTTCTAAGAATGAACACCCCATCAAGACAAAACCCTGTATATTTTTCCTGCAAATGACAAATTTGCTACAGTGAAAAGGAAACTTGAAAGCTGGACTGGGAGTTGATTATAGGGAACTGGGGTGGGTGTGAGACTCTTAGTTTATTTCATGGAATTAAAGAACACCATTATCAACATCCTGTCAGATTAACTGTCCTCTGATTAGCAAAAGACTATGGAGTAAATCAGAGAGACTGACTGTACCACATGGCACAAGCAGAGTGACCTTCCAGCAAGAAGATATATACACACTGGAATTTTCACCAACAGAAGCCCTAAAACATTACACAGGCCACTCCTCAGAAAGTCATTGAGCCTTATTACTTCCTAGCAATTACTATAGCTAACAGCAACATTTTTGCTTTTTGTATCTACATCTTAAGTCTGTGCTCTCAAAATATGATACAAAAGAGAAAAAAAATTTCTTAGAACACTGAATCTAACATGTAGCATCAGGAACTTTAGCCTAGGGGCACCTGGGTGGTTTAGTCGGTTAAGTGTCAAACTCTAGATATCAGCTCAGGTCATGATCTCACAGTTTGTGGGTTCAGGCCCTGTGTCAGGCTTTGCCCTGACAGTGTGGAGCCTGCTTGGGATTCTTTCACTCCCTCTCTCTCTGCCCCTCCCCTGCTCACTTGCTCTCTCTCAAAAAAAAAAAAAAAAAGAAAAAGAAAGAAAAAAAGAAAATTTATTTATCCTAATTTCCAGAAATGAATAAAACTGATTCATCTTACATATTATTGTGTTAGATAGAAAATATTTTTTTCTCCTTGATGGGAAGTAATTTTAAAACATTGTTTTCAGGGTGCCTTGGTGGCTCAGTCAGTTAAGCATCCAACTTCAGCTCAGGTCATGATCTCACAGTTTGTGGATTCGAGCCTGCGTTGGGCTCTGCACTGACAGCCCAGAGCCTGCAGCCCGCTTCAGATTCTGTATCTCCCTCTCTCTCTGCCCCTCCCCTGCTTGTGCTCTCTCTCAAAAATGAAAATAAAATAAACCTTTAAAAAGATAATAAACCTTTAAAACATTGTTTTCATATTAAGACCAAAAGATCTGTGGAACAACATGAAGAATGAGAGTGAATTTAATATAAGATTTTGTTTTTCTTAAATGTTTATTTTGAGAGAAACAGCAAGGGGGAGGAGTAGAGGAGAGAGAGAATCCCAAGCAGGCCCCATGCTGTCAGCACAAAGCCTGATACAAGACTCGATCTCATGAAGCATGAGATCATGACCTGAGCCGAAACCAAGAGTCAGACACTTAACCGACTGAGCCCCCCAGGCACCCCTAAGATCAATATAAAATTTTAAAGAAATGTTTACATTTGGAGAGCTTTAAGCTATTCATTGTACTCTGCTGTAGAAGACTTATGTGTGGAAAAGTTTTTGAGAAACATGGTTTAAATATGGAATAAGATTGAGTTGATTGAAGACATTAAAAGAGGAATGAAAGGAACACATTTATTCCCTTTATGCCACTGTTCTCTGTGTGTAAGTTACTCAGGTCCCACCTCTTCCATGAAGCCTGCAGGCTCACCTGGACTCAGAGCAGGCTGTGGCTTGCTCTGAATTGCTTCTGTGCCTGTGTGTAGACACTTGACCAGGGATCGTGATCATACTATTTAGAGACTTTGATTATAGTACAGCAAAAAGAGTTGCTTACTGCAAAATAATGGCTTGGCTCCAAAAGAGATCCGGAGGCTGGTTCTTTGCACTCTGGCACAGCTTACTCACTTGCTTGTAGCAACACTCATGGATGTATCACCAAAAGCACTCATTCTGTCATTTCACTGGGTGATAAGAACTGGTGATGGAGATTGTGGGGTTAATTGCCCAGCTCCAGATGCTCTCCCCACCCCTGCCTCTTTTTCCAACTGCTTATGTGTGCTCCATTTCCCACCACCTGTACCCTACGTCCCAAGTCTCCAAGGCCCTACTCTACAGGTCTAGGCCTGATACCCTCTCCACACTGAGCACTCCTTTTGAGGACCTTAGATTTATTCAGAGTCCAGTAGGACCCCACTCCGGCCAGCCCTGCTTCCTGTGGACTGCCTAAACAGCACTGCCATAAAGAGTTGCCTCAGCTGAGCATGTCCTTTCTTTCCCCCGACAGACATAACCAGTGCGGTGCAATCCAAGCGAAGAAAATCCAAGTAAACAAGCTGGACAGCGACTTGATCCTTGTAAATGTGTGTGAATTTTACAAAAAGCAATTTTGAGCTGTGACTTTTTAAAATCCATTTCTGTACAGTTAGTCATTTTAATAAAGCAGCCCTTTTCCTAGTCCCTGCAACCTGTTTCATAAAGTGCAATGGGGAAAGCAGAGTTGTTGAACCCTTTTTTGGTGTTGCAAGATGAAGTTCAAGGTTTCTAAAATGTTGCCATGTATTGAGAGGAGCTAATGCAATTATGTTATTAGTTTTCACATTTCCTAAGCAGCCTAGAGTACAGGGTGAGCATTTTTAGATCTTCTAATGATGTATTGTGCTGTGGAAGTTATGTGTGTGAATAGCAGTAGCGGGAGCAAAAAGAAGCTTCTCATTTGGAAATGTTGTAAATAATTTTATTATATAGTGTTTTGGATGTATTTGTTGTAGAAATGGACCAGTGAATAAAGAGAATCTAAGGGTTTGTACAATGTGAAATATTGAATGTGTTAAATAAATGTCATTGTCCTAGAACATAAATGTACGTTATTGGCAAGGGATTACTGGGTGAACAAACTCTTTGTTTGGACCATAGATGAATAGGAACAGCCTTCTTTGTAAGTTAGAATTCCACCTTGTCCTTACTATACTGACTTTGAAGAAACTAGCCTGTTTCAGTGTTTCAGCACTGTACCAGGCACTTTGATAGATGTTGGTCAAATTTGTTTTGGATGCAAATAACAGAATCAACTTAGGATCAAAGGCCACCCAGAATTTTTTAGGGACAGGAAGCCATCAGTAACCCAGATGCACTTTTTCTCCACCTCTTACATATGTTTCTACAGTGACAGGATGGATTGCTTCAAAACAACTGTAAACATTTCCTCCATTCAACAGATAAGCCCAGACTAACCAGCAAGATTCTTTGTAACAGCATCAAGAATCTAGCCCACTTTAGAGAGAGCCAAAGCATAAGAGACTCTTATAAACTGAGAACAAACTGAGGGTTGATGGGGGGTGGGAGGGAGGGGAGGGTGGGTGATGGGTATTGAGGAGGGCACCTTTTGGGATGAGCACTGGGTGTTGTATGGAAACCAATTTGACAATAAATTTCATATATTAAAAAAAAAAAAAAAAAGAATCTAGCCCACTTTAGGTCAGCTTTCCACCTTCATTTCAGTTCTGTGGTTAGATCAGGTAGCTTCCAAATAAAAGTGGTCATTTTGTGTGGTATACTTCAAAGATGTCCACGACTTTTCCGCCCTTTGGGTACCCTGTTTCTCATCTACATTAGGCTTAGGGGTGATTTCTCATCAATATGCCCAGGTTTTGCCCTTTCCTGGCTTAATTCCTACCTAAAAATTATAGACTCCAAACCTGCTGCTTCTGCCCCCACCCTATTCTCAACCTTCAGTGAACTCTGATGCTTAGGGCTCTGTCCTTGTCTTGGTCTGGGCCTCTGCCTTCTGCTGTGTCTTCTACAGCTAGACACAGACTCATCCCTTCCCCTGCAGTCTCTCCTTGCCCTTGCCAGAACCTAATGCCTGAGACCATGACTCCGTCATGCTTATTCTCATCTGTGTTTCAATTGTCATTATAGATGTTTTGGGTTATAAGGATCCTCTGAAAGTAGTTATTTATGAGTCAGACCCCACAATTGCCTGGTTCTATTTCCAGCAAGCTCATCTTCCCTCTTCCTTCCCTGTATGTGACACACACAACCAGAACCAAAGCCAGCCTAGTAATAATCCCTATGCCAATACTGTGCTTGAGATTGCAGAGTGCTGCTTCTACTTTAGCTCTATACAGACAGAAAGCATAATGTGCTTTAAATAGATTTTTATTTATTTTTCTTTATATTAATTTTTTTCTCCCATAGAGGAATAACATCAAAATCTAACAATCAGAATCCTGTTATACACGTACACAGGCATGCCACATGACTGGATTGAGGTGGTTGTGTCCTTGAGTCTGTCAGCATGTCACAACATGGTCAACCAGAGTTGCCTCATTTCAGCCAGTCTCAAAATACATCCAAGAGGGATTCATTCAACTTGTTGGTTTCATTTGGAACTAGGTGGCAGTGCAAGAGGGAAGATACTGGGGGCTATGGTGTGTCTGCATTCAGTCCCCTCACATAAAGCCACATGGATCTGAGGAGGCATCCAAGAGCTCTAGTGGGGTTCTTGTTGCACCTAAGACATTCTAGGTCAGAACAAACTGATCAGGGTTCCAGGTGGGGGGTGGGGAGCAGGCATACCCCCAAACAGCAGCAAACTGCATTCATACACACATGGTACCCTGCGAGGGCCAAACTGGCAAAAGCTGGAAAGTGACAACCAGCTTGAAGAGAGCACTCAGACATATTGGGGAATTACTGTAAGTCACCCTTTGATGTACTTGGGTCTCACTGTAGAAACAGGGGTCTCTCTGACATACTTAGTTTTGGCAAAGTGCTAGTAATATTGACATTAATTAATACAACTTCTCCAGGGTCTCTGAAAACATCAGTCACGACAGACTCTCTCACCCCCTCCTGTCTAAGGTTGCATAGGACTTTATGAATTCTAGTTCCCTCGTGTATTCAAGTTCTGTGGTTTAAAAAAAAAATCCTGAAGCATGCTCAAGGTGAAAGGCACATACACAGTCAATACAGTATGATGAGGTCTGATGCTTCAGGAATCAGACTAGCAGGAGACTGAGTAGTGTTCGTTCATAGAAATCTATACACAATTAAAATATTGCCACACTTAAATGCTACCGAATCTGTAGGAAAGTACAAAAACATATGAGCCTTACAACCAGCCAGGTGATGACATTGGAGGGTTCTAGAACTACAGGAGCCTCCAGAAATATGTGTAAGGAGTCTCTTGAAATTTGAGCCAAATGTCCTATAACTTGCTCGCCCCCTCCACACCAGAAGGATCATGGGGACTGCTCACAACTGAGCCTATGCCCCAGCTGGCAGCAAAGGAGTAGGCAGGAAGAGCTGGAGGGAGCTTAAGCTCTCGGAAGTGCGGGAGACCCTAAGCTGGCTGTGAAGTGACCACGGGGTTGCTGAAAGAATAAAAGCAACTCTTTATAACTGAAGGAGAACCTTGGCAAGAGAAGCAAGGTTGTAACTACTGGGGCCCTAGTGGACTGGCTTAGGGACTTTGATCTCCTTTTACTGTAGATTTGGCTTGGATAGGAGACCCCAACAGGAACTTCCTTTGTCCTCACCCTGGCAACCATGGGGCTACCCCCTCCCTTATCCATATACCCAACACGAGCCTTGGGGCTATAAGATCAGGGAGGGCAGCTGCCTTTACCGTCATGAGATTATAGAGTTTTCCAACCAAGCCTCAGCTTGGTTGTGAGGCCTAGAAACCTGGAATTGGAATGAGGGGGAAGGCCTATGTAAGTATGTAACAGGAAATCTTAAAAGTGTCAAGGAAGAAAGCACACACTAAAAAAGGACAATTAGAGGAAAAGGGAAGCAACTCAGGATATCCCAAGAAGCTGTTGCTGGTGACTGAGCCCAAAATTCACTCCCACCATAAGAAGGAGAATGCTGTCTGCCTGTGACCCCGCTGGTCTCACCCAGGGATTCAAGTTCCCTCCTCCAGTTGCTTACCAGAGAGGGGAAGGGGAACCATAGGGCCTCCATTTCTCCCCATTGGACTAGAAAGGAAGAGAGCCCTGGGGGAGAAAATGAGGGGCCCCCTGGAAGCCCTGAACCTGGATAGGGACTGTTTGGGGTTTGGGACAGTGGGGCTCCTGGCTTCCTACCCGGGAGTGTTTATTAGCCATCCTGAGCAGAGTGAAATACAAGGCCAGAGGTGAAACATGAAGGCGGAGCTGTCAGTCTTGGGATGGCTTCACCCCACAGCTTGTCCTCCCCAGCATCATTCCCCTGCATTCTTACTCTGGAGTGTGCACTCTCCCTGCCTAGAAGCCCTCTGGCCTGCATCTCTCCTAAACTAGTTCTAGCACCTTGGGCACGTGAACATATGGCCAGGATGGCAGGGCCTTGCCCAGCCTCTATTCCTGGGGTGACATGTTGGGGGTAGGGCAACAAAGTACTAAGCCCTTCAGACTCAGGCGTTCAGAGGAGTGAATTTCAGAGGAGAGATATGGTAAATGGGATTATAAAAACTGGGGGCAGACTCCAGGCTCAAGCCCAAGAGGAGGGCTTGGCCACTGAGCAAGCACAGGGCCAGCTCCCATGGTGCCCTGCTCCCCACAGGTTTCTAACCTGTATGTCCTGTCTACATCTCCAGTAGGCTGCCTCTTACCCTTGATTCCCTCCACTTCTCCTTCTAACTCACATCTCACAGTCCTATTCCACATACTTTACCTTTACAGGCCTAAACAACTCCAAGGAGTCCAATCCCAGGGGAGAGGGAGGGGGGAGACTAAAGGCAGAGGCCTTTAGTCTCAGCCCCACCCCCTATCCGTTTGGGAGGGAATTACTGGGAATGAATAAGGGCAGGGGTGCGTGTAGTGCCAAACATGAGATAGGTGAGGCTGTAAAGTGGGAATTGAAGGCAGAGAAAAGAGCTAGGTCTGGGAGAAGAGGCTAGTGGAAGGAGTGAGCCAGAGGTACAGGAACGGAGGGCAAGGATGAAGAGGAAGTCGGGGTAGAGATGGGGACAGAGAGCAGAGAAGGAAGGAAGGATGGAATGTCAAGGGAGGGGGAGGAAATGGAGGATTAGATATCAGGCATGGGGTCGGAGGGTGGGCAGAGGGGCTTCAGAAGCGGATTAGAGGATCAGTGGTGGGAAAATCGAAGGAGGTGGGAGAGGGGGCTAGCACCCCACCTCTCTCAAGGAGGAGGGAGGTTGTAGTGTCCAACCCAGGTGGGCGGAGGGCGCTCCTCGCGCAACACACTGGCCGCGGCAGAGGGGCCCGACAGGGGTCCGGGATCCGCGAGGCGCTTGTGGTTCGGCCGGCGGATCCTCAGTAGTTGAACTGGCGCTGGCATGGCTGATAGACGAAGCTGCCCTGATGCTTGGGCCGGCGCGAACGGCTCTCGCGGGCGCGGTTCTGCCGTTGCACCACCTTGGCGCTCAGCGCGTGGCGCTCGGCGCGCTGCCGGGCCCGCTGTACCCGCCGCGCCTGGCCCGCCTTCTCTAGCAGTGCAGCCCGCGCCGGCAGAGGGGCGGCGGCGTGGTGCAGGGCCCGGGGCTCGCGACGGGCGGGCGCCAACTCCCTGCGGGGACAGAGCAGGGCTCGGTCGGGGCCGGACAGGTCCCGGGGCGGAGAGGAGCGCTGGCACCGCCCACCCAGTCCCCGCAGCGCAATGCTGTCTCTGCTCTTAGCAGGGCGCCCGGTGCCCTTCTTGTGGGCCCCAAGCCTTCCTCCGAGCCAGCCTGGAGACGCCTCCGCAGTTCTAACCCCTGTGACGATTAAACCGGACTCCAGGGAAGGCTCGGCTCCCACCTCCAATTCGGTTCTTACCTTCCGAGCTAGCCTCTGGAAACCCCACCCCTCCGGCGCTCCGGCCTCGCCCCTCCGCCAAACCCGCCCGAAGCCTCGGAGCTCCGTGTCTCCCCAGCCCTGTCGGGGCCAACAAGCCAGGCCTCTCCCTCTCTTAAAGCTCCGCCCCTTTACCCTCAGGCCCTCCCCTAGCCTCGCCCCGCTCTTTGCCACGAAGACACGCCTCTAACGGCCCCGCCTTCGACGCAGGGCGGGCTCCTGGTCGCGCTTCCCCTAGCCTCCCGGCCTGGACCCTTGCCTCCCGGACACGCTTCTCTAGGTCTCCAGGCTACGTCCCCGGCCCGCTCACCCTTCGCTAAGGTCGCCGTCAGGCAGGGCAGCGTCGGGATGCGGGGAAGGGGGCCCAGGCTCCAGCACTATGGTGCTGCCGGTGACGTAAACGGACATGCTGGGATGCTCGATGAGGAGGTCCTCCAGGGGGTTGCTCTGGAGGCGGGCGGGCCCGAGTCCGGGCCCCTCTGCAGTAAAACAGGCGGGAGGGGTAACAAACCAGCTCTCGTCCATCAAGGAGGGCGCGGGCGGAGGGCGGCCTGCGGGAGCAGGAGCGGCCCCGGGGCTGGGTGGAGCCGCGTAGCTGTCTACGGGGCGCGGGAGGGGTAGCCATGCGGAGGAGGGGGCGCAGCGGGGAGGGACACACACACACACCGGACACAGTGGGGCGGGGAGAGAAAGGGCATCGTTAGTCAGACCCGCAGCCCCGCCTGCCGCGCCCACGGGGCACCCACGGGCCAGGAGTCTCGACCAGCTGCCCTAGGGCACATGAGGTGTGGGCCCCAACGCTGAGCTGCCAGGAGATGGCCCGGGCTTTGCATGGGATGGGGCCCTGTTACCCTGCCTTCACAGTCACTGCCTCAGCCCCAGTTTGCCCAGGAGGCCAGGCGAGCTTCCCAATCCCCTAGTAGCTCCCTTCCCCTCCGCAGCTCGGCCACCTGCCCATCACAGGCCCAGGAATCAGAGTCCTGGCCCCCGACTCAGGCCTCACCCGGCAGATCAATGATGAGCCAGCCGTCCACTTCATCCTCCTCGGAGACGAAGGCTCGGGGGCATCCGGGGTCCTCGGGGGGCGGGGGAGTACTGAAGAAGAGGCTGGTGAGGCGCTGGAACATGGTGGGAGAGTGAAACGGTCTCAGGGGGGCGCCCAGCGGCAGTGCAGATACCTGGGAGGTGCAGAGAGGAGTCACAGCGCCCACCCGACTCCCGGCTAGGGATATCACCCCCAGCCCTCAGAGCATAGTGAGAGTACGCTCTAAGGGATGTGTGGGGAAGCTCTGCGGTGTGTGCGTGTCCTGGTAAGTCCACCTGCTTTCATGCTTCTCTATTTTCTGCGTGACCTTAGGAAGTTATTTAACTCATCTGTGCTTTAGTTTTCTCATCTATCAAATGCCAGTGATAATAGTACCTTCCTCTGGGCCCTTATAAGAATTACACGAGCTAATAATAGTACCCTCCTCTGGGCTCTAATGAGAATTAAATGAGCTAAACACAAAGTGCTTAGAGCCGTACCAGGGCACAGAGTAAGCGTTCAGTAAAAGAATCAACTAGTTAATTATTAACATTATTGCATGCTCTAGGGGCATGGAAGGAGTGATATATATGACTAGACTCTATCAGGAAAGGTCTCCAGAGGGTTGGACATCCACGCTGAACCTTGAAGGGTAAATAGCAGTTCTCCAAGCAAGGAAGAAACTGTCTGATATTGTGATTACTTATTATCATAATACAGCTAACATTCATGTGCTAGGTACTGTGCTAAGCACTTTACCTATATTACCACAGGTACTTCTCACAACAACTCTAGGAAGTGGGTCTAATTATTATCCCTCTTTTACAGGTAAAGAAACTGCGGCTCAGAGAGGTAATGTAACTTGTGCAAAGTCTCACAGCTAATAAGACACAGAAGTTGGATTTAAACCCATACAGTCAGATTCCTGAGTCAGCACCCCCAATCACTATACTCCATTGCCTTTGCTGGGTATCTCTCTGGATTAGACAGTTTTAACTTGGTGACCTGGGTATTTTTCTGGGAAGAAGTTTTCATCATGATTTCCTAACATTACTCCTTGACCCCCCCAGATTAGGAACCACTACTTGAGCCTGTGTGGCTTGTAAAGTACTGGCTAGCAGAAATCCCACAGAGCCGCTACCATGTGATTGCACAGCTCTCATCTGTGTCTGTCAGATGAGGTTCTAAGATCCTATTCCCATGGGCCCTCCCCCCTCTCACCCCCTATACCTAAGCTCCTGCTCAAGGGCAGCATTCCTGGCTAGGAGGAAGATCAGGTTGCCTGGCCTCAGAGAGACAGCAGGCCAGTGGGAGGTAATGATGAAGGGAGGGCCTATCAAACCTCAGGAGCCCTTAAGGATGAGCAATGAGGGTAAGACCAGGACCCAACCCCTCAATCAGCCCTTCCCTGGATGAAAATAAGAAAGGAGATCCCCTGCTCCAGGAATAGAGATGTCAAGGAGGTGGCTATAGACCTGCCCTTCTCCCCACTTCAGCCTGC
This sequence comes from Prionailurus bengalensis, assembly GCF_016509475.1. Taxonomy (NCBI): domain Eukaryota; kingdom Metazoa; phylum Chordata; class Mammalia; order Carnivora; family Felidae; genus Prionailurus; species Prionailurus bengalensis. The sequence continues at coordinate 24,470,448 of NC_057354.1, forward strand.
CTTAGGACTAGGCCTGGCTAGGAGTCCCCTGGATGTCCCAAAGCTTGAGCCTCCTCACCTATCCCCTGAAGATGGTCAACCATTTTGCTACTGAGACACTTGTCACCTTCCTCTAGGGATGTTTCCACATTTCCTGTAGAACTCCCTGGGGGCATGTCTACTTTTCTATTCCCTGGAGGCAGTCTACACTTACTGCTAACCCACCTGAGTTATTTCTATGCTTGTTGCTATCCCTCCCATTTCTGGGATATGTTTTCATATTTGCCACAGAATCATCCAACCTCCATAAACAGAGTATTTCCACATTTGCAAACCCACAGTGGGCTCCAGACAGAAGTATTCCCTGGGTGCTGGCTTCTCTGGTGGGAAATCTACAGAGATTATGATAAAAGGTTGGGCACCCCCAACTAGTGTCTGCCTGATACAAGCCACATATCCCAACCTGTCTGTCGGCCATAGGGAGTCAGTGATTCAGTTACCAAAAATCCTGAAAGTTTGGCCCCTCCTGAAGGAAGAGAAGGTTGGAGCCTTGGTGAGGGCCATCATATTCACCTGGCCCATTTTACAACCTGAGAATCAGAGGAAATCAGTCTATCCAAAGACACACACTAGATGGTGGCCAGGCAGGTCTAGTCCCAGGACACTAAACATCCAGCCCAGAGTATACATAGGAAGGCCTCAGCAAACAATCACCCAAAAATATAATGAGGCAGGGGAGATAGGGAGGTCAGAGAGGAGTCAGAACTTTTCAAGTTACTGCTCACCTCAAAACCCCTCTGCCCAGGTATAAAAGGGTTTAGAGTTCCTAACACCAAGATTCATCATGCATTTACCAGAGCACCCACTGTGTACCAGAACCCATTGGGGGTCTCCTCAAATTATAGACAGATTAAGGTAAAAGAGGTTCAGTGGGAGGAAGCTCCCTGCCTGAAGTCACACAGCAAATAAGTGACAGAGCCAGGAGTGACAGCAGCACCAGCCAGCCAGTGCCCACCCCCTCTCATGACCACTGGGGGAGCCTCCCAGATTTGCTTTCCCAGCTTTGCCAGCTTCCTGGTTCTCACATTCCCAGTTCTGCTCCAGGGAGAACCATTCCCTTTAATAACTACAGCAGCTGTGCCCAGAATAGCTCTTGAGCCCCAAGCCACTTCTACCCCACCCATCCTTTAGCAAAGCCCAGGCTGGGATGGGACTCTTGGCCCAGTCTCTGGGCCCATCCACTTGGAAAGCCAGAACTCTCCTTCTCCTACTCCCTTCTCCTGGCCCTCTCTGTAAGCAGAGAAGGGGGCAGCACAAGCCTAGTAATCACCAGCACTAGGCCAGGTCATGTCCTTCTCAGCTGACAATGCTAGGGGTTGGGGAGGTAATAAAGGGCCAAGCAGGGAACTCTCACCCTCCATCCTACCCCAACATCAGCCCCAGAGACACCCTGAGGCAGCCAATGACTCACCTTTCTGTGGTCAGAAATTTTGATGCAGCAATTTTATTGGGCTCTGGGTCTCCAAGGTTCAGAGTGAGGGTCAGGGCCACAAAAGGGGACCAGGTCTCCAGAGGCCTCCTGGAAAAAGATCCAGGAATGAGGGGACCTAAGAGCTCCATAAAATTTGGATGGCAATGAGCCCAAGGTGGAGGAGTCCCCAGTGTTAGGAGGATGTGTCACTTGTTACTTGTATTGAGTTCCTACTAGGCATGTGCCATGGCTAATGCATCTATCATTCACTCAGTAGGTATGACTCTAATTAGCTTCATGACCTGGAGTAAACAATTTCCCCCCTCTGTGCTTCAGTTTCCTCTTCGGTGAAATGGAGTCCAAGACCCCTTGTTTGGGGGTTGGGAGTGACATCCTCTAAAGCGCTGCACACAACAGCGATTAGGAAGATCAGGCTCCGGCTTGGTAGTCCCGGGGGTGCAGAGCTTGGAGCTGGAGAGAGGGTATTCCGCCATCTGGCGCTGCCCCCCAACGACCTAGAAGTGGAGCTCTGGGCTGCCTCTGAACTCCAACCTACAGCCAGCAGCGCCGCCCGGACCTAAGTAGGGGATCAGAGGCCTGACTACAGCACCTGGGTTAGCCCAGGAAACTGCCGAGGCCCTTCCGGGCCTGCTGCCTTTCAGCGTTCCTCACCCGTGAGCCAAGCCCCGACCCAGCGTTTACCGGGTCACCGGAGGACAGGCGACCCGAGCTGGGGGGGCGGTGCCGGCCTTGGTGACGTCTCAATGTCATATGCAAATAGAGAGACGTCACGGTCTACCAGCGTGCGGCAGCCAATCGGGAGATGGAAATGCAGCCCGGCCACCGCCGGCGGAGACAAAGACCCGGGAGCCGGGAGCTCGGGGCGTGTCCAGAGACGCGGGACCCCCTGGGCCGAAGCCGGTCTGGACTCACCTTGGGGAGGGGGAGGTACGGCGGGTGGGGTGGCTCTGAGGTAGTTGCGCGGCGGAGCGTCCGGGCGTCGGCGCTGATCACAGGCCGGGCTGCATCGCGGGGCTGGACTGGGAGGCGGCCGGGCTCCGGCTTGGAAGCTCGCGGCTGCTGCGCTCGCCTGCGGGGCTTTGAGACTGTGCAGCCGCTGCTGGGCTCACCGCACAAATTGGAACGTTCAAACAGCTGATTGTGACGTCACAAAGGAGCCCGCCCGCCTAGCGTCACCGGCCGGCGGAGCGGTGGCCAATCGCAAGCTTCGGATCCCCCCTCCCCACCCCCTCCGCGATCCGCTGGATAGTGGCTCCTTCCAGACTCCGAGCCTCGGGGGGCCTCCCAGAGAGGCCACTGCTGAGTTCTTTGACCCCTAGCTCCAAGGGAAACTTACAGACCTCTTAATGAGGACGGTCCCCACTCCCTACGAGATCCCCATCTTCTGCATTTCCTGGATATGCCCTAGCGCCCTCACCTAGCCCACTGTCCCCCATATCCTTTCACAGGGATCCTCTCTCCAAATCCCCTAATCCGTACTCTTTTCTCAACTCCACGTCCGTGCACGTCCATTCTTCCCATCAACCTTCCCTCTTCTCTCACCTCACCCCTTCACATTCTCTGCTTTCCCCGCTCTATTTTTCCTGAGCCTGGCAGGCTTGGGAGGTAAGGGACATCCCTTTCCCTGGTTCCAGGGGAACACCCAGGAATGTAAAGGAATTGGCTCGGTTGACGGGAAGTTTTTCAGAATGGGACTTGAAGAGGAATTGCCCTGGACTGAATAGCCCATCTGGAGATGGCTCTGTACTGGAACATTTATGCTTTATTTAATCCACATTGCTACCAGGGCTGACAGGACAAGGATTATTAGGTCTGATTTACACACAGCGGAACTTACAGGCTCACAAATCTCACTGTTAGTATGTGGATTAATTTTCAATTATGCATTCAACAAAGATTTATTGAGTACCTCGTATTGCCACTGCCAGACCACTAACTAACATTTACTAAACACTGAGTGCCAGGCACCAATTGTACTCTATAACACTTTATATGTGTTTTGATTTTCACAACAACCCCAAAAGGTGAGTATTCTCCCCATTTTCCATTTGAGGACACAGACTCAGCCTGACTTCCTACAGGTTGCGAAGCTATGGTAAATAGCAGAACCAGGATCTGAAACCATAGTTCCTGGCCCCAACCCTCTTCACTCTCTACATGCATCAGATTGTCCAAACCCCAGAGTGCTTCAGCCTCCCCAGGGAAACCTAGGCCTAGTCCTGACTGCCTCAAACTTGCTGTGTGGCCTCAAGGAAGTCATGTTACCTCTGTGGCCCTCAATTTTTTTTTTTCTGTCAAATTTAACATGTCCAAGCATCTAGAGATTCTTTCAAATTCTCTACCCTCAGGATTCTACCAAGCCCATGTTCTAGACCCTGTCTCTCCCAATGGCCTGGGAAATACCTGAGGTGAGACCACAAATACACATCCTCTGAATCTCCAGGGCTGGAGGTTCTGGGTCCTCTCTCAGTAGAGCAGGACTGGTGGGGGTGGGTCTGAGAGCTGCCCATCTGGCCCAACAGGAGGCAGGGAGTGAGCTAGGCCAGAGCTTCATGCTCTGCTGATAAAATCCTGCCCCAGCCTAGTCTGAAACTCCAGAGGGACTCCTCAGCCCTAGCAACTAGGAGGAGCCAGGAAATAAAACCCAGAAGCTTCTGGGGGGAGGAGCAGCAGTGTTTTGGCCCTTGGTGTGGTGTCCCCAAAGTGTCATTCTGTGCAACCCTGAACCTCTGCTCTTTGCATCTACTTCCTGCTAACTTCATATCCTCTCTTGACCTCCTTGCTGACTTAAATGAAATAATCCCTACTACTCCTCTCTCATCACACCATTTGCCTCTTCTAAAAACTTCTGTGGCTCCCAACGTATCACACCCCTTAACACAGCATTTGTTAATTTGTTCAGCCTTCCATGAACCAGTCCTAGCTCTCTCCGGCTTCATCCCCACTTCTCCTGTATGCAGCTTGTGCTAATGTCAAATTCCTGTCTCCTTAACACTCTCCCACAGTTGTGGTATTGCTCAAGCTGTTTCCCTCTTGAGGGAATGCCCTCTTCAGGCCTTTGTGAATGCATATATTTTCTGTCTTCAGGACTCTACTCACACCTTCTTCCTCCAGGTAGCCTTCCCCACCCTACTTTGATGGACAGTCATTTATTCAATAAACAAGAGGTAGTGATGACTAAATGTGTGTGTGTGTGTGTGTGTGTGTGCTTTCCTAAATGGATGGTTGGCATCCCAAGGGCGTAATCTCTGTCCATATACTACCCCCACCCAGCCTATGCTGGGACTGGCAGAGTAGACTCCAATCAAAAGCTCAGCATTTACAGTTCAAGAAGGGTGGCTGGTATAGGAATCTTCACCTGGATCCTGGACCCTGGTGTAGGGAGCATTCTGTTGGGCACAGGATTTTCATTTCTCAAGCCCAGGGAAGGGGCCTCTGGCATACACTCTGATGAGCTAGATTCTGCTCCCAGCTTTGGCTGAACCCCATGTACAGGCTGCTAGGGCAGATCCCAGTCTTCCATTTCTCTGTAGAATCAGAGGTACCCATGGAAGTAGTGGTATCCTCTCCTGAAACCCCTAGGACCCATCCCTCTGCACTGTAGATTTATTATCAGGGTTGGAGGACACCTCAGATCTTAATTCATCCAAACTCCTCATCTTACAGGTGGAGAAACTGAGGCACACAGGCACAGAGAGGTCAAGTTACCTGCTTAGAATTGTAGACCAGCAGAGCTATCTATTGAACCTGGTGGCAAAGGAGTGGGAGAGGTTAGTATTCTGGGACCCTGGTCTGGACCTGAAGGTTGTAAAAAGAGGCAGTGGGCACCATGCTGGGGGTAATCCTGGAGACTTATTTCCAATTAGAGACTGCCATTGCTGGATAGACATGGATGTCTTCACATACACATGGAGGCATCCGTGTACAAACATACACACATGCACATGAACTCACACCCACGGAGTTAACAGATGCCCATACCCATCCAATCCCTGCTCAGACATAAGCACCTTCCCAGTTTTATGGGCTCCAGGATTGGAGGTCAAGAGGCCATCCTTCTATTCCTGTCTGGGCCTGAAGCTTGCCCTCACCAAACCCTGGGGCCTCACCAATGGCTTGGGGCCTCCCACTTCAAAGGACAGAGATGTGTCAGATGTGTCAGCCTGAGTGTGTCTTTCACAGACCTTGTGTGTACTTGAAGATATGAGCCCGCTGGAGAACTGCCTCACCATTCATCCCTTCTCCCTTTCCCCTCTCAGATAGACAGCAAGGCTGAGACAAAGACCACAGGGTAGCTTGGAATCTGAGTCAAAATCAGGAGTCCTGATCACTCAGAAGCATAGCCCTTCCCTGCCCTCCACTAGTCCCAGAACTACAGTTAAATGAGAAGATTAATTATGATACTATTGGGATTTCTATGTGCCAGGTACTATTCTAAGTCCTTACCCATGTCAATAATTAATTTAATCTTCACAACAACCCTCTATGTAGATAATAATTTTCTTTCCATTTTACTGGTACAAGAAACTGGGACAGAGATGGGAAAAAATTTAATTGGTAAAGCCAACTAGGGCAGACATAATCCCCAAACTCCTCCCAAACCAAATGTTCTATACCTTAACCAGGAGCCATATATCCAGAATTTCTATTCAGATTGGTTTGTTGTCCAACTCAGAGGTGTTTAAATTGAGGATGATGTGTGTGTGTGTGTGTGTGTGTGTGTGTGTGTGAACACCTTGGCCTGATTGTCAGTAAATCCAAATTTCAGTCCTGGTTCTATCCTGGGCTCACTGCCTGGGTTCCTGGGTAAATCACTTTCTTTGTCAGTTTTCCCATCTGCAAAGTGGCTGGCCTCATGCTTCCTAAACGGTATCTCCAGTCCCAACCTTCAGGCATCCGAGTTTGTTTGTGTCTGTTTGTCCTCCCTGGAGGAAGGAATAGTCAGGACAGGATTCATTTCAGGAAGAGGAGGCAGGTGACAGGAAGTGAAATGCCTGGCTTGGTTTTAGTCCACCTGCCCATGATCTGAGGTTGGGGTGGTGACTTTGGGGTTCCTTGGGTATGTTTGAGTGTAGACAATTACCCAAGTGAGCTGCTCTGGTGTGAATGCCCTGCATGAATTCCCACATTTAGAACTTTTGAAAGGAAATGGTGGCATCCCTCCAGCTTTGAGGCTGGGAAGGAGAAAGTAGACAATGAGGTTCCCCCCTGCTGAGGCAGCCACTCTTCTAGGAGCAGATGGGCTCCCTGCAGCTCAGACCACCGCCCTTTTCTGCTCATAGCTCCTCCTTGGCTCCCTACCATCTCTAGGCTGCAATTCACACGGCAGACCAGGCATGCTCTCACGGTACTTGGTACACAGTAAACATTCAGTAAGTACTGACTCGAGGGGTGAGTGAAGCTGCCCTCACCCACTCATTTGGCCTTCTCCGTCAACACACACACACACACACACACACCATGCAAATGATCACACTCCAAGCTACCACCAGTTTTTCTGCTTCCAGGATTTTGCTCTCGCAGTTTCCTCTTCCTAGGGGGCCCGTCCCTCTCCCCCTACCTAATCTCCATGTGTCTAGATCCTCTTTATTCTTTATTAATTCTTTATTAATGTAATTGGCAGCTTATATTTATTGAGCATTTACTGTATGCCTGTCACACTCCAGGATGGACAGCGTTTCTATCCCCATTTTACAGATGAGGAAATTGAGTCTCAGACTGCTGAGGCCCAAGATCATGTTTCTGTATATATAGCAGTGTATAAAAATAATGGATGTACATCTGTGCACATATAATAATAAATAGTGTAAAAATTATAAAGCCTATGTGTGAAAATTTTACAGTATCTTTACCTAACATAAAATCATTTTCTCAAGCAGCATTCCCATGTTGGCCTTGGAGGAGCAAACTGCCATGTTTTGGAGAGGGCCACATGGCAAGGACCCAAGAGGGGCCTCTAGAAGCTGAGAGCAGCCCCCAGATAACAGATAGCAATAAAATAAGGATCTTAATAATATGGCTGCAAGGAAATGAATTCTGCCAACAGCCTGAGGGAGCCTGGAAGAAAAAGTTTCCCTATTTGAGTCGTCAGATGAGGACACAGTGGTCAACACCTCAATTTCACCCTGTGGGTCCCTGAGCAGAGAACCCAAATGAGCTGTGCCTGGACTTCTGACTAATAAAACTGTAGCTAATAAGTAAGCGCTGTCTTGAGCCCCTAAGTTTGTGGAAGTTTGTAACACAACTATAGAAGACTTCTACACATGTGTTCAAAAAGTTTTTTGCATGAAAATCAAGAGGCAGCATGAGTTACTAATCTTACTCGAGTACATTTTGTCTTTTTTTTAAAGGTATTTTTAAAGTTTATCTATTTATTATTTTGAGAGAGAGAAACAGAGAGAGAGAGAGAGAGAGTGCAAGTGGGGGAGGGCCAAAGAGAGAGGGAAAGAGAGAGAATGCCAAGCAGGCTCTTCACTGTCAGTGTAGAGCCCAGTGTGGGGCTCAGACTCACAAACTGCAAGATCATGACCTGAACTGAAGTCAGATGCTTAACCAACTGAGCCATCCAGGCGCCCCCAACTAGTACATTTTGTCTTCGTGCAAATATTTTTGTAAAACTCATAATAGTGTTACAAATGGGAAAACATCATTTTTTTTCTATCTTTTTTTTCTTTTGCCAAAGTCATATACTTGAAATTAAGTAACTTCAATATGTGGGATGCAACTCTAGGTATATAGCAGCCAAAAGGCACTTCTTCCAGGAAGCTTTCCAAGATCTCTTTGGGAAGAAATAACTTCTCCCTTCTCACAGCCCTCAAAACATATTGTCTGCCTGTCCTTAGAGCATTATACACTTTCAATTCATCACACTCAGTAATGACTAGTTACTCTCTGGGAGACAGATGCCTTTAATATACTTGAGAATCTCTTTCAGTGTAAGCAGAAATATAATCAGAGACATTATAAAACAGGGAGATAGGGGCTATGACAGTGGGTAAGACAAGATGCTAGGGGAATCCAAAAAAAAAAAAAAAAAAAGAGAGAGAGAGAGAGAGAGAGAGAGATTCAAGGAAGGCTTCAGGGAAGAAAGGGCATCTGAGGTACACTTTGAAGGATGAGTAGAAGCTTGAGTAGGACAAATGGGCTGAATGCCCTGGAATATGATTTCAAATCAGGAGCCCTGCACCTTTTTCTTGGTTCTGTTTCTGACTTGCTATGTAATTTGGGGTGACTTTCTGTCCCTCTGTGGGTCTCTGTTTCTGTACAATGAGGGCATTAATGGGGAATTCCTTTGTCTGCTTTCTTGTCTTCTGCCCATGATTTTCTAAGGAGAGTTTTATTTTGTCTGACTGCTTTGTATGTGTGTGTGTGTGTGTGTGTGTGTGACACAAAAGTAGGATAACAGGATGACAGATACTGAATGGTAAGGTGGGGAGGATAAAGAAAAGCAAAGCTGCGGGAAAGGGCCTCGGGGGACAATTTTTGATGGAAAGTGACAAGTTTGGTGAGTGAGGGGCACTGAGAGGCAACAATGTGGCTTGAGAGGGTTAATGAGAACAGGAGATTCTAGAGTGTTGACCTGGATTACAGACCCTCTGATGTCTTTCAAGCATTATAAATACATATTAGAGTAATTTTTTTTAAGTCAACAAAAAAGTGCCTGTTTTGTGTTAGGTATTGTTCCAGGTACTTGGGACACATGAGAGAATGCAACAAAGGTCCCTGCCCTCATGGAGTTTACAGCCTAGCATTTTTTACCATTGCACCTGCATTCTGTCTGTGATCCTGGACAAGTCACTGCACCTCTCTGTGCCCGTCATCAACTGCCTCATGTGGGAATGAGCAGGCCCTACTCAGACATGGGTAACGGGCCTGGTGCACTGTAAATGCCAAACGGGACTCCCATCCTCAACCCACCACCCAGACAATAGAAAGGGCTGGAGGTTGACTTTTAATAATAAAGCACAAGAGGGAAAATGTGGAGGGATTTGAGCAGGGTGGTCAGGTGTCCTACCACACCAGGGCCTGGGCTAGCTACACAAACTGCTGCTGCTGCTGTTGCTGCTTGGTGGCGGCCTTGCTGGCAAGGTCCTTGGCCTCCTCTGTAGCTGCCAGTGCTGTCCCCCTTGCCTTCTCCTTGGCTTCCTTGGCTGTCTCAACAAGGGGTTCAGAAGGGGCCTCACCTTGCAGCTTGGCCAAGATGTATTCAAAGCCCTTCCTAGTCTTGGTCACAATTGCTCTTGAACCAGGCAAGGCCAAATTCGTGGACAGCTTTGGAGACACCAAATAAGCTGGAGGAGACCCAGGCTTCCCAGCGGATTTTGGTCCAGCCGCTGTTATCAGAGTTCACACAGTAAACACATAGTTCTTCCACCACCAGCAGCTGGGCCTGGTTGATGTTCCAGGTGAAGGTGGTCATGGTCTAGTTCTGTGGGTCCACAATAGAATCCTCCAGGATGTACACCGAGGGAGCAACACTGGCAGGAAGCAGTCGCTCCGCCCAGCAGGGCATCCTGTTGGTCTTGGTCAGGAGACACTGGGTCAGGGGCCACCTCCTGGTGCACTCCGTCTTCGGTCAAGACATGTTTGTTACAGGGATTCGGGTGCTGCTGCCGGAAGGCAGCCAACACTTGGTCCCAGGAACTGTGGAGCAAGCAAGCTCTGGCCCAGAAATACTTCACCATCTTCCTGACCCAGGGTGGGGGTGTGTGCTGGGGGGTGGGAGGTGGCGGGGGAAGAGAGGGGTGGGGTGGGGGCACCACACCCCGCCCAAGCACAAGCAGTAGCCCTGGCCATGAGGGGTTGTCTGGCCACAAGCCTAGAGCCATTTTAAAATTATTTTTGGGAGCTGGACTGTTGTTCTTGGATTTAATACATTTTCATTCATTTCTGAATAGATTAAAATGCACGTAATTCAAAAGCCTAGAGAATAAAAGGATATAGGTTTCCTTCTCATTTCTAACCCCAGTACCCTCCAATCAACTTCTGCTCCTTAGGGGTGACTGCTGTTACCCAGCTTCTTGTGTGAAGTGCTGGAAATATTGTTTACCTATACATATGGATATGTATGTACGTATATGTATATGTGATCACCCCATTTTGAACACAAACGAGAGCTGTGCATACTGTTCTGAAATTTGCTTTTTTTAAAATTTATTTTAATGTTTATTTATTTTTGAGAGAGACAGACAGAGTGTGAGTGGGGCAGGGGCAGAGAGAGAGGGAGACACAGAATCTGAAGCAGGCTCCAGGTCTGGGCTGTCAGCACAGAGCCCAATGCAGGCTCAAACTCATGAACTGTGAGATCATGACTTGAGCCAAAGCTGGACACTTAACCGACTGAGCTACCCAGGCACCCCTGAAATTTGCTTTTTATAAAAAAAAAATGTTTAATGTTTATTCATTTTTGAGAGACAGAGAGAGACAGAGCATGAGCGGGGAAGGGGCAGAGAGAGAGGGAGACGCAGAATCTGAAGCAGGCTCCAGGCTGTGAGCTGTCAGCACAGAGCCTGACGTGAGGCTTGAACTCACGAACTGCGAGGTCATGACCTGAGCCGAAGTCAGACGCTCAACCGACTGAGCCACCCAGACGCCCTGAAATTTGCTTTTTTTAACTTAACAATATAACATGGAGATCAGTCCCTAATAGTACATAGTACTTCTTCATTCTTTGTTAATAACCACATAGTATTACATTATATCATAGTATGGATAGACTGAAGTTGTCCAATCAGTTCCCTGTAGCTGATCATTTGCTTTGTTTTCAACAATTTATTCTTTACATGGCAGTTCTTGAATGTGACATTGGAGGCTAAGCCTGGGCCATGTGGGGCCCTGGGATTTGTTTGGCTTATGGGAGTATTTGGATTATGGAATATGGGATCTTTGAAAGATACTGTCTCATTCTCTGACCAAGCTCTTCCTACCACCCTTTCCCTTGATTTTCTACTCACTCAACCTCTGGGCCCAGAATGGCAGCCTCAGCCCTTCACCATGACCTGCTCTCAGAGGTCCTCAGAACTCCTTCTACTCCATAAAACCCTCCTGGCCTGATTCCCTTGATTCAAGCCATGAGTCTACCAATGGGATCTTTGGGTAGAAAAGCTAGGGATAGAGACCCTGAATAGGTTGTAAATATTTATTGATCAATTCCTGAACTTACCTGGGCCTTCCTGCTTGTTCTTCATCTACTTGTCTGGTTTTGTATGGATTCTATTCTCCCTGTCTTCCAGAGGAATTCTCTGGGTCTCTCTCGGGGGTAGGACCTTACTTGCGGGTCTTAAAAAAAAATGTGTCTTCCTGGGGTGCCTGGATGGCTCAATCCGTCACGTGTCTGACTCTTGATTTCGGCTCAAGTCATGATCCTGCGTTGAGGCTCCGAGTCAGGTTCCCAGCTGAGCTTGGAGCCTGCCTAAGATTCTCTCTCCCTCTCCCTCAACCCCTCCCCCTACTTGTGTATGCATGCACTCTCTCGTGCACGTGTTCTCTCTCTCAAAATAAATAAATAAACATTTTTTAAAATGTACCTTCTTGTGGGAGAAGAAACCCTTCTACCTGTAATGGGATTGCATGGAATGGTTATTTACAGATAATCTAGCGCGCTAAGTTTACAGATAAGGAAACTGAAGTGTGGATGAGGGGGAAGGGCTTACCCACGATAATCGAATGAGTGAGTGAAAGGGACAGGAAAGACACCGGAAGCTTTCATTTCCAGTTCTTACCCCTTCACTCTCTTCTCCAAGAGTTCAAACTCAGTCAACCTTTATTTTCAAACTCTAGTATATAAAGGTAACAGAATTGCAGTATTATTCATATGATGGATGACTACTTAGCAATAAAAAGGAATGAACTATAATACCTGTAAAAATATGGATGAACCTCAAAATATGATGCTGAACAGAAGAAACCAGATGCTAAAGAGTACATATCATATGATACCATTAGTATGAACTTCTAGAACAGGCAAAAGGAGTATGTATACTGACAGAGAGCAGGTCAATAGCTGCCTGTGATGGGTGGAAGGACTGACTGAGTACAAAGGGGAGCAAAGGAATTTTCTGGAGTGATGGAGTGCTCTATATTTTGACTGTGGGAGTGGTTACATGGTGTCAAAATTCATTACACCTCAGCAAAGTTGGCTTAAAAAGGAAAAAAAGGAAAAGAAGCAACATAGAAATATACTTACTCAATTTATTTAAGAAAGTACAATGTTACCACTGACCTACATGTACAAAACCAACATTGACCAACTCATTTGAGAAGGGGAAGTTTAGCAGTTCATAACCCTTAGACAAGATGTTTTCCATCTTTGAAATGAAGTTGTCACAGATTTTGATCATAACATCATTTTCCTTAGGCTTTTGTTCAAGAATTTCCTCTGTCTCAAAATCATTCCTGACTTAGGTTGAATTAAAAAGCTACTGACTACTACCTCTTTGCTCTATATCAGAGTGATTTATTAGCTTGACAGATTTAATTTTTCTACTGCAGAGGTCTTCAAAGTGTTTCAGTTCTGTCCTTAAGAAAGAAAAATCATTTGTACAAGTAATAACAACCATGGCTAATGTTAATTGATTGTTTTCTATGTTCCAGGAGGTATTCTCAATGGTTTTCATGTAATATTTCATTACAGCTTCAGAACAATATTATCCCCGTCTTGTAGGCTTGGAAAATGAGGCACAGAGAGCTTGAATTATCTGCCCAAGGCTTGACAGCTACTAAGTGATAGACTGGGATATGAATCTTATTAGCCTGGCTCTAGAGCCCATCTAGCTGTTAAGCACTATATGGCATTGACAACCAACATGACTCAAGAGTGATAGGGAAGCCCTTTTACCTTAGGATCCCTTCCTCACTGGTACCGGAAATTCCACCATTATAGCTTCCTCCCTCACAGTTAAGCATTTCCCTGTTTAGATGCCTCCTAAAATACAACTAGTTAAGAGATTAGGGACACTAAATCCCTACACTTCTAGTTGACTGGGTTTTTTCACTGCACTCTCCACTGAATGGACTGAGAAACACAGACTGGGAGGTGGGAACAGGGCAGCAGCGCATTGAAGGGAATGAACAGGGAGGTAAAAGGTGGGAGCCAGATGTCCCAATTTTCCTAGGCTGGCTCTGTTCAACCTCACATCGACGGGGACTCTGGAAATATGACCCTATAGCTAATTGGCTCTGGTTCTCAGCCCAGAACTCTGGGAACAGGGAGTCAAGTGCATGAGAGGTGACAGGAGAGGCTCTTTGGAATGATGCTGGGAGTAGCTCAGCCTCTTTCTGAGCCAAGGTATTCCTTGGGGGAGGGCAGGTGGGACAAAGGGCGTGATATGAATCCTTCTCTCAGAAGAAGGAGAGTCAGCTTCAGCCTCACTCTTTTGCCTTGGGGTAGTTGAATTCTATCCATTTGAATTCTACTTTTTAAAATTAAAATGTATTTTAAATGATGCAACAATTTATGTAAATTGAAACAAACAAATTTTTTAATTAAAAACATTGTAAGTATAAAATTCAAACAATCAAGACAAAGTTAAAGTCCCTTGACCATCCATCATCCAATTCAAGAGACTTTCCACCACTGCCCCTGATTGGGAGTGTATCTTTTCCTTTTTTTTTAGACAGAGGGAGAAGGCAAGCAAGGGAGAGGGGCAGAGGGAGGGTGAGAGAGGGAGAATATTTCTCTTAAGTTTATTTATTTACTTTGAGAGAGAGAGAGAGCACACAAGCAAGTAAGGAAGGGAGAAAATCCCAAGCAGTCTCCACACTGCCAGCACGGAGCTCAATCCGGGGCTCGATGTGGGGCTTGATGTGGGACTTGATGTGGGGCTTGAACCCACAAACCATGAGATCACAACCTGAGTTGAAACCAGGAGTCAGATGCTTAATTGACTGAGCCACCCAGGCTCACTTAAGCAGGCTCCACGCTGAGTGCAGATCCTGATGTGGGGCTTGATCCCGCAACCCCGGGATCATGACCTGAGCCAAAATCAAGAGTCAGATGCTCAACCAATTGAGCCACTCATGTGCCCCTCCTTCCCTTTTTCTACTATATATATACATATGTGTGTGTGTGTGTGTGTGTATGGAGTGTTTTGTTTCATTGGGCTTGTTTTGCTTTTGCTTCTAGTTTTAGAATTATGCTTTACATTTTTTCATTTACTTAATTACAGGGACATAGTTCAGAATTCCAAAGGTTCAATAGGGAATATAGTAAAACCCAGGTGCCCCTCCCTCCCCTGTTCCCACCATCCAGTCTCCTCCCTGGAGGCAAACACTAATTCTAGTTTCCTGTTATTCCTTCCAGAGGTATTCTAGGCAGTTAAAATCCAGTGCATATATACTTATATGTATTTTTCACACAAATAGAGACACTGTTCTGCACCTAGTTTTTTTTTTTTCACTTTACAGTGTATTTTGCAGACCTTTCCTTATCAGTAGCCTCACTTTTTTCTTACACATGCATAGTATCCCATTGTATTTATGCACAATGTGTGTCAATTCCCCTGTGGAAAGAAAGGTTGTTCTCAATATTTTATTATTACAAATAATGCTGCAATTAATATTTGCATTGATTACTTTGCATATTTATTCATAAGATGAACATTTATTAGTGGGGATTAGTCAGGTGAGGTTATTTGAAAAGTTTAAATAGCATTTTAAATGTTGATTGATATTACCAAATAGGCTTTAGGATGTACCGATTTTTACTGCTTATAAGTTTGTTTTTACATAAATATATCATATTATATACTCTGTCCTGAACACTCACATTTTCCACTCAGCAATATGACTTGAGTTCTACCTATGTCAATACACATAGACACATAGACCTACCTACCTCATAAAAAAACTGCCTTCCAGTTTCCCATTGTGTGGCTGTAGATAGCCTATTTAACTGTAGATAGTTTATTGAGGGACATTTGGGTAATTTTCAATTTTTTGCTGCCATAAACAACACTACAATTACTATTTTTGTGTGAATAGAATAGATTCAGAGAAATGACTTACAAGACTGATAGGTATACATATTTTAAATTTCTTTTTTAAAATTTTTTTAATGTTTATTTATTTTTGAGAGAGAGAAACAGAGTGTGAGTGGGGGAGGGGCAGAAAGAGAGGGAGACACAGAATGTGAAGCAGGCTCCAGGCTCTGAGCTGTCAGCACAGAGCCCGACAGGGGGACCGAACTCACCAACCGTGAGGTCATGACCTGAGCCGAAGTCGGACCTGTAACCAACTGAGCCACCCTGGGGCCCCTATATTTTAAATTTCAAAAAATGCTTTCCCAAAATATGCCAGGTTAGACTTCCACCAATGGTGCATGAAAGCTTTAGGTTTACATCTAGAAGCAGCCTATGTGTTTCACCCAGAATCAAAGCTCAAAGTCCCAGTTATCACTGGGATCATCTAGGCCCTGAGCCTCTCTCTGCAGAATGTGAGTGGACAAGCTGAGTGTTGGGAAGGAGGAGCATAGGCTAGGGATAGTCTGTCCCCCATTAGGCAGATGGTCACCTAGGTAACATAGCCCTCTCCAAAGAAAAGGCAAGGCTACTTTGGGAAAGAGTGAGCTCCTCATCACTAGAAGTGTCTGAATGGAAGTTTGGTATCAACAAATGTTCCGAGCATGTGCTCGGTGCCAGATCTTGGGCTCGGTGTCTTGACTCAGAAATGTGTCATATCCATTTCCTGCCCTCCCAGAGCTTGATAATCATGGGATCTCACCCCACATCGGGCTCCATGCTGAGTGTGGAGCCTGCTCAAGATTCTCTCTCTTTCTCTCTCTCTCTCTCTCTCTCTCTCAATCTTTAAAAAAAAAAAAAAAGAAAAGAGAGAGTTGAAAGCTTAGCCGACTAAGCCACCTAGGTGCCCTCAAACATCCTTTAAAGGCACAACTGAACCTTCAACAGTTTGGGTTTTTAACAGATGTTTGGGGAGATGAAGACTTGGGTTGACATGAAGTTTGGGATTCGAACTGAGACCCCTGAAGAGCTATACCCGCAGTGATAGATTAGAAGAAAACAAACTTCTGACTACTAGCAAAGGAAACAAAAAAGGATATATGTCCATCTTGACCTGGCATTTGGGTGCGGGAAAGAAATGATCTGAGAATCTGAAACCACACTCCTGTCCTCGATGAGTCTGGAGTTCAAATTTATATCACCTGAATGGCTGGTAAACTTCAAGGCTGAGAAATTCACACAAAAGGAGATGTATTCCCAAACCAACTCTCAGATGCCTAGGAGAAACAAATGCAAATCTTCTCTGGATGTCCTCCACCCCAGTTTCAGGCTATACAGAATTCCTATGTATAAAGCCCTTCCAAACATTATTTAATAATCCACAAGGAGGGGCGCCTGGGTGGCGTAGTCGGTTAAGCGTCCGACTTCAGCCAGGTCACGATCTCGCGGTCCGTGAGTTCGAGCCCCGCGTCAGGCGCTGGGCTGATGGCTCAGAGCCTGGAGCCTGTTTCCGTTTCTGTGTCTCCCTCTCTCTCTGCCCCTCGCCCGTTCATGCTCTGTCTCTCTCTGTCCCAAAAATAAATAAACGTTGAAAAAAAAATTAAAAAAAAAATAATCCACAAGGAAACAATTGATGAAATACACAAGGAAACAATCCACCATGAGCAAGATTCAGTAGACACAAGGAATCAGACTGCCAAAAACTTCAGATACTAGAATTATCAGATAGTGATTACCAAGTGCTGTTTAGAGACAGCTGCTTAGTGCTTTCTTTGGGAGTATGGAGAAAGAACCAACTCTCAGGTGGAACCAAAGTCTTCATAGAGATGGAAACTTGAAGAATGTGCCTTGAAAGATAAGTAGGACTTTGCCAAGTGAGGACAAGTGCTGTTGGATAGCCAGTGGGGTGTACACAGTAGAATGTACCAAGGAAATGACAATTCATAGTTTATTTTCTCAGGTGCAAATAGGGCACAAAAGTGGGGGATGAGTCAAGGGAGGTAGGTAGGGGGTGTAGATCATGGTGGCCCTTGTGAGCCATCCTAAAGGACTTCAATTCTTAAACTAAGTGCAAAGGAAAGCCAGTGAAGAGTTTTAAGTGAAGGGTTTTAGGTGAAGGGTTAATGATACTCATTTGTTCATTTATTCATTCATTCATTCATTCATTCATTCATTCATTCAACCAAAGGGTATCAAACATAAAAAGTGGTTGTAGGATGGAGAATGGCAACAGGAGACCTGTTAGGAGAGTATAGTAGACATCTAGGGGAGGAATGCTAGTGGCTTAGACCAGGGCAGTGGCAGTGAAGATGGAGAGGAGTAGGTTGATTTGACTAATCTTTAGGCCAAAGCTTGAAGGTGGATTATGTACAAGGATGGCCATTGGGAGAGGTCAAGGCTAATTCTCAGGTTTTTAGTTGAACAACTGAAAGACTGGTGGTGCCATTGACAGAGATAAGGAATTAAGGAGGAAGAGTGAGTTGTTGAAAGGAAGATCATGAGCTCAGTTTTAGATATTTGGAATTTAGGGGTGTCTGGGTGACTCAGTCAGTTAAGCGTCCAACTTCGGCTCAGGTCATGATTTCACAGTTCATGGCTTTGAGAGCCTCATGTCAACTCTGTGCTGACAGCTCAGAGCCTGGAGCCTGCTTCAGATTCTGTGTCTCCCTCTCTCTCTTCCCCATCCCCCCTCAAAAATAAATAAACATTAAAAAATTTAGATATTTGGAATTTAAAGTGTCAATGTCTAGTTTGATACACATGTCTGAATATCAATAAGTGAAACCTGGGCTGGAAATAAAGATATGAGAATCACCAAAATATAAATGGTAATTAAAGCCAGGGAAGAAATCCAGAGGCTGATTTCCATCTCCTGTTGTATTGGTTAGGAACTTTTGGTAGCAGGTGGCTAAAGACCCAACTCAGACGGGATTAAACTAGAAAAGAAATTTGGTTGAAATGTTTAGCACTAATTGCCCTCAGGCAAGGTTTGATCCAGTGTCTCAAATAATGGAACTAAGATCCAGTCTTTTCTAATTTTTCCAAAACACTTCCTAGGAGTTGGCTTAATTCTTGACAGAGTCTCTTTGTGACCACATGCTAGTGTAGGGGAATGGCTCTGCCTTGTCACCTGGTGACCTTACACGTATTCATTCATATAAGCCACATGGGCAAAGGTTTGAAAAACTTAATCTGAGTCTTGGCAGACTGCCTCATGACCCTCCCAGAACATGAGAGGATGGGAGGCTTGTAAGACTCTGATGCCATGTTCTCCGGGACTCCCTATCTCCCCTGGGAAGCTGTAATGAGAGTTTTCTTACTTCTTCCCAGGTTCTGAGGAGCTAATGGGACTTTCTACCCCATCCTACTAAGAATGGAGCTACAGAATAGAAAACCTGTTAACTGCAGCCTAGAATTGGCTCCTTAGCAACAAGGTGCCTACAACTCACGTTGCAATTGCCCAGCCCTTTTTGTTTCAGTGTCATCCTTTTTGGTGTGGGGTACAAGGATCACAGGGAGCTGGCTTATTCTTGTTGTGTATGTAAGTAATAAACTGCTTACATTGAACATGGCTCATTGTACCTTTACCAGTTGAATTAGGCTTTGGCCTTGGCCTTGCCTTATCTTGTCTTGTACATATAAATTGCCAGCTGCTTCTAGGTCTGGGTGCTTCCAAACTCAAACCCAGCAGAAAAGAAAAGACCCATTTCCCCAAATGGCTCAATCCAAAATTCCAGAATTGAGGTGTTTTGTTTTGTTTTGGTTTGGTTTTAGCTCTGTTTACCTGATTTGGGTCATATGCTTATTCCTGAACTAATCACTGTGGCTAGGTATTTGGAGTGTGTTGGTTAGTTTAAGCTGTTTAGGCCCATTCCTGGAAATGGGTTGAGGTCAATCCCACTCAAATTACATAGCTGAGAATTCAGGGTCCTATTTGGAAAAGGGAAGGGAAAGGTGGAATGGATGCTAGGAAGCAACAAGCAAAGCCCACTGTACCTGTCTCTTTTTCCAAAGCAGGGAAGTCTGTGTGTATTGGGGGGAAGGGCATGAGGGGTCTGAATGCATAGTTTGTGGAGGGTATGGTTCCTGAGGAGAGGGGTTCAGAGACAGGAGGCTGAGCTACAGGAAGCCAGTCTTTTCAGGTTGTAGTTCTAGTTTATATCTTGGTCTTGTTTTCCTAACAGAATGGCTTTTGCAATGGTGAGCATTTGTGGGTAGGAGACAGGAAGAAAATTGAGAGGGCTGGAGGCATAGAGTCCCAGAAATCTGTCTTCAGGACATTATGTAAGGCCAGGTTTCTGGTTCCTTTTGGGCCCTTACAACACTTGGGTGCAAGGGTTGAGGAGGGAGCTGGTATGGGTCTCCTACTTGGTCTCACCAGACACCCAACCCAGGAAAAAGAGGGAGCTAGTATAGGAGACAGACGGTGAGAATCCTGGTTTCTGGAGAATCCTGGTTTCTCTGAGACTTAGTTTCCTAATCTGTACCATGAACTAGATCAGGTCTTTCCTACCTTATCAGTCTTAAGGATGCCTCCAATGATTTTTCCCTACATGCCATTGCCTTCCTCTCATCCTATTTATTGAGTTGTTACTGTTAATTTTTAAGTTTTTATATAGTTTGTTTTTTGATGAAAAAGCTACACATAGATCAAGCCAATGCTGTATCTTTAATTCTTCTTTTGTTTTTATAACAACCCTGTTTTCTTCCCCCCACTCTATTCTTATGTGTCTTTTGCTGATTTTCTTGAGTTCATTCTTTCTCATCCAGGTCATATCTTGCAAGTCTATGTGTGGGTTAATTTCTCTTTGCATAATCCAAGGAATTGTAAATTTTATCAAAGTCTGTTTGGCCATTGCTAAAGTGGGTTCAAAGTTGAAGACAAGGATAATTCCTCCAGTCTCACCTCTTGCTCATTTCACCCCACATTGGCCTCCCTCATTGCAAACTCAATCCCTTCCTCCCCATACACCCCATTGACCATTGCCAATTCTTTATATCCATGGTTCCCTCTCAATCTTTAGGTATCAGCTTAACTATCACTTCCTCAAACAGGCTTCCATTGACTACCCAATCTAGTCAATAGTAGGTCCTCTGTCATTCATTGTCATTGCTCCTGGTCTGTTGCCCTCACAGGTCTAATCATAAACTCTAATTATTTTGTCTGATTACTTCCATTTTGTATGACTCCCTGCTAGACTATAAACTCCAATATGAGAGGGACTGTGTCTATCTTTCTCACCACCGTTATTAGTGGATATTTGCCTTTTTCTTCCCATTCAGTGTCCAATCACCCCTTGCCTTCACTCATATGATTTCACCCAGCTGCCTTCAGGGTGTGCTGTTCTAAGACAAATAGTAAATTCATCATCTGACTTCTCACAAATCCTTTTCTCTTGCTGTTTTCACACAGCCATGAGGCAGGCATGGGACCTAATCTCAATCAATCTCATGCTCTTTCCAAGAACTTTGGATCTTGAAAGAAAAGATACAAGGCCATGAAAAACTGGTTAATGTTCACTCATTCCACTGGCGGTGCCTAGTTGATGCGGCAGGTGCCTCCTGCTTCCCAGGCCCTGTATTGTTTATTTGGGCCCTGATTGTTCCAAGTCTGGTTTACTCAGTCTTCCCTTTAGCCCTGTGAAGTCCCGTGCCACCTCCTAGTCAACTTCCTTTATGTTAAAGGTGGCCAGAATCAGTTTGCTGTTTGGAATACAAGAAATGTACTGGATTGATTGTATCTCTACAGACTAGCATAGGACTCAGCAAAGGTAGGTGTCCAATAAATGCTAAAGGAACAATTACCCAGGTGTATGGCCTAAAACTGGTTACTTAATATCTTAGAGCCTCAATTTCTTCCTCCTGGGCAGCCCACATACCATCTGGGATCTCTGGTTTCTCAGGACAGAAATCATCTTGCTTGTTCCTTTATTATCTCCCTTCTTTCAGTTCTCTACCCTCCCTTCTCAGCTACAAAACAACTTAACCCAACTCAACCCAAATTCCTCTCATTTTCTCAGGAAGAGCAGCTTAACCGCAATGTCTGGACCTAACATTCAGATCCTGGTTATGCTGTTTACAAGTTGTGTGACCTTAAACAAATTGCTGAACTTCTTTGTTCTTCAGTTTCCTCATGCGCAGGTGGTGATAGGGAAATTATAGTAGTTGTAATAGTATATAATACATATGCTGATATATAAGAGTAATATATAATATATATCATATATATAATATATAATATATAGTAATATATAATCTATATAATAAATAATAGTATATACTATATATACATATATATTATATACATATATACTGAGATAAAACATGTGAAGCACTTAAAATAATGCTTAACACATAGTAAGCACTCAATAATGATAGCTATTATTACTATTTTCATCTTTTTGTTGCATAAGAAACTGGATACCTACACCTTCAGGGTAATGTTCTTCAAAATATGGCACCTGAACCACCAATATCAGAATAAACTGGAGAGATTAAAAGTGCAGGTTCCTGGGTTCCTTCCCAGACCTAGTGAATCACAGTTTCTAGGGCAGAGCTAGGAAATTTACATTTGAAAAATATATCTCCCAAATGATTGTTCATTTTTTATTTTTTATTTAAAAAAAATTTTTTTAATGTTTATTTATTTTTGAGACAGAGAGACAGAGCATGAATGGGGGAGGGTCAGAGAGAGAGGGAGACACAGAATGTGAAGCAGGCTCCAGGCTCTGAGCTGTCAGCACAGAGCCCAATGCGGGGCTCGAACTCACGTACCATGAGATCCTGACCTGAGCTAAAGTCGGCCACTTAACTGACTGAGCCACCCAGGTGCCCCTAAAATTCACCCATTTAAAGTATACAGCTCGGTGGTTTTGGTATATTCACAGAGTTGTACAACCATCACCACAATCTGATTTTAGAACATTTTTATCATTCCCAAAAGAAATCCTGTACTCATTAGCAGTCATTTCCTATTCTCTACCCCGCCAACCACCTCAGCTTTAGACAACCACTAATCTGCGTTCGATCTCTATAGATTTGCCTATTCTGGACATTTCACATAAATGGAATTATATACAATACGTGGTCTTTTGTGTTTGGGTTATTTTACTTAGCATGTTGTCAAGGTTCATCTATGTTCATCTATGTAGCAAGTATCAGTACCTTTTTTTTTTTTTTTTTTTTTTTTTTTTTACTCAATGATAGTCCATTGGATAGATATACCACATTTTGTTCATCCATTCATAACAAACAAAATGGATATTTTCCTTGTTTCCACTTTTTGGGTATTATGAATAATAACTATGAAACAAGCTGTGAACATTCATGTACAATTTTTGTATGGATATCTGTTTCATTTCTCTTGGATATTAGCTAGGAGTTTAATTTTTAGTTCATATGGCAATTCTATGTTTAACATTTTGAGGAACTGCCAAACTGTTTTCCAAAGTGGGGGCAGCATTTTATATTCCCACCACCAATACATGAGGGTTCCAATTTCTCCACTTCCTTGCCAATACTTGTTATTATCTGCCTTTTATTGTAGCCACCTTCATAGGTGAGAGGTAATATCTCATTGCGGCTTTGACTTGTATTTCGCTAGTAACTAATGATGTTGAGCATCTTTTCACATGCTTATTGGCCATTTGTGTCTCTTTTGGAGATATGTCTAGTCCAATCCGTTGCCCTTTTTTTTTTTTTTTTTTTTTTACAGATTTTAAGTAATCTCTACACCCAACCTGGGGCTCAAATGTACAATTCCAAGATCAAGAATAACATGCTCCACCAACTGAGCCAGCCGGGCACCCCATCCTTGCCCATTTTTAATTGGGTTATTTATTTTCCATTATTGAGTTATAAGAGTTCTTCATATATTCTGAATAAAAGTCCCTAATAATATATATGATTTGCAGATATTTTCTTCCATTCTGTGACTTGTCTTTTTATTTCTTGATAGTTCCCTTTGAGGCACAAGTTTTTAATTTTGTGAAATTCAATTTATTTATTTCTTCTTTTGTTGCCTGTGCTTTTGGTATCTAAAAAACCATTGCCTAACTCAAGGTCATGAAGGTGTACTCCTATGTTTTCTTCTAGGTGTCTTACAGTTCTAGTTCTAATATTTAGGTCTATGATCCATGCAAACTCATGTTTAAGAACCACTAGTTTGGGTCTACCTAAAATGTTTTTTCCTAAAGACAATCCTCACCCTAAGAAGAACTTTTAAGTCATCTGTAGGATGATGTAAACAAAAATAAAACAGCTAACTAATATATACCAAGCAAATGGTATGGACTAACCATTTTACATTACATAATCTTGTTCAATCTTCACCAAGAGGTTTGTGTTATAATCACCTCCACTTTTCATGATGTAATACACTTCACTCTATGATGATGTAATACATATATCTCCTCCTTATGTCAAAGAGGATACCAACACTTGTATCTTCAGGAAGGGAGGTTATACAGACTAAATAAGGTCATTTGTGTTAAAAGTATGGCACAGTGCTTGGCAGAACAGGGCTCAAAGGATGAGAATGCCTCTTTCTATTCCTTTCTAATTGCCTCTCCCACTGAAGACCTACCCCTCCCATTGGTCAAGAAAGCTATCAGCTCCAGGGCTGATTTTTGTATTCTCCTAGCATCCTGCTCCGTTTTTTCCCTTTACTCATTATGATTTGTGATTTTAGTTTTGTGTTACTCTTAAGATTATCACATCTCTTCAGCTACTTTCCAACTTCCAAAAAGGCATAAGGTGCAATTTTGCCACTGGAATATTCCCCAATACCCTGTATAGAGCCTGGGGATATAGTGATCTTTTAAAAATATATAGCTGACTGGGGCACCTGGGTGGCTCAGTCGGTTAAGAGACCAACTCTTGATTTCAGCTCAGACCACGATCTCATGGTTTGTGAGTTGGAGCCCTGCATTGGGCTCCATGCTGTCAGTGTGGAGCCTGTTCTCTTTCTCTCTCAGCCCCTCCCCTACTCAATCTCTCTCTCTCTCTCTCAAAATAAAGAAAGAAATTAAAAATATATATACACCTGACTACATCACTTTTTGGTCTAAAATCCTCCAATGGCACATGGATTACCCTTTGAATAAATTCCCAAATTCCCAACTATGGCAAACAAGTCCCTACCTAATTGGCCACGATCTGCCTCTCCCCCATACCTTCTATTACTCTCTCCACTTGGAACACACTTGTTTTCTCTCTCAAACACATTTACTGTTTCCTGATTCAGAATCTGTTTCCTCCACTTGTCAGCTCTGATTAGTTTCTCATCCTTTATGTGTCAGCTCAAATGTCACCTCTTCCCAGAGACTTCCCTGACTGCCCTGTCCAGTGCTACCACCACACTTCCACCAAGTTATTCTTTTTTTCCCCCACCAAGTTATTCTTGATCATACAAGCTGTTTCATCTTATCTACAGACCTGAAATTTTCTTATGTATTTATTTAATATTAATTATTGTAGCTAACATTTAAGCACTCAAATAAGCACTTTTGATACATTAATTAATGAAGTAGTGTGCTACTTAATGCTTATCAATGGGTTCTCCAAAGTCCAAAAC
The DNA here is from genome assembly GCF_016509475.1 of Prionailurus bengalensis. Classification (NCBI taxonomy): domain Eukaryota; kingdom Metazoa; phylum Chordata; class Mammalia; order Carnivora; family Felidae; genus Prionailurus; species Prionailurus bengalensis. The sequence continues at coordinate 24,495,448 of NC_057354.1, forward strand.
TCTGATTTGTAGTGCCTGATTTCTGTGTGTAAACACACTCATTGGGAGGGATTTCAAGATACTAACCTGACAACACCAGTATAGGAATTGATGGGCAGTGGCACGCCATTATACAATATTTGCCATAGTGATACAGTAGTGATAAATAACCTCAAAAACAAGAACCATATGATCCTCTCAATAGATGCAGAGAAAGCATTTGACAAAATACAGCATCCTTTCTTGATAAAAACCCTCAAGAAAGTAGGGATAGAAGGAGCATACCTCAAGATCATAAAAGCCATATATGAATGACCCAATGCTAATATCATCCTCAATAGGGAAAAACTGAGAGCTTTCCCCCTAAGGTCAGGAACAAGACAGGGATGTCCACTCTCGCCACTGTTATTCAACATAGTATTGGAAACATTAGCCTCTGAAATCAGACAGCACAAAGAAATAAAAGACATCCAAATCATCCAGGAGGAGGTCAAACTTTCACTCTTCGCAGATGACATGATACTCTATATGGAAAACTCTAAAGATTCCACCAAAAAACTGCTAGAACTGATTCATGAATTCAGCAAAGTTGCAGGATATAAAAATCAATGCACAGAAATCAGTTGCATTCCTATACACCAACAATGAAGTAACAGAAAGAGAAATCAAGGAATCGATCCCATTTACAATTGCACCAAAAACCCATAAAATATCTAGGAATAAATCTAACCAAAGAAGTGATAAATCTATACACTGAAAACTACAGAAAGCTTATGAAAGAAATTGAAGAAGACACAAAAAAATGGGAAAAGATTCCATGCTCCTGGATAGGAAGAACAAATATTGTTAAAATGTTGATACTACCCAAAGCAATCTACATATTCAATGCAATCCCTGTCAAAATAACACCAGCATTCTTCACAGAGCTAGAACAAATAATCCCAAAATTTGTATGGAACCAGAAAAGACTCCGAATAGCCAAAGCAATCTTGAAAAAGAAAACCAAAGCAGGAGGCACCACCATTCCGGACTTCAAGCTATACTACAAAGCTGTAATCATCAAGACAGTATGGTACTGGAACAAGGACAGACACTCAGATCAGTGGAACAGAACAGAGACCCAGAAATGGACCCACAAACGTATGGCCAACTAATCTCTGACAAAGCAGGAAAGAATATCCAATGGAATAAAGACAGTCTCTTCAGCAAGTGGTGCTGGGAAAACTGGACAGCGACATGCAGAAGAATGAACCTGGACTACTTTCTTACACCATACACAAAAATAAACTCAAAATGGATGAAAGACCTAAATGTAAGACAAGAAACCGTCAGAATCCTTGAGGAGAAAGCAGGCAACAACCTCTTTGACCTTGGCCACAGCAACTTCTTACTCAACGTGTCTCTGGAGTCAAGGGAAACAAAAGCAAAAATGAACTACTGGGACCTCATCAAAATAAAAAGCTTCTGCACAGCTCAGGAAACAATCAGCAAAACTAAAAGGCAACTGACAGAATGGGAGAAGATATTTGCAAATGACATATCAGATAAAAGGTTAGTATCCAAAACCTAGAAAGAACTTATCAAATTCAACACCCCAAAACCAAATAATCCAGTGAAGAAATGGGCAAAAGACATGAATAGACACTTCTCCAAAGAAGACATCCAAATGGCCAACCGACACATGGAAAAATGCTCAACATCACTCATCATCAGGGAAATACAAATCAAAACCACCATGAGATACCACCTCACACCTGTTAGAATGGCTAACATTAACAACTCAGGCAACAACAGATGTTGGTGAGGATGCGGAGAAAGAGGATCTCTTTTGCATTGTTGGTGGGACTGCAAACTGGTGCAGCCACTCTGGAAAACAGTATGGAGGTTCCTCAAAAGACTAAAAATAGAACTCCCCTATGACCCAGCAATTGCACTACTAGGCATTTACCCATGGGATACAGGTGTGCTGTTTCGAAAGGACACATGCACCCCCATGTTTATAGTAGCAAGATCAACAATAGCCAAAGTATGGAAAGAGCCCAAATGTCCATCGATGGATGAATGGATAAAGAAGATGTGGTATATATATACAATAGAGTATTACTCAGCAATCAAACAGAATGAAATCTTGCCATTTGCAACTACATAGATGGAACTGGAGGGTATCATGCTAGATGAAATTAGTCAGAGAAAGACAAATATCACATGACTTCATTCATATGATGACTTTAAGAGACAAAACAGATGAACATAAGGGAAGGGAAACAAAAATAATATAAAAACAGGGATGGGCTAAATGGGTAAGGAGCACTAAGGAATCTATCCCTGAAATTATTGTTGCACTATATGCTAACTAATTTGGATGTAAATTAAAAAAAAAATTAAATTAAAAAAAAAGAGCACAGATAAAACAAAAGTGTAGTAAAAAAGTAAGTAATAAGTTTTGAGTATTTATTACCTTGTTTTAATATAACTTATTTAATTGTAAGTTTATGTAATTTAATTTTTGATAATGGCTGTGTTTTAAAAGCGACCAGCAAAATTTCTAAACATTCCTCAATCCTTTCTGGCTAGCTCATAAGGACCGGCTAACATGCAGCGTTATTTTCCACATGAGGTACCTGAGGCACAGAAAGATTAAGCAACTTGTTCAAGGCTGCAGAGCAAACAGAGCACTCCAAAACGTGTCCTCAGAACACAATATAGAACTGCAGAATACATAAATGAGTACGTATTTGATATTATTTTTAAAACATAAGAGGGAAATATCCTAACATTTAAAACTTACACAAAAGAGTGAAATTAACAACTACTCAAAACTTGCTCATTATTCTAGTAAGATACGCCTTCACTTGCTTACTTAGCAGCGCCGAGCGCTTTTACGAAACACCTGCTTTCTTAAGGGACGTCGCCCAACCCTTTACTACAAGCTTGAGAAGCCCCGCTCTACGTCGCCCCGCCCCGTCTCACCGCAAAGCTTCCTGGGAGTGGTAGTCCCCAGTATGGGTGCTCCTGTGGCAGCAGCAAGGCGCGCCTGGCCGCGGAACTACAGAGGGTGGCGCACAGGTCGCGAGGCTTTTCCGCCTCACGTTTCCCTCCCCGCCTGCGCGCCCACCCCAGCTATCATGGCGGCTCCCTTGGCTCTGGTGCTGGTAGTGGCCGTGACCGTGCGGGCGGCCTTGTTCCGCTCCAGTCTGGCCGAATTCATTTCCGAACGGGTGGAGGTGGTGTCCCCACTGAGTTCTTGGAAGAGAGGTGAGGCCACTGGCTGGAGTAGGTGGCCAGGCCCCGCCTGTGCTCTCCTGGCCTCAGTGAATGGGAGGCGGGGGCAGTGGCCTCAAGCACAAGATTCTGAGGGAATTGACCCGCTCTGGCGCCCTCGGGGAGGGTGGGAGGGCGGAGCCTGAGGGCGGGGCTGCCGAGGGGAGGGGGCGTAGGACTGCGGTGCCAGGTTTGGGCCCTAGGGGCCTACTCACCTGAGGCGTGGGGAGCTGAGGGGGTGTGTCCCCCTCGGGTCCTGAGCAGAGGGGCGTGGCCTGAGAAAGGATAGATATAAGAAAAAGGCGTGCTGGGTGGATTGGGATTTGCAGAGGTGATTCGGTTTTGGTGAGGGATTGCAGGTGGTGCCCCCTGGGGTATGGGATAGTGTGTGAGGGGTTCCCTGAGTGAGGGGACCTATCTTGCCTAAGCCAGTAGAGTGTGTGAGTGTGCTTAGACGCGTGTTCTCGGTCTGGGACTTGTACTACAGCATTTCCTACTGTTTCTTAAATTCTTCATCCACTATTTTATACCAGTGCCTACAGTGAGAAAGAATTTGTGCTGAAGGATCCACAGGCTAGTGGGAGAGACAGATAGTTATAATCCTTTTTGGAAAATGTTCTTCCCGTGTACATCCAGTTCCTTTCTTGGAGTTTCAACCCTGAAGGAAGTGTCCTCTCTTTTTCCAGTTTCCTAAGGATGTGGGCTGCGAGCTAACTGTTGAGGGATGTAGAATTTGGAAAGGGAGATTAGAGAAAGAATTCCTGGTAGCGGAAGGTAAACAGGACCAAGAAAATGTTGAAGGGTGCAAAATGTACAAAGGGAAGGAGAAATGGGGTAGGGGTTAGGTTAGGGCCAGAATTTAAGACTTATAAAAAAAACTTTCTTTACTTAAGTACAGTGTACATCAATGCACGTATAATAAGTGTCGAACTCAGTGAATTTTTATAAACTGTATACACATGTAGCCAGCACCCCTAGCCAGCACCCAGATCAAAAAACAAAACATTACAGGAGTAACAGCACCCCAGAAGTTCTCTTTGTGTCCCTGAACTTTAAATGCTAGAGTTTTGATGTTATCCCATAGACATTCTGGAATGGGGAATGGCATAATGAATGGTTGTTTTATGAATAATTCAAGCTTAGGTTTCTAAAAATACTATATACGAAAGACTATGGTAAGCCTCTGATCCCCAAGTTATTCTGTGTGTTAGATGGTGTTATTTCCCCCATTTTACAGATGAGGAAACCAAAATTTAGAGAAGTTAAGTAATATGCCCAGGTTTCCCAGTTGACAAATGGCGATAAAGGTAGTAGTAATTCTTATGTGTGATGGTGAGAGCTTACACTTGATAATCCTTGCATATAATATTTGCATATAGTTATTTGTTGAACCAACTGAATTGTTTGGGTTGAAGCCACTTGGTCCCAGCTTTCTTCTGGCTACCAAAAGCCCCAAGGCAGTATTAGGCCCTCCTTCCTCTGTTCTCTTAGCACTTTATACATAACTTCTATTAAGAGTATGTCTCACTTTTTATTATAATTATTTGTTTATATCTGGTTTCTCCATTGTACTATGAGTTCCTTGCAGGCCAAAACTGTTTTACTCATTACTGAATCCTTTGTGCCTTGCATAGAGTAATTAGTTGTATTGTTACTATTAAATAAATGTTGAAGAAAAGAAAACATAAGATCTGGTTACATATAGGAAGGCCAGGGTGAAGGATCCTAAGATGAGGCAATATAATATGGTGATTAAGAGCACAGGGTCTGGGATCTTTAAAAGGGTTTGAGTCTTCTTTTGCTTCTCTACATGTATCTGTATGATCTCCAACATAATTTTTCTCATCTGTAAAATAGGAAGTTATAATGTGTACCCCATTAAATGAGATAATCCATGTTTAAGCTCTTAGCACAATAATGAAAGCCAAAACAGCTAATTCTAGGATTTGGAATCTAAATAATCAGGAGAACAATTGTGATATTGGCTAAAATAGGTGAGTTAGAAAGGATAGCAGTAAGTGTTTGATGTATGTATAGGATGATAGTATGATATTCAGAGGTTTAGGTCTGGAGCTTGGGGCCAGTGTCAGAGCTAGAGAGAGATTTGCTAATCACCTATCTGAATCTGATGGGGTCAGAATAATTATTTGTCCTGTTTTAAGCGGGGTTGGTACATCTGTATCACTTGTCTTCAGAGTATACTTTAAGACAGGATATTTTAAAAAGCAAGTGATTGTATTTAACTCTAAAAGGCAGGCATTTAAAAATACTGAAGTAGGAGCCCCTCTGGCTTCACATGGCATTCATTCATTCCACATGAGTTTTTTGAGTGACCAGTTGTTTGGGTGAAGGACTGTGAATCCAAATAGATTTTGGTTGACTGTAACCATAGAGTGATTTTTAATGGGAATAAATGAGAAGTTGTAAACTTGGAGGAGATGATTCTTGTCTTCAAATATCTGAAGGGTTTTAACTTGGCATGTTGTCAATTCTTTCATGTGCAGATGACAGAATCCCAACTCAAACTGCGCAAATTATAATAAAAAGTGAACTTATTGGCCTACATAACAGAACAATTCAGGCAGGGTAGATGGTGACTTCAAATCTAGCTAGATCCAGAGACTCAATGATCTCATCATGACTAATTCTTTCTCTATCTTGGCATTGACTGCATTCAGGAGGGCTCTTCTTGGGTATTGGCAAGATTGGCCCCAATAGTCTCTGACTTTTATATCCTCACAGTGTCAGGTCCAGTGGAAGGAGAGTGACTGTTCTTCAACAAACGTAACGAAAGCCTTGGAATTGAGTCACATTGAACTTATTTGGGTTATATGCCAATTCTTAAGCCAATTACTGTGGTCAGCCTAAGTCATGTATCCCTATACATGACATAGGATACAGTGTATCCTACTGGTCAGCTCAGTTGGTGGAGCGTGTGACTCTGGATCTTGGGATTGTGGGTTTGTACTCCATGTTGGGTGTAGAGATTACTTAATAAAACCTTAAAAATAATATCTATCTATCTACATCTTTGGAGAAGGGACAACCTTCCAAACTATGGAAGAGGGGACACCCTATAGGAAGACCAGAGTGCTATTACCAGAAGAGGGGGAAATTGATGCTGGGTAGGTGAAAATAACGGATACCCATTATAATAGGAAAGACATTTTTTCTATGTCATTCATTTCTACAGACCCATCAGTTTATTTGGTAGTTCAACTAAAATTTATATAAATATTTTACTTGACAAAAATGCAAGCATGTGCTTCTCAGACAGTAACTAACACTAATATAATGCTTTCTATATGACAGGCACTGTTCTAAGCATTTTAGATATGTCTAAGAACTAATTTAATCACCACAATGGCCCTAAGATGTAAAGAGTTTTATGTGTAAATACCCCATTTTATAGATGAGAAAATGGAAGCACAGAGAGATTAAGTCACATACATAATGTTTTATGTGAATAGCTGGGAGTCTTTAGGCGTTGCTGTTCCACCAGAGTGCACTCTATACCATCTTGCATAGAAATCTGTCAGAAATAATTTTGGAACTTTTTTTTAAATCATATATTTTTTTAATCATATATTTTAATCAAATATATCATATATATTTTTTAATCATATATATTCCTCAGCCTTTGCTCTAATGATTAGGAATCAATATGGGCTTAGCTTCTTGAGTTTAGGGTAGAGGCCAAGCTATAAGTGCTTATTTAGAAACCCACCTCCAATGCAGCTATGAGGGTCAGGGTCAGGAAGAACACTTCTGATAGCACTACTTTAAAAAAACCAGAACTTTTATTGTTAAACAAAATGGAGAATTAATAAACCACACACAACAATGTATTGCACAGTGAATTATTATAAGCAAAACACATTTGTAGGCATCATCCAAATCAAGAATCAGAACTTTGTCACTTATTCCAGAAGCCCTTATGTATGCCCCATTTTAGGCACAGTCCCTCGGCACCTTCATTAAATAACCATTATCCTGACTTTTATAGTCATGACATCTTTTTTTTTTTTTTTAATTTATTTATTTTGAGAGACACAGAGACAGTGCAAGTTGGGGAGGTACAGAGAGAGAGGGAGACAGAGAATCCCAAGCAGGCTCTGTACTGTCTGTTTGGAGTCTGACGTGGGGCTTGAACTTATGAAACTGTGAGATCATAACCTGAGCTGAAACCAAGAGTCAGATGTTTGACTGAGCCACCCAGGTGCCCCCATGACATCTTTTTTTTTTTTAAGTTTGTTTGTTTGTTTGTTTGTTTGTTTAGAGAGAGAGAGAGAACAAGCCGGGGAGGGGTAGAGAGAAGGAGAGTGTGAGAATCCCAAGCAGGCTCCACACTGTCAGCACAGCCCCCGACATGGGACTTGAACTCATGAACCATGAGATCATGACCTGAGCTGAAATCAGGAGTTGGATGCTTAACCATCTGAGCCATCCAGGCATCCCTATACTTATGACATTTTTACATCCTCTTTGTTTTATTGCTTTGATGAGTGTCCCTAGTTGCTATAGCTTAGTGTTGCCCTTAAACGTTTTTATATGTGGTTTAAGTCTCCCCTAATCTTTAAGGTCCCCATCCATCCCATCCTTTTCTTATCTGTTGAAGAACCCAGACCATTTGACCTCTAGTGTTTCCCATAGTTTGGACGTTACTGATTGTATATTCATGGTTCAGTTTAACATATTCGCGTGTTCATTGTGTTTCCTGCAAATTGGCAGTGGGATCCAGAGACTGGATACCACTACTTTTTTTGTTTTTTAGCTTTTTACTTGAAATAATTTTATATTTATAAAACATTTGCAAAGATAGTACAGAGATATCATGTATACCCTTCATCCAGCTTCCCTTCATGTTTACATCCTGCATAATTAGAGTACATTGGTCAGAACTAAGACAATACTAAGACAATAATGTCCATATAATACCATTAAACAAATTGTAGTTGCTCAGAGTTTACCATTTTCCCACTATTCTTTTCCTGTTCTAGCATCTGATTTAGGATCATATATTGCATTTAGTGGTGGGCCCTCATTCTTTTTCTATTGGTGAGAGTTCCTCAGCTTTGCGTTGTCTTTTATGACTATGACACTTTTGAAACATACCGGTCAAGTATTGTACAAACAATGTCTCCCAATTTGGGTTTGTCTAATGTTTCTCATAGTAAGATTGAGATCGTGGATTTTGGGGAAAAGTCCCACTGAAATGATGTGATCTTCTCAATGTATTGGATTGAGGTACATCATATTGAAATGGCTTATTACTGATGATGTTAACCTTAATCCCTTGGTTATGATAGTATCTGCCTGGTTTCTCCACTGTAAAGTTACTATTTTCCCTTTTTAATTTATAAACATTTGGGGGGATATATGTAGGGGCTCTGTATATATCTTGTTTCTCTCTAAAGTTTTTACTCACTACTTTTTGCACTTATGGGTTGATGATCTTGCCTGCAGCAGTCATTACTATGGTGTTCTAATGATGACTTTTCTATTGCCCTGATTCCTTCTTCATTATGAATTGGAATCTTCTGTAAGGAAGAGTTGTCCCTTCTTCCTTATTTATTTAACATCTGTATGGACTTATAGGTATTTATTTTATTCTCTGTGTTATAATCCATATTATCTTTATTTTGATGCTCAAAATCTTTGGCCATTGCGACCTCTTTCAGGTTGACTCCTTTGTCCTTGGACATACTTTCCTCACTATTTTGTTTGTTTGTTTTGTTTTGTTCTGGTGTTTTTAATACTTCATTACTTTCTGGAACCACAAGATGCTTTAGTCTGACCTTATTTTTCTCTTGGTCTAGCCCTGGAATTGACCACTTCTCCAAGGAATCCTGGTTTCTTTTATTGAAAAAAGTTATTTAGAAAGCAAGTTCTGGATGCTAGGTGTGTTCATTGCTATGGGAATGACACTGTCTCTTGGGCCTTCTGCGCTAGAAATATAGATACTACTTATTTTGAACAAGCTTAATGCATGCCCTTCTTGATATGGGAAGCTCAAAGACCATGTTTGCCTTTTTTTTTTTAATGATTATTTTTTTAATTTTTTTTTCAACATTTATTTATTTTTTTGGGACAGAGAGAGACAGAGCATGAACGGGGGAGGGGCAGAGAGAGAGGGAGACACAGAATCGGAAACAGGCTCCAGGCTCTGAGCCATCAGCCCAGAGCCCGACGCGGGGCTCGAACTCACAGACCGCGAGATCGTGACCTGGCTGAAGTCGGACGCTTAACCGACTGCGCCACCCAGGCGCCCCTTAATGATTATTTTTGAGAGAGAGAAAGCGCGAGTGAGTGAACGTGAGTGGGGGAGGGGCATAGAGAGAGAGGGAGACACAGAATGTGATACAGACCTCAGGCACTGAGCTGTCAGCACAGAGCCCGACGCAAGGCTCAAACTCATGAACCCCGAGATCATGACCTGAGCTGAAGTCAGAAGCTTAACCGACAGGTGCCCCAGACAATGTTTGTCTTATGCTACATAATATGTTTTTATTATCACCCATAAGAAAAATATGTAAAGGTAACTAAATAAGAATTTTTACTTCATGGGATTTATCAGTTAAGAGTTGAGACACTTGGGGTACCTGGGTGGCTTATTTGGTTAAGCGTCCTACTTCAGCTCAGGTCATGATCTCGCAGTTTGTGAGTTCAAGCCCCACGTTGGGGTCTGTGCTGACAGCTCAGAGCCTGGAGTCTGCTTCAGATTCTGTTTCTCCCTCTCTCTCTGCTCTTCCCCCGCTCATGCTCTGTCTCTCTCTCCTTCAAAAATAAATACACATTAAAAAAAAAAAAAGAGTTGAGACACTTTATTGGGGTGCCTGGCTGGCTCAGTTGGTAGAGTATGTCTCTTGATCTTGGGGTTGTAAGTTCAAGTCTCACGTTGGGTATAGACATTACTTAAAAATAAAATCTTAAAAAAAAAAAGAGTTGAGACCCTATAAAAAAAACCCTTATATTTTAGAATAGTCAGCAATAATTAATTAGTTTTTATGGTCAACTATTCTGAAGCATTAGTTGTTGGATAATAATCCCATGAAGCTGAAATTTTATTCAATTTATCTGGTGTACTTTTTACAGGTGTTATTTTGGGGGGTACTCTAGGAAAAAGAATGGCTTAAAGCTATGAGTTCTTTGTATTGTTGTTGTTTTGAGTATTTTGTTTTTCTCTCCAAACAGACATTTTATGAAACCTATGTTAAAATGTTCCCAGCAAAATATTATTGGAACATATATGTTATATATGTTAGAATTTGGGGCCCTGGTTTTTCTTTTATACATGGAGTAAATTCACCATCACATTCTAGAGGATTTTGTTACTCTGTAATTCAGATGTTCCCAAATGTACTGCAGACCATGCCAAAATTTTCAATCATGTGCACCAAAGTAAGGACATTATAAGTTTATCATAAATATCAATGTATTCAAGTAAAAATATTTTGAGTTGATGCTCTTCCTACACTTTTTAATGTTATAGATGGTGGGAGTAAATGATAGTTTGTTTTTTATTTTTTATTTTATTTATTTTTTTAAATTTTTTTTAACGTTTATTTATTTTTGAGACAGAGAGAGACAGAGCATGCATGGGGGAGGGTCAGAGAGAGGGAGGCACAGAATCTGAAACAGGCTCCAGGCTCTGAGCTGGCAGCACAGAGCCCGACGCGGGGCTCGAACTCATGGACCGCGAGATCATGACCTGAGCCGAAGTCGGACGCCTAACCGACTGAGCCACCCAGGCGCCCCAGTTTGTTTGTTTTTTAATGTTTCCATGAGGTTAACTCTTTCCTTAGATCAATTATTTATTAAGTAATATGAGTTCATATTTAATCATCATGATAGCAGTGCCACATTCTAAGCACTTGCCAGAAAACACATTAACAAATTTTGAGGTGTACAGTATCCTAGCAAAAGCATATCTGAGAGAAATTACATTTTAGACAATTGCCTAAAAAGTATGCAATCTCCCTCTGGATTAAACCAGTGGAGAGTGATGTCTATGGACAGCATCTTACTGGTCCTCTGTTGAATTGCTTTTACTGCTCTGTGGTAGGATGCCATTGACTTAGGTGGGGAGTTGCCCTGTGAAGTGGCCTGATGAATCATCTCCTGGGGTCTCCAGTAAAGCTGTTAGTGAAGGGTTGAATAGTTGTGTTACACAGCAACCTCTTTATGTGGCTCCGTGGGGCAAATTTCTTTCTGGTCCTAGTATAAGGACCAGTTATAGCTGTCTTGAGCAATAGCTTTTTTTTATTTTAACAGCTAGTATGAACTCTGTAACTGATTAAGTTTCCTTCTAGGGTGGGTCCATTTAAGGCCCACTCATTATAAATATATATTTTTGGAACAGGCTTTGTAACTTTGATTTTGTTTTATTTATCTTTGAATAGGTAATTCTATCACAGGATTCAAAAACCAGTGGTGCAAAAGGCTATATGATTAAAAGGCACCTTTCCATACCACTTTCCTATAACCACCCACTTGTGTTCCCTGGAGGGACCAGATTCTTACGTATATCAGTTTCTTACATGTACTTCTGAGATTTTAGGCATATATAAGCTCATACCTTTTAAAGTTAGTTTTTTTTTTTTAATTTTTTTTTCAACGTTTATTTATTTTTGGGACAGAGAGAGACAGAGCATGAATGGGGGAAGGGCAGAGAGAGAGGGAGACACAGAATCGGAAACAGGCTCCAGGCTCTGAGCCATCAGCCCAGAGCCCGACGCGGGGCTCGAACTCACAGATGGCAAGATCGTGACCTAAGCTCATACCTTTTATAGTTTTTTGTGTGTCCGTTTATGTTTTTTCTTATCCTTCACTCATTTTTTAAAAATTAAATTTCCTGTTTCTTTCTAATAATTATGAAATAGTACTCATTGCTAAAGATTCAGAAAATGAAGAAAGGTAAAAGAAACTAAACATCTTCTGTAATCTTATCAGCAGAGATGGTTGCTGTATTTTAAATTTTTATTTATTTTGTTTAATGCCTAAGGTTTATGTTTAATTTGAGGCATTTCTCATTGAATACATATTCATTTTCTCTCAAATAATTAAATGGATCAAGGCTTATAAATATTTAAAATATTTATTTAAAATAAATATTTAAAATAAGTATTTAAAGTAAAATTTGATCATACTGACATACTGTGTTATGACCTGCTTTTCATTTTTTTTTTCATTTTTTTAACGTTTGTTTATTTTTGAGACAGAGAGAGACAGAGCATGAACGGGGGAGGGGCAGAGAGAGAGGGAGACACAGAATCGGAAGCAGGCTCCAGGCTCTGAGCCATCAGCCCAGAGCCCGACGCGGGGCTCGAACTCACGGACCGTGAGATCGTGACCTGAGCTGAAGTCGGACGCTTAACCGACTGAGCCACCCAGGCGCCCCAACCTGCTTTTCATTTAAGAGTATTTCATGGCCATCTTTCTTTTAGTAAATGCATACCTGTAATGTGCTTTTTTATTTTAACTCTTAATTTTGAAACAATTTTAGATTTCAAAAAGTTGCAAAAATGGTACAGAATTCCTGTTTACCCAGTACTCAACTTCTTCTAATGTTAACATCCTTCATAACCATAGTACACTGACCTAGCACAGAAAATTATTATTCATACAATACTAATAACTAATCTGTTATTAGAATTTTATCAATTATACCAGTAATGTCATTTTTATGGTCCAAGATTCAGTCCACAATCCCACACTGCATTCAGTTATTATGTATCCTTAGTCTCTTCCAATCTGGGACACTTCCTCAGTCTTAACTTTTTTTAAGTTTATTTATTTATTTTGAGAGAGAGAGGGAGACAGAGAATCCCAAGCAGGCTCTGAGCTGTCAGTGCAGAGCCTGACATGGGGCTCAAATCTCATGAACCATGAGATCATGACCTGAGCCGAAATCAAGAGTCAGATGCTTAGCTGACTGCGCCCCCAGGGCACCCCTCCGTCTTAACATTTTTGAAGTGCACTGGCCGGCTATTTTGTCTCTCAATTTGGGTTTTCCTGATGTTTTCTCATGATTAGATTGAAATTATGCTTTTTTGGCCAGGGTACCACATTTTTGGCAAGGGTACCACATTTTTGGCATAAGGACTACAGAAGTGTTTATCCCCATCTCAGTGAATCATTTCAGGAGGTACTTGATGTTGATAGTGTGAACTGTCCAACGTTATTACTGGTGATGTTAACTTTGGTCACACGATTAAGGTAGTGAGTGCCAAGTTTGTCCATATAAAATTATTTCCCCCCTTGCAAATATGGCTTCTCATCATATTTTTTCTCCCTGATTTTAGTATCCCTTGATGATCTTGCCTTTCACAATTATTACTGTGAGGTCTCCCAAATGGTGATTTTCTATTTCCATCTTTCCTTCTACATTTGATACTTATAGTTCTCTGTAAGGAAGAGCTTTCTTTGCTCATCCACTTATTTATATTCATTTATATCATAGTATGATTTTTAACTATGAAATATTTCTATGTATCTATCCACACATCCACATATATACATATCATAATTTATTTAGATAAATCTCTATTAATGGACATTGAGATGATGATGATTATTTTAATATTTATTTATTTTTGAGAGAGAGACAGACAGAGTGAGAGTGGAGAGGGGCAGAGAGAGAGGGAGACACAGAATGTGAAGCAGGCTCCAGGCTCTGAGCTGTCAGCACAGGGCCCGAGGTGGGCCGGGCTCGAACTCACTAACAGCAAGATCATGACCTGAGCCAAAGTCAGATGCTTAACCAGTTGAGCCACCCAGGCACCCCTGGGATTATTTTTTTAAGTTTATTTATTTTGAGAAAGAGAGCTGATGCACAAGTGGGGGAGGGGCAGAGAGAGATTGAGAGAGAGAGAGAGAGAGAGAGAGAGAGAGAGAGAACAGAGAGGATCCCAAGCAGGCTCTCCACTGTTAGCACAGAGCTGGATGTGGGGCTGGTCATGACCTGAGCCAAAGTTGGACGCTTAACTGACTGAGCTACCGAGGCGTCCCAAGGAATTATTTTTATTTTTTTAATGCTCTGAGCACCATAATGAACATACAGTTATTTCCCTAAGATAAATTGCCCTAAGAACAATCATTTCAGTGTCAAAAGTACTTAAAAAGTACATATTTCCCTGTAGAAAATTTAATGCAAATGTCACTCAAGCAACATATGAAAGTGCCCATTTCCCCACACTAGGGACAACATTTCTCAACTTCTAATATGTTGTCTTATTATTTTGGGGAATGTGGCAAAATATACATAAAGGAAACACTTTTTAGAGTGGGTGGAAATTACAGTGAGATCAAAGAAAGCTCATAGTTTAACAAAATTTTCTCCTGAGAGCTGCCCCACAGTGAAAATAGATGCTCTGTATGGAAAAAAGTTTCATGTCATCTGAAATGTTCAAATCAAGATTTAAAGCCACTTGCTGGGATTGAGGTAAAGGGGGTTGGACAAACTGTGAGGCCCTTCTTGTTCCTGGGAGTATCTAATACATTGGTCTCTGGCCATCTGCATATGTCTCTGAACTTGGATGAAGTGAAGTGAACTTGGATGTCTTACTTTTCAGTGGTTGAAGGCCTTTCACTGTTGGACTTGGGAGTGTCTCCGTATTCTGGAGCAGTATTTCATGAAGTAAGTGTTCTTGTTTTCTTTTCTGGGTATTAAGAGTAGTTTATAGTCACAAATACCAAAGCCTAACCTCCATTTTGTACAAACATTTGAAAACATCTATTTTTGAAAATCATATTTAGAAACAGACCTTTTTTAGATGTCCTCTGCATAAGAAGGAGGTTTCACAATTGCAGTGGAAATGATCCAGATCAAGATTGTGATTTGCGGAAGCAGATGAGACTTCTGTAGAAGTTACCATTTTTATTGGCAAATAAATCGTAAACAGTTCCCAGTGCACAAATAAGTTGTATGCTAATTGGCCTGTAATTGGTTCTTTGGAACATGCTTTTCCATGAAAACTGTGTTAGCAATGCTGGTTTCTTAGAAAGTCACAAAAGCCTGTTTAACCCATAAAATTAGTTCTTAAGAATGCTAAAGTCATTGTTGGGTCACCATCATCTCTTGCGTGGGCTCCTGCAACAGCTTCCTGACGAGTCTTGCTCCATTCGGTCTTGCTCCTTTACTTTTAATTCTGCAGTCAGAGTCATCTTTCTGAAATGTGAATCTGATTTTGTCAGCTCACCACTGAACTCAGGATAAAATCCAAACACCTTAGGGAGTATACAAAGCCCTGTGGGCCCTGCTTACCACATTAACCACATTTCTTTCCACTCTCACCTCCCCATTATTATTGGTTACATTGTTTTAAAGTACAAGTCTTCTAATTTGAAATTTTAACCCCTCAGTTTTACAGTTGTATCCTTCATACATACTTTGAACACAAATTTGTTTGTTTGTTTGTTTGTTTGTTTTTTCTGTCTAGTATTTTGAAAGCATTCAGCTTGGTTCTCATGGAAATAACAACAGGCTTTTGCATTCATATTAGTTAGCTTGTATTACTGTCTAATTGAGCCACAATAATAAGAGCAGCTAGCAGAAACAGGGACAATTTAAGACTCTTAATAAGCACACAATTCAGTTATTGGGAACAGATATGTGTGTGGGCATATAAAAGCATAGCCCACTAGCCACAAGGGCCCAGTGTGGAGGATGCCTTGAGCAGTATGTTTTCTAGACAGAATAGGAACTCCCTGAGAGAGTTCTCACATACATTCATAATGCTCCAGCACTGTATTCTCTCTTACCTGTGTTTCTTTGCTCATGCTCTTGTCTCCTTATGGAAGGCTATTCTTCCCTCTTTTGGTGATTAGCTTTACTATTTAGGTATTAGCTTAGAGTTTACCTCCTTCTAGAAATCGTTCTTCCTGAACATCTTCCAAAGCATCTTGTGCTTATACTTTTAATGGCTCATATCATACTCTTGAAATTGCCTCTGTACTTGTTTTACCTAGTATGCTATATGTTCCTCAGAACAGGTACTGGCACCTTTTCATTAAGTATTCCTAGTCCCTAGTCCTGTATCTACAGATGTATTCCAATCCCTCCCTTCCTTCTGTCTTTTAATAAAGATTTGTTAAGTACATACCAAATGCCAGCTACCCTGGTAGGTGTTAGGGATACAAAACAAGACACGGTCCTTGGCCTCATGGTGCTTATTTCTGAGAGCACAAAGAAAAAAAAAAGTTAGTAAAAAGAAAACAGATTTCAGAGCAAAGAATATTGCCAGAAGTAAAGAAGTTTATTGCATAATGATAAGGGTGTCAATTCTCAAGAGAACATAACAATCCTAATGTGTATGCACCTAATAACAGAGTTTCAAAATACATGGAAACTGACAGAACTGCAAGGAGAAATAGACAAATCCACAATTATAGTCAGAGGTTTCAATATCCTTCTCTCAGGGATTCATAGGACAAGCAGACAAAATCAACAAGGCTGTAGAAGCCTTGAATAGCATGTCAACCAACTTGACCTCATTGACATTTATAGAACATTCTGTCCAACAACAGCAAAACACATAATCTTTTCAAGTGTACATGGAACATCTGCAAGATAGACCATATTCTGGGTCATAAAACAAGGCTTAATGAATTTAAAAGGATTGAAGTCATAGAAAGTATATTCTTTGACCACAATAGAATTAAATAAAAAACTAATACCAGAAAGATGTCTGGAAAGTCCCCAAATATTTGGAAACTAAGTATTCTCCTCAATAACCCATGGATCAAAGAAGAAATCAGAAGGGAAATTAGAAAGTATTTGAACTGAATGAAAATGAAAGCACAACCTATTGAAATATGTGGGATGTCAGTAAGCAGTACTCGGGGGAAATATATAGTGCTAAATGCCTATATTGGAAAAGAAGAAAGGTCTCAAACTGATGACCTCTGTTTTTACCTTAAGAAACTAGGAAAATATGGGCACAAAAACAGACAGATCAATGGAACAGATTAGAGAACCCAGAAATGGACCCACAAACGTATGGCCAACTAATCTCTGACAAAGCAGGAAAGAATATCCAATGGAATAAAGACAGTCTCTTCAGCAAGTGGTGCTGGGAAAACTGGACAGCGACATGCAGAAGAATGAACCTGGACTACTTTCTTACACCATACACAAAAATAAACTCAAAATGGATGAAAGACCTAAATGTAAGACAAGAAACCGTCAGAATCCTTGAGGAGAAAGCAGGCAACAACCTCTTTGACCTTGGCCACAGCAACTTCTTGCTCAACGTGTCTCTGGAGTCAAGGGAAACAAAAGCAAAAATGAACTACTGGGACCTCATCAAAATAAAAAGCTTCTGCACAGCTCAGGAAACAATCAGCAAAACTAAAAGGCAACTGACAGAATGGGAGAAGATATTTGCAAATGACATATCAGATAAAAGGTTAGTATCCAAAACCTAGAAAGAACTTATCAAATTCAACACCCCAAAACCAAATAATCCAGTGAAGAAATGGGCAAAAGACATGAATAGACACTTCTCCAAAGAAGACATCCAAATGGCCAACCGACACATGGAAAAATGCTCAACATCACTCATCATCAGGGAAATACAAATCAAAACCACCATGAGATACCACCTCACACCTGTTAGAATGGCTAACATTAACAACTCAGGCAACAACAGATGTTGGTGAGGATGCGGAGAAAGAGGATCTCTTTTGCATTGTTGGTGGGACTGCAAACTGGTGCAGCCACTCTGGAAAACAGTATGGAGGTTCCTCAAAAGACTAAAAATAGAACTCCCCTACGACCCAGCAATTGCACTACTAGGTATTTATCCAAAGGATATAGGTATGCTGTTTTGAAGGGGCACATGTACCCCGATGTTTATAGCAGCACTATCAACAATAGCCAAAGTATGGAAAGAGCCCAAATGTCCATCGATGGATGAATGGATAAAGAAGATGTGGTGTATATATACAATGGAGTATTACTCAGCAATCAAACAGAATGAAATCTTGCCATTTACAACTGCGTGGATGGAACTAGAGGGTATTATGCTAAGTGAAATTAGTCAGAGAAAGACATATATCATATGACTTCATTCATATGATGACTTTAAGAGACAAAACAGATGAACATAAGGGAAGGGAAACAAAAATAATATAAAAACAGGGTGGGGGACAAAACACAAGAGACTCATAAATATGGAGAACAAACAGGGTTACTGGAGGGGGTGTGGGAGGGGGGATGGACTAAATGGGTAAGGGGCATTAAGGAGTCTACTCCTGAAATCATTGTTACATTATATGCTAACTAATTTGGATATAAATTTCAAAAATGACATTAAAATTAAAAAAATAAAATTGCCTTGTTCTTTAAAAAAATAAATTAGGAAAAGAAGATAAATTAACCTCAAAGTAAGCAGAATAAAAGAAATAAGATCTAAGTGAAAGCAAATGAAACAGGAAAATATTGAAAATCACTGAAACAAAGTTGGTTCTTTGGGATGAACAGTCAAATTGATAAACTTTTGGGAATTGGGATATATTCAATATTTTGGTTGTGGTAATGGTTTCATGGGTGTATACATAGGCCAAAACTTATCAAATTGTATACTTTAGGGGCTCCTGGGTGGCTCAGTTGGTTAAATGTCTGACTTCAGCTCAGGTCATGATCTCATGGTTTGTGAGTTTGAGCCCCATGTCGGGCTCTGCGCTGTCAGCACAGAGCCCACTTCATGTCCTCTGTCTCCCTCTCTCTCTGCTCCCCCCCTGCTCACATTCTCTGTCTCTCAAAACATAAATAAACATTAAAAAAGTATACTTTAAATATATATAGTTTATTTTATACTAATTATATTTCCATAAAACTAAAGTTAAAAAAAAAGTGAGATTTCAGTTAAATGGTAAGTAAGTACATGTAGAAAAATAAAACTGGGTACAGGGATAAAGAGTGACAGTCAGGGCTGCCTGGGTGGCTCAGTTGGTTAAGTGTCTGACTCTTGGTTTCAGCTCAGTTCATGATGTCATGGTTCATGAGCTCAAGCTCCACATCAGGCTCCATGCTGACACAATAGAAATTGTTTGGGATTCTCTCTCTCCCTCTCTCTCTGCCCCTCCCCTGCACTCACTCACTCCTTCAAAATAAACTTAATAAAAAAAAGAGTGACAGTTGGGGTGCCTGGGTGGCTAAGTCAGTCAAGTGTCCGACTTGGGCTTAGGTCATCATCTTGTGGTTTGTGGGTTCAAGCCCTGCGTTGGGCTCTTTGCTGACATCTCAGAACCTGGAGCCTACTTCGGATTTTGTGTCTCCCTCTCTCTCTCTGCCCCTCCCCTGTTCACACTCAGTCTCTCTCTGTCTCTCAAAAATAAATGTTAAAAAAAAGAGAGTGAAAGTCATGTATGTGTCACTGTTTTAGATAGTGTGTTCAGGGAAGGCACTCTGAAAAAGTGAAATTTGAGTAAGAGATCTAAATGAAGCCAGCATATCATAGCATCTATGATGGCCCTGATTTGGGAATGCACTTGGCATTTGTGAGTGGAAAAAGAAGGCAAGTGTTAAGGCAGAATGAACAAAGAGGAGAATAATAAAGACAAATTATGCAAAGTTAGGAGTCAGATTATGTAGCACTTTTTATACACATGGTTAGGAGTTTGGTTCTTCTCTCTCTCTCTCTCTCCCTCTCTCTCTCTCTCTCTCTACCTACCTACCTATCTATCTTTAGTGTTATTATTTTTTTTAGTGTAATTATTTTAATGTCCAAAATTTATAATATGAAGACCAGAGCTTCCTCCTAGATTCAAATTTATAAATTCTTATAAATTGAGATACTTCTTATCTAATGTGGTTTCTAGGAAGAATTCATTCAAGTCCTCAGTGGTCATTTGCTCAAATGGAATTATGTTCTTCATCTTCTCTAGCTCTCTCGTATTCCTCAATCCTGGCCTTGGAGAGAGGTAAAAACTCAGCACAACTTTTTACATCTTTTTTCATAGCATCCTGGCATACGAGCCTTCAGGGCATTAAACTTCTCAAAGTCATTTGCCAAGTCAGCCTTTACCACATTGGCCTTGTATGAGCCCAGTTGATAGCAGGTAGATTCTTAGGTAGAGTAGCCAGTGTGGTTATAAGGGTCTCATTCCAAGACTTTAGGGAATTAACAGTGGTCTTTTGGTCTCAGGGTATGATCTTTCCAAGGGCTACTCAGTAAATGCCTATTAGAGAAAGTTTTTGCCCAGCCATCTTGAGATCCTTCACTAATCTTGGTGGCCCACGGTAGCAACTAGATTTTGTTTTTACTATGCTGGGAAGATATGGAGACTTTTAAGCCAGGAGAGGAGTGATCATATTTATTTTACATTTGATAAATATTGCTGTAGATACTGTAAGGGGAATTGACTCTAGGGACAAGAGGTGAAGCAGGAAAATGATTAGGAAGGATGCCTATGCATTAGTCTAAGCAGGATGATGGTGGCTTGGGACTAGTGTAGTAACAATGAAGATGGTGAAAAGTGATTAGATTCTTTAAAAAAGTAATTAAATTCTGGTTATACTTTTAGAAGTAGACTTGTTAATAGATTTGATATGAGATACGAAGGCAAGAGAAGATTCAAGGATATGATTCAAGAAGAGCAGGTTTTTTGTCCTGAGCAACTGAATAACTGAGGTTATTTAATGAGATGAGGCATACTGAGGGAGGAGCAGTTTTTAGGAGGGTAAGAAGTAAGAGTTCAGATTTCACCATATTAAGTTTGAAGACATCCAAATGACAATGGTAAGGCAACAGGCTATACAAATGTGAAACTCAAGAAGAGAGGTTCTGACTGGAGGTTTAAAATTAGGATCTGTCAGCCTATAGATGATATTTGAAAACATGGGACTTGGAAACCAATTTGACAATAAATTTCTTATTACAAAAGAAACTAACAACTGAAAAAACAAACATGGGACTTGATGTAATCACCTAGTGTGATAGCCAGCCTCCATGATGGACCCCAAAGATTTCTACCTCTGGTATTCACACTTGTGGTCCTCTCCCATATCATACCAGAGTTGGCTTGTATGACTGAAAAAAAAATATGCAGAAATAATGGTATGTCACTTCATAAATTAGGTTATAAAAGACACTGTAGCTTACATCTTGGACTTTCTCTTGAAAAGATAGACAATAGACAATCTTGTTAAGGAATTTGCTCTAAAGGAGGGCAGAGAAATGGTATGGCAGATATCTGCTGAAGGCAGATATCTCATGAAGTTTTAAATATGAGAATCTGCCCTATATTTATTGTGGCACTGTTTACAATGGCCAAGATGTGGAAGCACGCATGCATGCATGCGCGCGCGCGCGCACACACACACACACACACACACACACACACACATTGGAATATTATTTAGCCATAAAAAAGAATGGGATCTTAGCATTTGCAGCAACACGGATGGACCTAGAGGGTATTGTGCTAAGTGAAATAAGTCAGACAAAGACAAATACCATATGATTTCACTTACATTTGGAGTCTAAAAAACCCAAACAAATGAATAAACTAACAAAAAGCAGAAACAGACCCATAAATATAGAGAACAAACTGATGGTTGCCAGAGTGGAGTGGAGTGGGGTGGGGGAGATGGGCAAAATGGGTGAAGAGGAGTGATATAGGCTTTCAATTATGGAATAAAAGGGACAGCATAGGGAATGTAGTCAGAGGTATCATAATAGCATTGTATGGTGACAGATGATAGCCACACTTGTGGGGTGCATAACATAATATATAAACTTGTTGAATCACCATGTTGTACACCTGAAACTAATGTAGCACTGTGTGTCAACTATGCTTCAGTGAAAAAAAAAGAACATGTGGCTCAGTCAGTAGAGCATGTGACTCTTAATCTCAGGGTTGGGAGTTCAAGCCCCACATTGGGTGTAGAATCTGTTTTAATTTTATTTATTTATTTATTTTTTATTTATTTTTGGGACAGAGAGAGACAGAGCATGAACGGGGGAGGGACAGAGAGAGAGGGAGACACAGAATCGGAAACAGGCTCCAGGCTCTGAGCCATCCGCCCAGAGCCCGACGCGGGGCTCGAACTCACGGACCGCGAGATCGTGACCTGGCTGAAGTCGGACGCTTAACCGACTGCGCCACCCAGGCGCCCCGAATCTGTTTTAAAAAAACATGTAAAAACTCTCAAAACTTACTCAAATAAAAAAATAGCAAAAAAAAATTGAGAATCTGTGTATATAGTTGCTGATGGGAATAATCCTGTGGATAGAGAAGTTGGTGATGTAGGGAAGAGAATAATTGAATGAGCATTGTCTTTGAGGAGGCAGGAAGGAATGAGATGCAGTTCATAAGGGGAGAATTTGACTTTAGGTAAGAAGAAAGTAAGTTCATCTGTTGTTAATAAGAGAGAATATAGGTATAGATAAAGGATGTTGGTCAGTGGGTAGTGGGAAAATAAGGTGGTTCTCATTTAATTGTTTCTTTTCTCAGTGAAATAAGAAATGAAGTTGTCAGATGACAGTGAGGAGTGGGGAGGGAAGTTGGAGGTTGAGGACAGGGGAAGATGTGAAACAGTCCTGTCAGAAAGAATATGTCGAATGAATGGAAGAGCTGTATTTAGCCATTTAACCATTATTTAAAATGTTTCTCTGGGAAAATGCGTTCTTAGCTATAGTGAGGGAGTCTAGAACATATTCTTACTCCTTACTGGTGTGTGTGTGTGTGTGTGTGTGTGTGTGTGTGTGTGTGTGTGTGTAAGTAAAAGGGGATAATGGTATGAGATAGTAATTTCCTGCTATTAGAAGCCATGTTAACTCTCTATACTTGTGTAAGATAACTTCTTGGGGACTGAACAGTTGCTTCCCCCAAACGTAGTGGGGATGACCTCAAACTCGGAGTCCCTTGCTCCTCTTTCCTGAATATGGGTTAATTTGCTTGTAAGCTCAGTGTTCTTAAATCAAGAGCTACCTGTGTTTCAATATAGTTTCTTTAAATAATAAAGCATAAAGAAATAAAATTAAGGGTGCCTGGGTAGCTTAGTCGGTTGAGCATCCAACTTGATTTTGGCTCAGGTCATGATCCCAGGGTCATGGGGTTGAGCCTGCATTGGGCTCTGTGCTGAGTGTGGAGCCTGTTTAAGATTCTCTCTCTCTCTCTCTCTCTCTCTCTGCCCCTCTGCCCTTCTCCCCCACTTGTGCTCTCTCTCTCTCCGAAATAAAAGAAAAAGAAAAAAATTATATCAAGCCAAGTGAAAAAAGTATTTTGGAAGAGAAAGTTCATCATTCCTTTGCCTTTTATTTTTTTTAATCTTCAGCTGATTTTACCATCTAGTTCTTAGGGAAAAGTAAGAATATGTTAAAGGGGAGAAGAAAAATCTGCACAGGAGAGAAAAAGAGAATTGTGGCAACCACATTAGATTTTATGACTACCTTCAACAAATGTTTCTATTTTGTGTTTAGCCAAGTAATGATCATAAAATTGTGAGTTCATTCAAAATTTACCCTACCCTGACTGGGAATGGTTACTCACATGGAAATGTAGCATGAAGACAAATTATATTCAGTGTATACTTCTCTATAATAATATGATATACAGTTAAACTACCGTGGGCATGTTAGTTCATTATGGAAACCAGCGCATTTGCTGATAGGCTTTTTGAGAACTATTTGTTCTGTCATTTCTGAGACCTACTTAGTGCCACTCTAAACTATCTAAAGCATCAAAGCACTTTGAAAGCAGGCTATTGGTAATATAAATATCAAGTTACTACTTCTTACTGACAAAGATAAATGCAAAAAAGAATCCATTAGTAGATAGTTGTAAAACATTTAGTTCTTTTAGAACTTTGGAAGGCAAAGTTGATGCCCTTGTTTTCAAAAGGAGGTAAAAAGTTGATCTCAGGTAGCTAACATATTGAGGTTTACTGTATGTTAGGCACTGTGCTAAGTAAGCACTTGTGCCTATTACCACTTACTCCTCCCAAGAACCCTGTGAAAGGTCACTATTCTTCTTCTTTTTTTTTTTTTATGTTTATTTTTGAGAGAGAAAGAGAGACAGAGTGTGAGCAGGGAGAGAGACACAGAATCCAAAGTAGGCTCCAGGCTCTGAGCTGTTAGCACAGAGCCCGACGTGGGCCCCAAACCCACAAACCGTGAGATCATGACCTGAGCCAAAGTTGGACACTTAACCGTCTGAGCCACCCAGGCACCCCGAAAATAGGTGGCTATTCTTATTTTATAGCTGAGGAAACTAAGGCTTGGAAGAGAAAAGTACACAGGTGGAACCTGGATTTAAACCTGAGTTTGACCCCAAAACCTTGTTCTTTCTACTACACTAGCTAAAAAGCATGTTAGTGACCTTTGCAATATTACAGGATATATTTTTGCAAGTGATTGGGAGTTGGAAAGAGGCGCTCCTGAGTCACCAGCAAAAACTCACTAAAACCAAGTCATGCACTATCTTTCTGGTTCTGGCGGATTGGTGAACTGGCTTATAGTAGCAGATCAACCCTCCTGCCAAGAAAAAATAGGAAAGGAGGATGAATAGAAAAAAAAAATATCTATTTGATGGTATTGGAAAGTATCAAGATAGCCAGGATTATTGAGGGGCTGAGATCCCAGAGAGGAAAATACAAAATGTGAGACTGACAGTCTGAGCTGCTTTCTCTTTGATGTATTTATCAATTTGTAAGTGGCATAGGCTGAGATTAGAGAAAGAGAACAGAAATTGGCTGTTAAGAGGCTAAGGAGCTAAGTAGAGCTATTGGAAGTCTCACAGTGCTGGAGAAATAACAAAATCAAATTCATGGCCAACCAAGGTGGCAGGGCTCTGGTAAACATCTTCGCTTCCAATTGGGTCCTCCGAAGGACTACACTGAAGGAAGGAATAAGGGTAAATGACATATAGATATTACAAAAAAATAAATCAAAGGGGCACCTGGGTGGCTCAGTCCATTAAGCATCCGACTCCTGTTTTTGGCTTAGGCTATGATCCCAGGGTTGTGGGATTGAGCCCTGCATAGGGTTCCACTCTGAGAGTGGAGCCTCCCTCTGCCCCTTTTTCCCAGTTGTGCACTCTTTCTCTCTCTCTCTCACTCTCTCACACAGACAGACACACACACACACACACACACACACACACACACACACACACAGAGATCTAGCTTAATTAGCTAAACTAATTAGATTAAGGTGATGCTATTCTATTCTAATTGCTTGCCAGAAATGTAAAGAAATCTTTTCTGGAAGAAAATAGCCTTGTCCAGAACCTCTAAAATTTTTCATATCTATAATGTCCATCATTCAACCAAAATTTACCAAGCATAATAAAAGAGAAAAAAAAATAGACACTACGGATTCACGGGCGATTCAGATATTGGAGCTGTCAAACTTAGACTGTAAGATAACTGTGGTCAGTGATTAATATGCACAAAAAATAAGTGATGAGGCAGAGAATTTCTCCAGGGAACTGGAATATATAATAATGAATCAAATGGAAATTCTAGAACTGGGAAACATAATAGCAAATTAAGAATGCAATAGGCACAGTTAACAGCCAATTACACAAAGCTAAAGAGAAGACTCATGGGGCACCTGACTGGCTCAATCAGTAAAGCATGTGACTCTTGATCTTAGGGTTGTGTGTTCCAGCCCCACATTGGGTGTAGAGTTTACTTGAAAAATAAATAAAATCTTGGGACATTTGGGTGGCTCAGTCGGTTAGGTGTCCGACTCTTGATTTCGGCTCACGTCATGATCTCACTGTTCATGAGTTCGAGGCCTGCTTGGGATTCTCTGTCTCCCTCTCTCTCTGCCCTTCCCCCATGCATGCATGCTTACTCTTGCTCTCTCAAAAATAAATAAACAAAAAAATAAAAAAATAAATCTTTGAGAAAAAAAGAGAGAGGACTCATGATCTGGAAGATAGGTCTGTAGAAAATATCTAGACTAAAGCTTGGAGAGAAAAGGATAGAAAACAGAAAAAAAAAGAGAGATCTATGAGATATAAAACATCTCAGAAGACAGAAGAAGGGAAAACATTTCCCAGCTTATTTTATGAGTTCAGCACTCTTGGTCCACTATGGAGTTCCCCTTGGCTATTCTGTATGCCTTAGAATTAAAGTTTACCTCATACCTTTACTACTCTTGAAACTGATAACAGTAAGATTTAAGTTATTTGTTTGTTTTTCTCCTACAGACTCCATTAATAATATACCTCTTTCATTTCCTGATTGACTATGCTGAATTGGTATTTATGGTGAGTAACCTTCCACATGAAATCAACACGTATATATCTTTATAGTCTTTTATCTTGTTGTTTTTAAGAAAAATTATCTTTTAGGAACTTAGGAGTTGCTCAGAGTGTGAAAGCAAAAACCTATCCTTAATTGAATTCAAGGAACTGTGATATATTATGGAAGTATGGGGAGTAGTCTCTGACATCTGACCAGTTCTAATTCCTTATACTTTTAAAATTTGGTTTCTGGACTATGTAGTCTCAAACTTTCTAGTGCCAAAACTCTATGATTGGCTTTAATTGTAGTGTCAGTGTAGAGGCCATCCTGAAGTTCCTAAGCATTCTGCCAAAAGATTCCGTGCAGTGGACATAGGCCTGATGAGACTCTTAGGAGCAATAACCTTCAAAGTTGAGATGACAGGGCTGTTTTGAGAGATAGGAATTTGAAACACTTGCCTAATGTAGAGTTGAAAATCTGGGTCAAATAGGAGATCCAATGAGGTCTTCCTTAATAATTATAATGGCTGCTGTTTATTGAGGACTTATTTAGTGCTGGGCACTTGACATACATCAGGCCTGCAAAGTATTGGGTATTATTCCTACTTTATAGAAAACTTAAGTAACTTGCAATTAAAGAACAGATGTGGTACACCAGGCTAACATAAGCCTTGATGGGTCCTTATCCTCAAGGTTTTCTAGTCAAATCTCCCTGAAAGGCTTTATCTTTGGGTAGTCAAAGTGAGGCTTGAGGTTCTGCCTGACTGGACAAATTAATTACCAAATAGCCCACCACCATCCAAAACCTCTAGGCCCTGGCAGCATTTCCTCACTCTTATACTATTGTTTCTCTTTCTTTTGACAGGTAACTGATGCACTCACTGCCATTGCCCTGTATTTTGCAATCCAAGACTTCAATAAAGTTGTGGTAAGTAGTCAGTGGGTGAGACAAAACTGGTGGAATTTTTTGGTAGCCTTCTGGTCTCTGTTATTACAAAAAATCAAAGGTCATGTACTTAAGGATCCAACTGTTTAAAAATACTAAGAAATAGGAATGAAGCTTCTGGCCTGTTAAGCCAGCTCTGCAATGGCCAAACCTAAACCAACAAGACAGCTTCACTAATAGATACAGAAAGGTCAGTTTAATCTCTGTAGCTTAATATCCATTCACCTGTGCAACTTTAGACTTTCTGGAGCAGAGTTGAACTACAATTATAGTAATGAGGACCCTTAATAATCTTCCTTTCATGAGTATAGCTTTTAACTCAGTGTTATGCCTATCTGAGGTAAAATTGGATTCCCAATGTAGTTTCTGTTTCCCTACAGAGAACAATCTTATTTGGAAAATTTGGCATGTAGTAAATGCCTGTAGAAAGTTTTTTTTTTTTTTTAAATCAGGTGTAATCTTTTTTTTTTTTTAAGTTTATTTATTTATTTTGAGAGATAGTGAGCAAGCAGGGGAGTGGCAGAGAGAGATGGAGAGAGAGAGAGAGAGAGAGAGAGAGAGAGAGAGAGAGAAAGAAAGAAAGAAAGAATTCCAAGCAGGCTCCATGCTGCCGGTGCGGAGCCCGACATGGGGCTCGAATCTACAAACTATGAGATCATAACCTGAGCTGAAATCAAGAGTCAGACATTTAACTGACTGAGCCATCCAGGTGCCCCCTTTTTTAAAATTAGTTTTGAGAGAGAAGGAGAGAAAGCACGTGAACAGGAAAGGGGGAGGGAAAGAGAGAGAGAGGGAGAGAGGATCCGAAGTGGGCTCTGTGCTGACAGCAGAGAGCCCGATGTAGAGGCTTGAACTCATGAACTGTGAGATCATGACCTGGGCCGAAGCCAGACACTTAACCCACTGAGCCACCCAGCGCCCCGCCTGTAGAAAGTATTGATGAAGTATTGATGTAAACTTTAGTCTTAATCCGTATGTAATAGCCAAAGGGAGTGATATATCGTGACCATTTTCATTTTCCTGGGTTCTGAGAGAGTTAACAGATTAACCATGTGTACTATCCATGTAGTTATTTTAAAAATTGGCTGCAGTCCTCCTTGACTGGCTGGGAGCCACTGAGATTAACTGAGGAGAGAGAAGGCTGCATCCCACTGGTGTTGTCTGTGGTTTATTTTCACATCTGTTACCAAGTAATAGAACCAGAAGTAGCAGTATGCCTTTCTGTGGCACTGGTCATTAGTAACAAAGCTAGTGAATTCTACAATTATGGACCTCAAAGAGATTTACAAAATATCTGGATTGGGAGTTCTTAAATTGGGGTCCGTTTATAGGCTTAATAGCCCTATAAGACCAGAGAGTGTACATCTTAAACCAGTGGAGCATTTGGGACATAAACAAACCTGAGGGCATTATGCTAAGTAAAATAAGTCGACAAAGACAAATCTTGTATGACCTTATTTATATGTGGAATCTAAAAAAGTAAAACTGGGAAGCCTGGTTGGCTTAGGCAGTAGAACATGTGACTCTTGATCTCAAAGTCGTGAGTTCAAGCTCCACATTGGGCATAGAGCTTACTTTAAGTAAACAAATAAATAAAAAGTCAAACTCCTAGAAACAGAGTAGATTGGTGGTTGACAGGGGGTGGGTTTGGAGATAGGGGAAATGGGAGGGTATTGGTCAAAGGGTACAAACTTTGGTTGTAAGATGAGTAAGTTCTGGAGATCTAATGTATAGCATGGTGACTATAGTTAACAATATTATATACTTGAAAGTTGCTAAAGGAGTATATCTTAAATGTTCTTACCACACACACACACACACACACACACACACACACAGGAATTATGTGAGGTGATGGGTGTGTTAACTAACCTTATTGTGGTAATCATTTTACAATATGTACATGTATTAAATCTTATTGTACATTTAAACTTACACAATGTCATATGTCAGTTGTATTTCAGTAGGATTGGAAAAGAAAAGAAAATTTTAGGGACTGAGGTGAAATGCTTCAACAGGATTCCTTTGAGGGCTAGAGATGAAATAATTGGGTGTGAAATTCATAAGCTGAGGAATGCAGAGATAAATTAGCAGTGGTTATTTTCTTCCCCAAGATAGATTGTGTATGTAGACCATAGTCTTTGTTCTTTGAAGTTATATGCTAAAATATTTAGGGGTGAAATGTCATGATATCCACAGCTTACTTTCAAATAGTTCAGAAAAAGAATTTGCATGTTTGCGTATGTATGTGTAGAGATAAAGGAAATGTGGCAAAATGTTAACAATTAGTGGATCTAGGTGTTTTATTTATAAACTTTTCTATAGTTTATAAATTTTCAATAAAAAACACTGGGGAAAAAGTAGATCTGTGTCTGTACCCACCAGTGTATGTGTATACACGTGCATGTGCACACACACACACACACACACACACACACACATACACATACATATACACAGTATAGATGTGATATATGTGAATATCCAAGGGAGGGTTGGTAGCTTTCATTTAAGAACACGGCTAGATCTTTTCAACCAAAATGTAAAACTGAAATGTGTTTTAGTGAAAGTTGATTAGAGATGCCAACATCATATGTACTCCTTTTTTTGCTGTTCAACTGTCATAAACGTACCACGCATACACCCTAATTAAAACCATTTTTTAATGGTGAGAGAAGCTTAAGGGTAACTAATGAAGCTAGGTTTCATTTAATTTCCTAACAAAGTTAGACGTCAGTGTCAGTAGAAGAGATCCCTTTAATTTAGAGCAATGATAATTTTAATTCATTTGTTTGTTATTTGAGTTTATATGGAAACATACAGAGAATTTTTTTTCTTTGTGTGATT
The DNA here is from genome assembly GCF_016509475.1 of Prionailurus bengalensis. NCBI lineage: Eukaryota > Metazoa > Chordata > Mammalia > Carnivora > Felidae > Prionailurus > Prionailurus bengalensis. The sequence goes on from NC_057354.1 coordinate 24,525,683, forward strand.
TAAAGAGGTTGAGAGAAAACCAAATGAGCTGTTGTTGATACCCTGTTTTTTAACACACCAAAACATTCTGTTGTCACCAAGACTGAATTGAAATTTGGAGTAGTTTTGTTTCTCCATCCTCAGAATTCAGCCTATTGGAACTTAGGTTTCTTGGTCAGAACAAGAGTTTTATTTACACTGTGTCAAAAATTAACTCATTCTGAATGGCAGATTTTTGATGATGTGGATAGAGTATCAGCACATATCTTCCCCCAAATCTTCCCCACTTTGTCAGAATGGGCCCATAGCATATGGAAGAATTTTAGTCTTGCTGGGATTTAAGACCAGATCCCTGGTAACAAAGCTGTGTCTATACTCAAAACGTGTTCTGGAAAACTATGGTGCAAAGGTGGGTTCCATTCCTAGCCCTTCTCCAGCTGTTAGCCTATGGAATATGAATGCTGATTGATTGTGACCAGTGGATTCTCACATTTTACATCTACCTTACTTGACAAAAGCATTGTTAATCTAGTCTGTCCTTTGCTGAGATTGTACTTTCTATTTGGGACTCAGAATTCGTGTTAGAAATTTGCTTGTAGTTTGAGAGAGAGTGATAAAAATGTGTCTTCCCTTAATGTGATTAGAGGGTTGTAAATTTGGAGCATAGACTCCTGAGCTTGGAATGTGGTGAGGCTAACAGAGATGTGGTGGGGGAGGAGTATTCACTACTCCACCTCTGGACACCCTAGTTTTGGGGGTTGCAAATTGGTATAGACACAGATTCAATTATTAGAAAAAGCTGTTTATTTGAAGCAGGGGAATAATGTCCTTGTAAAACCAAATCTTGTAAGGACAAGGAAAAGCTGCATAGAGAAGTGGATAGAAGGGAAAGAAAACTCCACCCTGGAGATTTATTTTTTAATTAAAAATGTCTATTGAAATACAACACACATATGGAAAAGTGCACAGGCGCCTGTGTATGAGGTGATTAATGATCACAGAGGTAATGATCACTCAGGTAATTTCCTTTTAGGCCACTTTTAATCTCTCTTATGATAGTTTTAAATCTCATCATTGTCAAGGCTGCTGAATATATAGAAATGTTTATCTTTGGATTTTAACTTGTACTCCTTAACCTCACTTATTTTTATACTTTAACATTTTCTTAGTGTGTGTGTATTTGCTTTTCCTTTGACTTTTAGCCATTTTCCTGTCTCTGACTGGATCCAGTGGGGATTTTTAAAAGGGAGTTTGGCTGTTCTTCGGGGGAGCTGAGTCAATAATTGGGACCATGAGGCCAGGCATCATGGGGGCTTTGCTGGTGAGCTTGGGGGGAGACAAAAAGAGATAGCAGAGAATCTGGGGACTGCTGACCTGATTGCCTTTCTCTCCTGCAGGCTCTCCTTTTATAAATCTTTCTGTTTCAAAGTATTTTGGAAGATTGGAGTTATTAGGAAGTACTTTTCTTTAGTTGTTGACATAGGGTCACCTCTGCCCAGGATCTGCACATACCTGTTTAGCTGTCCCCATCCCTTCCTATAGTCCTGATGGCAGGCTTCCAGCCTGGGGACTGGGTCTGCATTCCCACCTGTATCTCTGGCTGCTCCTGGATTGACTCCCTGCTTCCCTTCAACAGGCTTCTTTGAGGATCTCCCCCCAGCCAGGTGGCCTTCTTTTTGCAGGAACTCAGGGACCCTTAGCTAGCAGGGCCTCCTTCCTCTACCACTGCTGCAGCTGTCCTCGCTAAGTGCTCTGTCTGCTGAGCCAGCCCCCTCCTCTCTGATAAAAGCACTGTAGTTTATATATTGTCTTTTTAATTAAACAATCCCAGATGTGCATGGTAGCCTAACTTTTATCAATAATAATTCCCACTGTTTAACCTGAACTCTCAGAGATGATCAAAGGAGGTTTTTGAAGGTTGTTCTGGTTTTCTGATTAACCCTTTACTACTAAATTTGTGCAAGAAATCTGGGCTTACCTGTGTTCCTGTGATAACTTCTCTACTTTCTTTTGAATTGAAAAATGGATCTTTAAATTTTTTTTTAATTTTCCATTTTAAAAAATTCTGAAATACCTAAGACATACAAAAATATGTAAAGAATAATATGTACTGTGAACTTACTTCAACTTAAAAAATAAAACATTACACATAAAGTTGCCTCTGAGACTTTCATCTCCTTATTCTTCCTCTCACCAGTTACCACTGTTGTGAATTTAGTGTTTATTGTCCCCACACAGGGCCTTAACTTCTACTACTTTTGCATATATACCTAAATAACACGTAGTATTATTTTGCATGCTTTTAACTTTGTGTAAATGGTATAGTGCAATGTTCTGTACATGCATTTTTTTATCATTAAATCTTTAATCCTGCACACTTGCTACTCTGACATCTCTGCACTACTCTCTTTTATAATCGGTTGCAGCCTTGAATTTATCCTGTCGAAATAAGATTCTTGGGCCATTAAATCAGCAAGGCTACCCATTTGGGGTTCAGAGGCTTTTTCCATCTATAGTCTGACCCATGTTTGCTTATAGGGTTGCCTAACTTTTTTTCATTCTGGAGTACACCCATGAACTTGTTGGGACATACCAGGGGAAGGCAAGAGCTTTCCACCCCCGTCTCACTCCCTCCTGACTCTCCAGCTGCCCAGCCACACCCAGCCCTCCTCCTTTTCTTCATCATGGCCATTCCCCACTTCCTCTGTGGGAGTCAAAAACTTGAAACAGGAGAACATGAAAGAAAACCTGGGATACTGTGACATTCAGGGGATCATTTTACTTTGCATGAAAATATTTCACTTTGCTGATGGAAGGAGTTCTTAGGCCACTCATGGTAACTCTTCAACAGGGCTGGGAACATTGCTTTGCCATTTATTCATTCAGTCATTCAATAGATATTTATTGTTTGCTCACTGTGCCAGGTATTGGAAATTATTGGCAAAAACATGGTCCCTGTCCTCATGGAACTCATAGTCTAGTGAGGGAGACAGATATTAGTCACATAAATAAAAAAGTCATAACTGTGAACAGCGCTATGACAGAATGTGTATTAATAGGGACATTTTACCTACTTGAAGGGGGTTAGTGTGCCTTCCTGAGGAAGAAATGATTTAACAGATCTAAAGACTATGTGGGAGCTAATAAGGAAAGAGAAGAAGAGGTTGTTCCAATTCAAATATAAAGGCCTGGGAGCAGGAGGGGTATGGCATGTTCATGGTGCCAGAACCCAGAAAATGAGAGGTGAGGCGAGAGGTGGGTATGAGATGAACCTGGAGAGGTAGGGCCAGACCAGGTGGGGCCATGTGGGCCATGGAAGGACCACTGTCTTCATTCTAAAAGCAATGGGAATTAATGTGTTTTGTCATTTTTTTTTCCAGTTTAAAAAGCAGAAACTCCTCCTAGAACTAGACCAGTATGCCCCAGATGTGGCCGAACTCATCCGAACCCCTATGGAAATGCGTTACATCCCTCTGAAAGTGGCCCTGTTGTAAGTATTATTTGACAAAACAGGGCTCGGTGCCAGTGAATGCGAGGAAAATCTGATGAGACTTTCTCATGTTGTTTGTTGTATTTTTGGAGATCTGTGGTCTTAGTCATCAAGTACTTGCTGTGGTTCTGCTGCACAACTGGGGTTCTGGCCAGCAAAAGAGACAGAGCCATTCTGTCTCTTTTGGGACAAAGCTTCACACAGCGACATGCACAATCAGCCCTTCACAAATGCTTTTTCACTCCACGCTGATCTGGGCTCCAGCCTACTTGTAACCCATGTTTCTTTAAAAAAAAAAACAAAAAAACAAAAAAACAAAGTTCTTTAATTGTATATATGGATTGAATAAAATTCCAATCTTTATATGGCCATTATTTTGAGCATCTCCTATGTTTCATATACAGTTAGTCCCCCATTTGTAGTTTAGAAAACTATAGCTAGATAGACCCATCCCAGCTGGGTGACCAGTATGGGAGAGTGGAACTTATTGAAGCTCTTTAAAAGAATTCTCTAGGAGTACTCGTGCTGCCTGTAAGTTTAATTCTTTCAGGTTATTCTTGTTTATATAGAGATAGGCAAATGTGAATAATTATTCAGTCAGCTTATAGTCATTGAATATGAATAATATACTAGCTTCTAGGGATATACTGTAAACAAGATGGGCAAATTTCCTCATGGAAAAACATGACCTTAGAACTTCAGAATTAGAAGGGGCTTGTGAGGACAGCTTATTCAACCCTCTGCTTTGTATGTGTATCTCCTGTTCAGTATTAGGTGGTGTGCAGCTGCTTTTTGAACATCACCTGCTATTTAGAAATGGCTTTCTTCCCCTCTCCCACCAAACAGCTTTCATTTCTATGTATTTCAGAAATACTAGCAAGAACTACCTAATTAGAACCAGAGGTTTAGCAACATTATGAATCCCTTATGGACTCATTTATCTCCTGGGGATACTTTTATAATAGCAGCAGCCATTTCTTTAAAGGTTGTATAACAAGCCTGTCTGTAATTCTTGAAAAAAAAACACCAACAATTTCTGGGCCTTTGGTTTTTAGAACTGCTACTCTTACAGCCTTGGGAGGTATTGGATTTAAGGTCTTTACTGGTGAATAATAATTATAATCTCTCCCTGAGACACTGGTATGTTTCTTCCTATCTAATAATCAGAATTATGTAACTGGTTTCCCTTTTCACTTTGTCTGCCAGGAAACTCAGAGCCAGATTTGAAGCTGATTATTACAGTGCTGTAGAAAACCCATTTGGTCTTTTTTCTCTGGCCTTTTTTTTTTTTTAATGTTTTTCCTAGTCTTGATTTTTTTTGTTTCTATTTTTATTTTCCTATTATTTTTTATTACCTGTTTTCATTTGAGCTGCCTCAAATCTTCTGAAGAAGAGGATAGAAATAAAATAATAATCTATTTTGACTACACAAGATTTCCCTAATCAGCATTTTAAATTCATTGCTCAGTCCATTCCTTCCCACCTCAAGACAAGACTAGGTTTTTGAGCTTAATTCCTTCCAGTAGAAGTTCAAGATGTCCTGTGAAGTTCCATGACAACCAGCTCATTGAATTCAGTAGATACCCTGTACTTGGGATCTAGCTTGGTGGATACAGCTTGACTACCAAGAGGGCTAAACCAAAGCTACTCTGACCTCTCAGAGGAACGGGGGGGTGGGGGGGTATCCTGTGTCAGAGCTTAGGAGCCCAATTGAGGAAAAATTACCTCCTGGTTTTCAAAGACAACTGTAGCCATTCCTAAAATATATGGCTCTGTGGGAGTTGGTAAAATTTTATCACTTATGAGATCTGAAGTACTAGAAAGAACATAGGCTTTAGAGCCAGGAGGTACTGATTTTGAATGTATTTATTAACTTGTGAAGCCTTGGGCAAATTACTTAACCACTGAGTCTCAGTTTCCTCATCGGAGGAATAATGGTATCGCTAGTTTACTGGATCTCTGTGATGATTTACCACACAGCACAGACTAGGCAGTGAATGTTCCGTGTCTTATATTAATTGGTGCCAACACCATTTCATTCTCTTTACTTAAGAGAACTCATTTCTAAGAATTGCCTTCCCTTGAGTATGGTTTTAGTAAATCCCTTGACTTGCCTACCTGTGGTGGCCAGGACTCCCTGGTCCTTTGACTGGGATTACTGATGCCAATTTTGTATGTTTTTTCCCCCAGCTATCTCTTAAATCCCTACACGGTCTTGTCTTGTGTTGCCAAGTCTACCTGTGCCATCAATAACACCCTCATTGCCTTCTTCATTTTGACCACGATAAAAGGTAAGGCCCCAAAGCTCGGTCCCAGACTTGATTTGTGTAGGGTTTTGTAATACTTCTTCTGTGGATTAAAAAAAAAAAAAAAAAACCAACACTTAAGAACATATTTTTTAATTACACAAATAATACAGGATTATTATAGGAAATTTAGGTAAGCTAAGAGAAAAAAAAATTAGAAGATGCTGAAATTCTACTACTCAAGAGAGTTACTGTTAATAGAGTTGGAAAAAAACAAACAATGGGGCACCTGCCTGGGTCAGTTGGAAGAGCATGGGACTCTTGATCTTGGGGTCCTGACTTTGAGCCCCATGTTGGGTCTACGTAGAGATTACTTTAAAAAATAAGCAAATAAACTTTAAAAAAACAAACAAAAAACTGAGAAAAAGCTTATAATGAGAAGAGCAGTCCTTTGCCTCTCTTCCCATCCCTAGTTCAACTTCAAAAGAACTACTTTCTGGCTTTTGCTGGTATTTACTTCCATATTTCTTTTCTTTTATTTTTTTCAAAAAATTTTTAATGTTTACTTATTTATTTTGAGAGAGAAAGAGAAAGCAGGGAAAGGGCAGAGAAAGGGAGAAATAGAGAATACTAAGCAGGCCCCATGCTGCCAGCACAGAGCCTGATGCAGGGCTCGAACCCACGAACTGTGAGATCATGACCTGAGCTGAAACCAAGAGTCGGAGGCCTAACCAACTGAGCCACCCAGGTGCCCTACTTCCATATTTCTAAGATCTCATATTGCTATTTCATGAATTATATATTGTAGACATTATCTATTGCATTCCGTATGGGAGATAAAGATTCAGCTCTTTTGTATCATGTCTTCACTTCCCTTTTACCTAAGAGAAGTTATATCACAGTCTTGATTAAATCAGTAGTTGGTACCTGTATTTTATGACACAGTATGTATTATTCATTGTTGGGCAAAGTAGTAACTATGATTACTTTTTCTTTCTTGTATAACCTTTTCTTCTTCCTGGGGTTAATAATTATCTTTTGGGGGGGCACCTGGGTGGCTCAAAAGGTTAAGCATCCGACTCTTGGTTTTGGCTCAGTTCATGAGATCAAGTCCCACACTGGGCTCTGTGCTGACAGTGCAGAGCCTGCTTGGGATTCCCTCTCTCTCCCTTTCTCTCTGCCCCTCCCCCACTTATGTGTAGGGTCTCCCTCTCTCTCTCTCTCAAAATAAATAAAAATTAAAAAATAATAATAATAATAATTTTTTTTGCTTGTTTTTGCTTAGTCTTTTTGTCCCAATTCCTATTTTCCCCCAGTTGTTCTGCTAGATCTATCAAGTGCCTAACAATAGTTTTTAAAAAATGCTTATTTATTTATGTTTAGAGTTTTAAAATTTGCTTGAGAGAGAGACAGAGTGTGTGAGTGGGGGACAGGCAGAGAGAGAGGAGAAAGAGAATCCCAAGCAGGCTCCCTTGTTGTCAGCATAGAGCCCAATGTGGGGCTTGATCTCACAAACGGTGAGACCATGACCTGAGCTGAAATCAAGAATGGGATGCCTAACAGACTGAGTCACCTAGGCGCCCCTAAAAAATGTTTAAATGCATCAAATATTCTATCAGTTCCATTTTTTATCTGAAGACTTCTCTCACACATCCTGCATCCTGCCCCAATCTTCCCTGTTTTTTTCTGGGCCTGGTGCAAAGCTGTCATACTGGGACTCCCCTTTACAATTCTCCTGTGTCATTTCCCTTCTTTCCTGGATTCCTTCTCTCCTTCATTGATTTTTTTCCTCTGTTTTGCTAAAGTGTTTCCTCTAGTAGTTTCCTAAGAAAGGGTGTAAGAGGTACATATTTTGAATCATTCTTCGTCTGAACACAGTCTTTATTCTAGTTTAGCACCAAATTAATAGTTGGGGCAAAGTATAGAATTCTAGACCAGAAAAACTTTTCCTTCAGAATTTGGAGGTATTGCTTCACTGTCTTCTCGCATCCTGGTTGCTATTTAGCAGTTTGATGCCATTATATGTAACCTATTTTTTTCTGAAAGATTTAGGATCTCCTTTTTGTCCTCAGTGTTTTGAAATTTTATGATGCTATGTCTTGACATGGGTCTTTTTTAATTTATTATGCTTGGTACTTGGGAGACTCTTTCAGTATGGACACCAGTGTCCTTTAGTTCTAGAAGGTGTTCTTGTACTATTTTTCAAATTCTTTCCTCTCTGTTTTCTCTGTCCTCTTGTTTGGGACATGTATTGGATATTGGTCTTTCTTGATTAGTCTAATTTGCATATATTATTTTCAGTGGACTTTTCCATCTTTTTTTGCTTATTTACTTCCTCTTATTTTGCTGGGATACTACTGTGTTTCTGTTTATTTTTTATTTTTATTTTTTATTTGAGAAAGAGAGACAGAGACTGACTCTTAATCAGGCTCCACGCTCAGCACAGAGCCTGATGTGAGGCTCAATCCCATGATCCTGGGATTATGACCTGAGCTGAAATCAAGAGTCATATGCTCAACTGACTGAGCTACCCAAGTACCCCACTGCTGTGTTTTTATCTTCTAACTCTACTATTGAATTTTTAATTTTTTTAAAGTTTGTTTATTTATTTTGAGAGAGAGAGCATGAGTGAGAGAGAGGGAGAGAGAGAGAGAATCCCAGGTAGGCTCTGCACTGTCAGCATAGAGCCAGATGCAGGGCTTGAACCCATGAATTGTGAGGTCATGACCTAAGCAGAAATTGAATGCTTAACTAACTGAGCCACCCAGGTGTCTGAATTTTTAAATTGCATATATATATATTTTTTTAATCTGTTTTTATTTTTTTATGCCTATTTTTAAGTTAAACTCTATGCCCAATGTGGGGCTCAAACTCATTACCCTGAGATCAAGACTCACATGCTCTACCGACTAAGCCAGCCAGATGCCCCTATTTTTTTATTTTAAAGTTCTTTCTTTGTCTCCAGTTGTTTCTTTGAAGCATCCTATTATTATTTTATCACCACAGTATCCTCTCTTCTCCCTTTGAGTTTTGGTTGTTTTTTTTTGTTTGTTTGTTTGTTTTTTAGTTTACATCAGTTCTAAGCACAGTCCCTTTGTCTTCCTGGACCCCCACTCCCCACCTGCCCTTTTTCTTTTCCTTTTTGTTTCGGTCTCTGTCTTTCACATGGGAGGATTTTCTCTTATTTTTGATGATCCTTGGCTGTTTGTCTATTAAAAATGCACTAACACGTTCATTCAAGACTCTGTGAATGGGCAGGAATCAGGCTCACTGTAAGGAGATCTGGCAGTGGGCTGACCTTTTTTCTTGGAGGTATCCCTAAATGTCTTCATTTATAATAGGTTTTCTTTTCCTCTGGAATACTTTAATTTTTCCAAAGAAGAATCTTCCAATTTTCTGCCTAAGGGTAACCAAGATGAAGTTTTGGTGGGGTGGGGGGCTTATGTGACCAATTGCTAGAGTTGAAAGAGCAGGAACAGGGGCTACAACTGACTGCAATATAGAGACTTTATGTAATCTCATTACTTTTCAGCCCACACTTCCTCTCAGCCCATTACTATGAATAGTATCCTCTAGACCTGTGTCTCTTTAGTGTTCTCTGAAACTGTAGTTTCTGGGGGTGGAGTAGAAGGTAGAAAGATGGGGTATGTAGGGGTAGTCATTGGACTGCACATAGATGAGATGTGACCTGGGGTTCTGACATCTGTTTCAGCTTGATTTTCATCTCTGTAACCCCACTTTCCATAGTACCTGATGCCTTCAAGGTGCTGAGTTTCTTGGAAGTTCTAGGGGGTGAGTTAGCCTGATTTTTATTGCTGTTCCTGTCTCTAGGCCATTAAACTATAATTTCTTCCATGTGGCTCAGTCATTTATCCCTCTTTCACCTGTTTCCGCTATTGTATTAAACTTCATTTTGCTCTAATCCTCTCTCTTTTGTTGTTTAAGACTAGTTTTATTCCTTTATTGTCATTTTAGTGAGGTTTTTGGAGGGAGGATATGCATGTGATCATTCTACCACTTTTAACTGGAATTCTTTTAGCATTTAGGGTATATATTTCCAGACTTTTTCCCTCATTTTTCTTTCAGACTTTTAAATATTACTGTTATCAATCAACTGTTGCTATAAAAATTGTTGTTTAACAAATTACTCCAAAACTCAGTGGCTTAGAACAACAATAAACTTTTACTTGACTCATATATCTGTAAGTCAGTCAGGGGTCAGTTGATCTAGGTTACACTTGGCTAGGCAGTTTGTTGGTTTCATTGGGACTCATTCATGTACCAGTGGCTAGCTATAGTTTGCTAATCTAGGCGGGACCCTTCTCCACATGTCTGTCATCCTGCTGGACCAGGGAACTGAATTAGGCATGTTCTTTTCATAGAGCAGAGGCACAACTGTGAGCAAGCCCAATCAGGCATGCAGTTTTAAGTTTCTGGTTATACCACATGTGCTAACATCCCATTGATCAAAACAACACCTGGCCGAGCTTAGGAGTGGAGACTTCTATCTTGTCCACAATGGAAGGGCGCTGCAAAGTTCTATGACAAAGAGCCTGAACACAGAGGGGGTGGAGAATTGAGGTCAATAGTGTAATCTACTATGTATGGCGGTAAACATCTAGTCTGTCTTTTTTTTTTTTTTTACTTTTTTTTTTTTTACTATTTATTTTTGAGAAAGAGAGTGTGAGCTGGGGAGGGGCAGAGAGAGAGGGAGACATAATTTGAAACAGGCTCCAGGTTCCAAGCTATCAGCACAGAGCCTGATATGGGGCTGGAACTCATGAATCATGAGATCACGACCTGAGCCCATGACCTCAGCCGAAGTCAGACATTTAACTGACTGAGCCACCCAGGCCACCCCGCCCCATCTGTCATTTTTAATGGCTGCATACTATTCCATTTTATGGATGCAATGTGTAGAAATTCTTTAACCAACTTCTATTAAATAGGTAATTTTTTACTTTTCAGCTGTTTAAATAACACTGCAATTGGTTTTCTATTGTATAGTAATTTCCACACCATGTACAGTTATTTTCTTATAATGAAGTCTTGGAAATAGAATTGTGTCACTGAATGTATATCTTCTTTAGGATTTCTGAAATTTATTGCTAAATTGCCTTCAAGAGTTTCACCAATTTATACTCTCTTAAGTATATGAGAGTCCTTATTTCACCACCTTGTTGCTGACTAGTTTGCACACTCAGGAAATGAAGAATCAAAAGGTGTACATAGAACTTTTTAGTTAGAGTTTACATACCCTTTCTAGGGTGGCATGAGAATGACTTAGGTCGTCATAAGACGTTGTTTCTCTTTGCAGTGGTTGTGGGTAGTCTTTCTGTAGGCTGTTTAGTTTAACTTATTATCCATGACTAGATATTTTCTTGTTATGAAAATTGTGGTCATTTTGTCAGAAATAACTCTGAAATAGTGAAGACTCTTTGCTATCTGTGAATACTGCCTGCCTCAGTCCCTGTTTCCAGAGTGTTGGGCTCAGGTAGATTCATTGATCAAGGTGTCTGGCATCCATTAAAATAAGGACTCTAGGGGCGCCTGGGTGGCTCAATCAGTTAAACGTCTGACTCTTGATTTTGGTTCAGGTCACGGTCCCAGAGTCGTGGGATTGAGCCCTGTGTTGGGCTCCACGCTGGGTATGGAGCTTGCTTAGGATTCTCTCTCTCCCTCTTCCTCTGCCCCTACTGCCCCCCCCCCCCCCGCCAATAAATAAATAAAGACTGTGCTGCAGCCTGGCAGAAGGGACTGAGCACCAGCCTTTGGAAATGCCACCTTTAAAATAGCCAAGTACAACGATGGAAAGACTGAAGACATAGCCTCTGAAGTTACATGTAATAGGAATCTCACACAAAAATGTGAAATATGCTGTTTTAAAAAATGTCTTTTGTATGTTTTTTTAAATCAATGGAAAGGTTTTGTTTTGGGAGAAAAACATGTGAAAAAGTTATATGTATCTCTTATAGCCACATTGTTTTTGGTTCCACAGAACAAAAATCTTTATATTATATCCATATTTCTGTTGTATGAATTCATAGACATTTTTATAATGTTATACACACAATTTTGTTTTACTTTTATCACTTATTTCATGTGAATTTTGTAGTGTTGGTCACATATTTGTCAGTTTCTTTAAATCTAAATTTAGTTTTTGTTTGTTTGTTTTTGGGTTTTTTTGTTTTGTTTTGTTTTAATTTTAGTAGTTCACCTAAGTAGTTGAAGTACTTGGTAAGAATAAAAGAAATTCATTGGAGGTGCCTGGGTGGCTCAGTCAGTTAAGCGTCTGACTTCAGCTCAGGTCATGATCTCATGATTTGTGAGTTCAAGCCCCGTGTTGGGCTCTGTGGTGACAGCTCAGAGCCTGGAGCCCATTTAGGATTCTGTGTCTCCCTCTCTCTCTGCCCCTCCCCTGCTCATGCTCTTTCTCTCTCTCCTTAAAAAATAAATAAACATTAAAAAGATTTTTAAAAAGAATAAAAGAAATTCAAATGTATAAAATGAGATGTAAAAGTCTTTCATCAGCCCACCCCACCTCCTCTTCCATTTCTTAGTATGTTCGTCATGGAGTACCAGACCTCTTCCGTTGTTGGCAGCTATACACAGAGGCCATCACAAATAATAGTCTGTTAAAATCTGTTAAAATATTCAAAGAATTCTATTTTAGTTGGGTCTCTGACCCATCCTAACTCTTTGAGTGTATTAATAATCTCTACTAACAGAATATACAGTAAAGTTGGTTCACTTGTAAAATCTGTAAGTCACTTTTCTACATTGCACATTTGCACCACGTAATTAAATTTTAATGAAATTAGGAAAGGAATTTCATTTAGAGAAGAAAACAGGAGAATTCACAAAAAAGGAATATAAATGACTAAAAAATATGGAAAAATACTGAAGTCCATAGATAATTAATAAAAGCAAATTGAAATAACACAGGCTTATTTTTTCCCCCTTTCAAACTGGCAAAGATTTTAGAAGATAATTCTCAGTGCTGACAAAGGTGCTATCAAATAGACATTCTCCCAGATGGCAAGTTGACTTAGAAATTAGTACAGGCCTCTTGGGAAACAGTTTGGCAGTAGTCTTAAAATTTTTCTACTTTTGATTTATTCTGCTTATGAGAACCTATCTGAAAGCAATGCAGAAATACAGGTAAAGCTTTGTGATACAAAGTCATTAATGTAGGATGATTTATAATGACTGGAAAAAATGGAAAATACTTCAAAATAGAGAAATGGCTACGTAAAACATGGTTTACCCATGTAGTTCAATCCCATACAGTTTGGCCATGCACATGGTGCTTAAAAATAAGTGTAGATTGTGTGAGAATACTTATTTTTTAAGGCAGAATACAAAATTGTATATTTAAAAAATTTTTAATATTTATTATTTTTGAGAGAGAGTGCGAGCTGGGGAGGGGCAGAGAGAGAGAGGGAGACACAGAATCTGAACCAGGGTCCAGGCTGTGAGCTGTCAGCACAAAGCCTGATGCAGGGCTCCAGCTCACAAACTGTGAGATCATGACCTGAGCCGAAGTCGGACGCTTAACCGACTGAGCCACCCAGGCGCCCCACAAGATTGTATATTTTAATAAAATATAATCTCAACTATGTTAAAACAACAACAAAAATAGTTTCCAAAAGAGTGATGCTTGTTTCTGGAGAGTAAGCTCATGTTTCTATTTCCTTTTCATACCTGTTTTTTTTCCCCAAAGTTTCTTCAGTGAGCACATAATTAAAATTAATTTTACCTGACTGATAAGAAGTTAGGGACAGTGTGGGAATGCAAGCTGATGCAGCCACTCTGGAAAACAGTATGGAGGTTCCTCAAAAGACTAAAAATAGAACTACCCTACAACCCAGCAATTGCACTACTAGGTATTTATCCAAGGGATACAGGTGTGCTGTTTCGAGGGACACATGCAACCCCATGTTTATAGCAGCACTATCCACAATAGCCAAAGTATGGAAAGAGCCCAAATGTCCATCGATGGATGAATGGATAAAGAGGATATGGTATATATATATACCATATAGAAGATACCATAAAGAAGATATGGTATATATATATATACCATATATATATATATATATATGTATGTATGTATATATATATGGATTACTCGGCAATCAATGAAATTACATAATCAAAAAGAATGAAATCTTGCCATTTGCAACTACGTGGATGGAACTGGAGGGTATTATGCTAAGTGAAATTAGTCAGAGAAAAACAAAAATCATATGACTTTACTCATATGAGGACTTTAAGAGACAAAACAGATGAACATAAGGGAAGGGAAACAAAAATCATATAAAATCAAGGAGGGGGACAAAGCATAAGAGACTCATAAATGTGGAGAACGAACAGAGGGTTGCTGGAGGGGGTGTGGGAGGAGGGATGGGCTACATGGGTAAGGGGCATTAGGGAATCTACTCCTGAAATCATTGTTGCACTATATGCTAACTAATTTGGATGTAAATTGTAAAAAATAGAATTAAAAAAAAAAAAAGAAGTTAGGGACAGTGGAAGAAAACTTGGCAACTCTCTTCCCAGACTTCCATGGAGCTAGTGTCCTACAGAACAGAGTGGCCTCATTGGCTCTGTCCCCTTCTCCTACTTGCTCTCCTCTGGCCTCCTTTGTGACAGTCCAGGGTTAGCTGGGACACATCGAGAGCTACAGGCCAGGACACGGCCCAGCCATTGTATTACAACGTACTTTTTGGGGTGTTGGCTAGCAAGCAGGCCTAAGGGCAGGGTTGATGTTATTTTAGTGGAGCAGTCTGGGTTTCATTTCAAAGGTTGGGGCTTTTGGTCAAGGGCTACCCTGCGTTTCAGTGAGCTAATTAAAATATTCCATCCCTGTGAAGTAGTCTTTATTGGGCTTTAAAAAGGAAAAAAAAACAGATGTTAATAGGTAGTCCTGAGATGTTTCAAACTAGGAATTCCTGAGGTTTGCAGCCCAAGGACCCTTCCAGCTCTCCTTGTCCCACCAAAAGAGGTGTGTGTGTCAGGACTCGCTTCTGGAGGAAAAAGAAGGATCAGTACTATCAGAGGTAGTGCTTGGTGATTAAGAGCTCAGGCTGATCTGATGGCAGACCGATCTGGTAGCTAATTCCAGCTCCTCCACTTCCTGGCTGTGCCACCTTGACCAAGTCAGTGAACTGTTCTGGGCCTCAATTTTCTTATCTGTAGCATGGGAATTGAAATAGTTCCTATGGCGTAGAGCAAATGTAAAGAATGAATGAAATGGTGCATGTCAAATATAGCATGGGATGGGGGATGTACTAAGAGCTCGGTGAATGATGATGCTGGTTGCTACTCTTTATAATATCCTCTTTTTCAAAAGATCCCTCAGGATTGACAGGGGCTCCCTGAGCCTTCTGGGGAGAACTTGGAGGTTTAAATGAGAGATTCTCTTCCTGGAGCTCAGCCCTGGAAGAACAGTTGGAGAGTGATGATCCTTAGTCCTGAACCCATCCATATGGGGTCCCTCTAGGGTAAAGCTCTGCCCATGAAGAAAGTCTTAGAGGACAGGACCCTAGGATAAAGCAGTCTGGGTTTTTTGTTTGTTTCGTTTTGTTTTGTTTGTGTCAGATCAACCCAGTTTCAAAAACTGCTAGTTTCTAGTTACCAGTTCTGTAGCCTTGGGCAAATCACAAAGCTTCAAGAGCTTCAGTTTGATCATATAGATAATGTCTGCCTCATAGATAAGCGGAAGAATAAGCAAGAAATATAAAACACTTAGCATACTGCCTTAGCAGAGCCCATTCAACAAATAGTTGCTTGGCTTATTATGATTTTTATGATATGGGTGTGGATTGAGATCAAGAAAGGAACCTAGTGATGCAGTTAAAGCGAGTGGGGTTTGGAATGAGACTGTCTGGTTTCAAATCCTGTTATTATTATTCACTTGTTTTGTGACCCTGGGCAAACAACCTTTCTGTCCTTCAGTATCCTTTTCTATAAAATGGGAATAGTAGTAGTACCCACTTCATAGAGTTATTGGAGGGACTAAATAACTTAATATGTGTAAACTGCTTGCAGTTATAGCAGGAGAATGTGCTCAATAAATTATTATCATCACTGATGTGGATGGACTACTCCGAGACAGCCTGCCCCATTAAAAGAGTGCTTGGCAACGAATTTGGTATAGCAGACCAGGCCCCAGCATCGGCTCCTCCTTCCCAGCAATCTTGCTTGTTGGTTAGGCCCTAGTGCAATTTCCTCTTCTGAGGGAAGATGTCCCATGGGACCTTTTCACCACATTTCCGTCTGTCCCACTGCCTGTCCTGGTATAGGTCACTGTCCATGACCCCTCTCTGCTCATTCCACTTGTAGTCCGTATCTTGAACCAGCCCCCAGAGCCCCACCCTGTCTACATTCCTGTGCTATTCCTGTACATTCCTGTACATAGCTCTGCTACCTATCCAGGCCCAGATTGCTTCAAGATGCAGTCCCTGGAGGCATTGTTACCCCACGTCTTGCCAAGGCTTGTCTTGTCCCCCACCCTGACACAGGTAGAGAGTTGGAAAACATACTCAAAGCTAGATGGGTAGGTAATGAAATTCCCTGAATACTATAGCCAGTGTACATGCACATTTGACTGATTTACTTTAATACTCCCATCCTAAGCCCAGAGACTAGGGCTGGGACAGAAAACCTAGTATCTGAGCTGTACCAGCAGAAAAACAGTAGATTATCTTTTTTTGGCAAAACCCATAGTCCTCTTGGAATAGTTCTCCTGGTTAGATGAACAAGATACCCTAGGTCTTGTCCAGATAAGGCTGCAGTTTCAGACGTTATGTGAAATGTCATGTCTAGGCCTGTAGCTGGATGCTTTGGGGTGATTGTGCAATCTAAGTCTGCTGTCATCTGACCCCTACCTACCTGCTTGCTGAGACTTTGTAGATTAACTGTTTATTGAAGTATAACATAAATACAGGAAGTGCATAAATCATTAGTGTGCAGTTCCATGAATTCTCACAAAATGATGAATAATCCACACTCCAATTAAGAAACAGAATGTTGGGGGCACCTGGGTGACTCAGTTGGTTAAGTGTCTGACTTTGGCTCAGGTCATGATCTCACAGTTTGTGAGTTCGAGCCCCATGTTGGGCTTGTTGCTTTCAGCTCAGAGCCTGGAGCCTGCTTCAGATTCTTTCTCTCTCTCTCTCTCTCTCTCTCTCTCTCTCTCTCTCTCTCTGCCCCTCCCCCACTCAGGCTCTGTCTCTCTCACTCTTAAAAATAAATAAACATTAAAAAAAATTTTTTTTAAGAAACAGTGTTGCGGGGGGCCTGGGTGGCTCAGTTAAGCATTCAACTTAGGCTTAGGTCATGATCTCGCAGTTTGTGGGTTCGAGCCCTGCACTGGGCTCTGTACTGACAGCTCAGAGCCTGGAGCCTGCTCCCAATTCTGTGTCTCCCTCTCTCTCTGCCCCTCCCCCGCTCACACTCTGTCTGTCTCTCTCTCTCAAAAATAAATAAACATTAAAAGAAAAAAGAAAGAAACAGAATGTTGGGGCGCCTGGCTGGTTCAGTCGGTTGAATATCCAACTCTTGATTTTGGCTCAGGTCATGATCTTGTGGTTTCATGGGTTCCAGCTCCACATCGGGCTCTGCGCTGACAGGGTGGAACCTCCTTGAAATTTTCTCTGTCACTCTCTCTCTCTCTCTCTCTCTCATAAATAAATAAACATTAAAAAAAAAAAGAAACAATATTACCAACATCCATAAGAGCCCCTTTTGTGCCCTCTTCCAGACATTCCTCCCAACTCTCACCCTGTTTTTGCCCATCAGGCTAATGACAGTCCCATCCATGCTCAGTGCACCCTTCTGTCATCTGTCGCCCTCCTGCCTGTGCACATGCTGTTCCCTTGGACTGCTGGGCCTTACCTAAACATTGTTCAAAACTTAGGTGTCATTCCCCTGACGGGCTAGCTTCATACTTTTCTCCCTCCATATTTTGCCACTGGTTACTGGGATCTCCACAAGGACAGAGACTGTCTCAGTCGCCAGTTTCCCTGGCACCCAGCACAGGCTTGGCATAGAGTAGGCACTCCAAAATGTTTGCATATTGAATAGTTTGTCTAAAATACTTGAAGTCACCTTTTTCTTTCTTTTCTTTCTTTCTTTCTTTCTTTCTTTCTTTCTTTCTTTCTTTCTTTCTTTCTTTCTTTCTTTTCTTTCCTCTTTCTCCTTCCTTCCTTCCTTCCTTCCTTCTTTTTTTTTTTTCTTTTCTTTCTTTCCTCTTTTAGTAGGTTCAACACTCAGCATGGAGCTTGAACTCACTACCCTGAGATTAAGAATTGCATGCTCTGGAGCACCTGGGTGGTTCAGTCGGTTAAGCGTCCCATTTTGATTTCAACTCAGGTCATGATCTCATGGTTCATGGGACCAAGCCCCACGTTGGGCTCTGTGCTGACAGCTCAGAGCCTGCTTGGGATTTTTTCTTTCTGCCCCTCCCCTGCTCATTCTCTCCCTCTCTCTCAAAATAAATAAATGAGCTTTAAAAAAAAAAATGTATGCTCTACTGACTGAGCCAGCCAGGCACCCCACCTTTTACTTTTCTTCATCTTTCCTGACCTTGCCCCAAGTACATATCATCATCCTTCTGCTTTCCTAATCCACCCACCATGCCCCTTCTAGCTTTTTTCAAAACACATCAGCTCTGAGTCTCTTGTGTGTCTTCATACTCCCCCTCACTTTTGCTCAGACTATGTATTTGCCCCATCCACACCTGCCCCAGCATCCCACACATCAGGCTCCTGACTGTTGTAATGCCATGTTTCTGCCCCCGGACCACAGGCCTCCACCATCCAATAGTTTACTCCACAGAGAGCATTCTCTGTGCCCAGCCTCCTTCCCCAAGTCCTCAACTTCTATTCAGTAGGCTCTGTTGTTTTCAAGTGTCAGATTTCTTTTGTGCTTTGCCCACGTTTCATTACCTGTGTTTTACACTTCCTAAGTTCTCCTTCCTCAAGAACATTGGTTTCAACTAGACTTACAGGGGTGCTCGTTTAGCAATATATACAAGTATCAAATCATTATGCTGTACACCTGAAACTTATACAATGTTATATGTCAGTTATATCTCAATAAAAAAGAAACACTGGTTTTCTTTAATGTGCTTGGATTTTCAAAGGGATTCATATGTGTCACTGAATGATATTCATTCATTCATCAGGTGTGCCAGGCACTGTGCTAGGTGTTGGAGATTCAAAGTGAAGAGGGGTTTATTGCCCTTGAGAAACTCATAGACAAATGGGGACAGAGAACAACATTAGCAAATTATTATAAAGATGGTATCAGTATTGAATGAGGGTATTGACTGAATTTAGAGAATGGACACTGGAATCATCTGAGTGGTTTTGTTACTTAAAATGATAATGTTACTTAACCTTCTGTTTCTGTATCTTGATTTCTTTACCTGTGAAAACAGAGCTTTCACAAGGTTATTGTGATGTTTACTGAAGGCTTTTATGTTGTCGTTGTTGTTGTTGTTGTTTGAGTTCAGCACTGTTCTGAATACAGAGGAGAGGTGCCTGACACCTAGTAAGTGACCACTGTTAGCTGTAATCACTATTGTTATCATCTCTGCTTAGGCCTCATTAGAGAAAGTGACATTTTAATTGTCCACTGGGAATGGGTCTGCACTAGAAGGAGGGCAGCGAAGGATAGCTTGGGCAGAAGGAATAGGCTGAGAACAGACACAGAATGAAAAGGCATGGTGTTTCAGAAATTAGGGAATGGTCCAGAGTAGCTGGAGGATGGGGTGGGTGTAGGAGAACAGTGAGAGGTGGTAAAGCTGGAGAAATAAAATAAGACCCAGATAGTGAAGGGCCTCGTTTGCCGTTGGAGTTTGGACTTAATCCAGTAGATGAAACAGAATCATCAGAAATGTTTAAAGAGAGGCCTGTCACAATCTAATCTGTTTTAGAAGGATCCTTCTGGTACTTCTCTGGAGGATTACATGGGAGGAGATTGGGGAGACCACTGGGGAGAAGGAAGAGGCTGCTGAAAACGTGTGGCAACAGATGATGAGAGCAGGAACTGCAGTGGTGGTTGTTCCAGGGGTCGATCAACAGGACATGACTGGTAGAAGGAGTGTGGGCGTGGAGGGGTGAAGGGTCACTGCAGTAAGCAAGGAGATGTTGCTGCCACTTACTGGTAGAGAATAGCAGAAGGAACAGATTTTTCCTGACTATTGATTTCGTCTAAGGAAGGAAGAGTGCTTCTTCCCAATCCAGGGAGCAAGTCTCTGAAACTCATGAGTCCATTCTATAATGCTATGAGCGCTTTCTTCTCTATTGGCCCTTATAGATAGTCAGCTGCTCCAGACAAGTAATTACTGAGCTCAGGCAATTAGGACAGGAAGTGACTGTGTTTATTTCACTCCCTGGTGTCTTCTGGGAGAGAGAGGGGTGAAAGTCACATGTTTGTTTTCACCACTTTTATAAGAATGGATGGAGTTGGAGCATTAGCCTCCCTCCTCTGGTAAGAGCCTGTTTCTCTTGCACCCCAGTCTCTATAGAAAGTCATGTTAAATTTAAAAGTGCTTTCCATTTTTTTTTTCCTCCCTTAGCTGGTTTTCCACACAATGTCATTCAGATTTTGGCCAAGTCAGGGAATCTTGAGCCCAGCTTAGCTGTCAGACTCCAGAACAGCCCCTTCTCCACCACTGCCATCTCCCTATCTCAGAATTGACCTGGTTCTGGTTCTAGGTGTCTGTGGCTCAGCGGGAATGTGGGGGCCTCTGCTGGTGGCACAGCTTGGCTGGGCATGATCCTGTCCCTGCTCAGTCATGTTTACAAGCACCCTGGACACAGGACATCATGCCTGGCACTGATCAGCAATGCAAAACAGCCCAGCCCAGCCCTTAGAATTCTGTCCTTGGTCTTTTATTTCCAGCTTCCTCCTTTTTCTGCCTTCCTTCCACTTTCTTTCAACCAGGAATTGTTCCTAGCTGATGAGTTTCTTTGGTTTGAGGTATGAAGCCCTCAGAGTTCTCTTGTCTCCACTCACTCTCCTATAAAGTAGTCATATTTGTAACCCTCCTCTTCCAAGGTGGCTCTTAGATCAAGGAAATAGACTACTTTGGTGGGCAAAAAATCCTATGGATCATGTCCTTCTGTTTGTTTCTGGAGCTGGGTTGGGAGAGGGTAAAACTCCTGAGTGGAGTTACTGGTTACTCCTTTAATGAAACACCATTGAGAGGATATCTTATTTCCAGTAAACAGTTGACCTACACTAATGAGAGTGACCACAAGACCTGTCAGTTATGAAACATTATCATCACAAGATAACAGCCTTGAACTGTCACTCTACTGATTTCTGGGCCACTCTGAAACCTCTGTTGCTAATTTGTGTTCTCTAGCTTTGGTTTTAGGGTACTCTGTTGTCTAAAACATCTGAAAGAGACTAGCTATTTGGTTTTTTAAAAAAGGAATCAGGGGGGCGCCTGGGTGGCGCAGTCGGTTAAGCGTCCGACTTCAGCCAGGTCACGATCTCGCGGTCCGTGAGTTCGAGCCCCGCGTCAGGCTCTGGGCTGATGGCTCAGAGCCTGGAGCCTGTTTCCGATTCTGTGTCTCCCTCTCTCTCTGCCCCTCCCCCGTTCATGCTCTGTCTCTCCCTGTCCCAAAAATAAATAAACGTTGAAAAAAGGAATCAGGAGCGCCTGGGTGGCGCAGTCGGTTAAGCGTCCGACTTCAGCCAGGTCACGATCTCGCGGTCCGTGAGTTCGAGCCCCGCGTAGGGCTCTGGGCTGATGGCTCAGAGCCTGGAGCCTGTTTCCGATTCTGTGTCTCCCTCTCTCTCTACCCCTCCCCCATTCATGCTCTGTCTCTCTCTGTCCCAAAAATAAATAAAAAACGTTGAAAAGAAAAAAAAAATTTATAAAAAAGAAATCAGTTTTTTCTTATGACATAAACAAAGGATGTTCATTATAGAAAACTTAGAGGGATGCCTGGGTGGCTCAGTCGGTTAAGTGTCCAACTACGGCTCAGCTCATGATCTCACAGTTCATGGGTTTGAGCCCCACGTTGGGCTCTGTGCTGACAGATTCTGTGTCTCCCTCTCTCTCTGCCCCTCCCTCACTCATGTTCTGTCTCTATCTCTCAAAAATAAATGAAACATTAAAAAAATTTCAAAAAAAGAAAACTTAGAAAATACAGAGAAGCAAAAATTAAAAAAAAATTAGTAATCCAACCACTGAGAAAAAAAACCACTGTGAACTTTGGGCCTCGTCTTTTAGTCTTTTTTTTTTTTTAATTTACTTATGCATGTGTGTTTTTTTTTTTTAAGTTTATTTATTTATTTTGAGCGAGAGAGTGCATACAAGGGAGGGGCAGAGAGAGAGGGAGAGAGAGAATCCCAAGCAGGCCCCGTGCTATTCATGCAGAGCCTGACACAGGGCTTGAACCCATGAATTGAGAGATCATGACCTGAGCCAAAATCAAGAGTCAGGCACGTAACTGACTGAGCCACTCAGGCATACCCTGCATGTTTTCTTTTAAATGAGATCATAGTGTATATCTCTTTTATAACTTTCAATTAATAGGATGTTATAAATATCTTTCCATGTCATTGCAAATTTGTTGTAACATCATGTTTAATAATTCCATAGTGGGCCATTTTATGTAGGAAATGGGGAAATTATTAATAAAAATTAATATACTTTAATGATAAACACATGACCTGAAGATAGTCCATAAGGAAAGGGTATTGTAAAATAGGGATAGGTTTCATAGCTCTGAATTGCTTAAGCAATAATTGTGGACTTAGTTGATAAGTTAAATTGGACATAGATATTAATAGACTTGATCCCTTTATTCAGTCTGAAAATTTTACAGGAAACATACTTGAGGGGTCTCAGGTTGCTAAAGGTAAATGGTTTTGAGTTCTTAGGTTTCCTTTCATGGGAAATCAATCTGTGAGTTTGCATAGCACCTTGTGCACCAGGAGATATTTGACAAGAGCTTATTTGACCAGTTACAGAAAGTTTCTTGCTTTTGGGACTTGCTGAGTCTAATCCTGATTGATAAAGCTGGATTCTTTCTTTCTTTTTTCTTTCTTTTTTTTTTTTTTTTTTTTTTTTTTCCTTTTACAGGTAGTGCCTTCCTCAGTGCTATTTTTCTTGCCTTAGCAACATACCAGTCTCTGTACCCACTCACCTTGTTTGTTCCAGGACTCCTCTATCTCCTCCAGGTAAGCACTTGCTGGTCAGAAGCCAACACTCAAGTGACATTTAATACATGGCCCAGTCACTGCCTGGGGCAATGAAGGACATGGCTCAATAAAGGCAATGGGACCGGGTCCCTGTCTCACATGTACTTGCTTCTACTTGAAAACACAAACAAAGAAACTTGACTAACTTTAAACAAAATGGGCGTAGTGACCATTAAGTTCTAATTATGCATAACATTGCAAATGTTTAAGTGTATTTCATTTTATGTGTGTGTAGTTGGAATCTACCAACCATCTTGCATTTTCCTTCTCTCATCTAATATTCATAGACCCCTCTCTAAGCTCATTTTTAAAAAACTTTTCTGTATAACAGCACTCATCATGTAAGGTTCTCGTAGGAATTAAACGTTGTGGGTGTACGTAATGCAATCCTGGGACCATGGTGAGTGATCAATAAATATTAATTGAAGAATACAGATTGCTGATATTTACTGAGAACTTACTATGTCTGACACTATACTGAGAACTTTGCAGGCATCATTTCATTTCAACCTCATAAGAACTTTTGATGTAGGTCATAGTGTTAGCCATGTATTAGTCTATTATTAGCCATAATACATCCATGAATTGCAGCTGGAATATTGGCCGGCATAGTTACTTGCCTAAGGTGACATGGCCAACAAATGACAGTGCTGAGATATGAACTCAAGCATCCTGATGCAAGAACTTGCCCTCTGACTGTCTGCCTTTTCCACACCAATGAGAATACACATATTTCCTCAAGAGCAAGTAACCATTTTCAGGTCCTGCATGGTCCAAATCCATTTTTAGAAGAGAAACATTTCTTGAAAGTGTACAGAGGACAGTGCCACAATTCAAACCAAGAAATATCTGATTTCAGAGCTTTTGTTCTCAATTATAAACACTGTTTCTGGGATGCCTAGGTGGCTCAGTCAGTTAAGTGTCCTATTCTTGATTTCAGCTCAAGTCATGATGATCTTATGGTTCATGAGTTTGAGCCCCATATTGGGCTCTGTGCTGATGGTGCAAAGCCTGCTTGGGATTCTCTCTCCTCCTCTCTTTCTGCTCCACACCCTCTCTCTCTCAAAATAAATAAGTCAACTTAAAAAAAAAAAAAAAGCACTGTTCCTAAAACTGAGTGTATACCTCCATTTATTGGAATAGGCTACATGCTTGTCATTTTAAGTGACTTCATAATATGTCTTTGTCTTGATGTACACAGTGATTCATAATTAGCTTGGTCTTCATCCTGTTTAGGGAATTTGAGATATGCCCTGGTTGTCATTGATATAAATAGTATAGAAAGTTAGTTTTCTTTATTTCCTTAAAGTATGTAACTCCAGGTGACTCATTGGACCCAAAGGTGTGAGAATTTTCTTAGTCCTTATTATGCAAGACCAGAGTGTTCACCAAAAAGCTTGAGCCCATTTGTAGTACCACCAAAAGTGTCTAGAGTGAACCATGGGCGCCTGGCTGGCTCAGTTGGTAGAGCATTCAACTCTTGATCTTGAGGTTGGAAGTTTGAGCCCCATGTTGCATGTAGAGATTACTTTAAAATAAAATCTTTAAAAACAGTAAAATAAAATAAAGTGTAGTGAACCATTTCCTCCCAGGCTGCCAGCACTGGCTTTTCAAATTTGAGTTATGGTTGCTAGTCTAATAGATGTATCATTGCACTGTGAAGTTATTTTGCTTTGATTCTCTTTCTAGATTCTTGTTGAATCCAAGAATTTTTCCACATAATAGTATGCTGTTTGCATTTCCTTTATTACTTCATACTTACAGTTCATTCTTTAGAAAGTCTGAGCACTAGGAGAAATGGATACAACCATGTGGGCTCAATTCCACAGCCCTGGGATCATGACTGGAGCCAAAATCAAAAGTTGGATACTCAACCAACTGAGCCACCTAGGTGCCCCAGTGAAGCTTTTTTTACAATCTGTGATTGAAACAACTAATGGACCTTCTAGAATGATTTGTGTGAACTGCTCTGTGCTTGCTTGCTAGTGAATATTTGTTTAATAAATGTTAAGTATGCCAGAATCTGGTCTGGAACTTGTTTGCTTTGCAGCAAGATTGTAGAGTGGGAGCTAGCCTTCATCCACCTCAGACTTCTTTCAAGGCGACTGTTGAAGAACCTGAATTGCGTACTTTAAAATAGTTAAACATGTGGTGTGTGAATTTCACCTCAAAAAAGAAAAATCTAATACTAATATTAGCTTTTTGCTACAATTTTTCTAGCTTTGACCATTGGGGGGACTCTTTTAGATTGGCTTTTGTGTTTTTTTGACTAGCCTTGTCTTCTTGAGCCTTCCTTTCCTTTCTTTCTGGTGCCTCAAGATGTTCCAGGTTCATCTTGTATTTTCCCTGCTCCAGCCCTGGAATCAATTCTTCAAGGACTCTTGGTTGCTTTTATTGGTGAAAGTTATTGAGAAACCGAGGATTATAGGTCTGCTTATTTTTATCTGGGCGGCATTGCTTCTAACAGACAGCTGTGAAATACATGTATGTATACTAACCCCGCCCCTACGTCTGTAATTCTTTTTCTCCTTATCTCTTCATACTGATACCTGTTTACACTGATACCAGTGAGTCCAGTCTGACACCAAAGGGTTCACTTTAGTCTGTCCCTTTTCCTTGTGTATAATTTTTCTCTAATGGTTGGAAGCCCAACTTTCATTATCTGCAGTATATTTGCTAATATGTTCAGTTCTAAAATCAACATAAAGTGGTTCTAGAATTTCTGTGAGAAATACCCAGGTCAGAAATATATGTACTGGGTCGCCTGGCTGGCTCTGTCGGTGGAGCATGTGACTCTTGATCTTGGAGTAATGAGTTCGAGCCCCACTTTGGATGTAGAGATTACTTAAATAAATAAATAAATCTTTTTTAAAAAAATATATCTACTGACTTGATTATAACACGTATGTGTAGTTCTTTTTGTCTTTAGCATTACAGAATTCCATCAGGTTACTATTTCTCAAAGTCACTCAGGTTAGTTTTCTTCTCCCATGTAACCCTTCAATGTAGGTATCTTATTAATTTGACATATAGTTAGGCTCATTTATTACTGCTTGTATTAATTTTGGATTTCCCCTACACCTTGGTCGATTTTAGTTTTTTGGTTTTTGGGGGGGTATGTGAAGAGACTAAGAAATATTGCTGTGGTTCTAAGAATCAGCTATACAAAAAACATATTCAGAGAAGTATTACCCTGCCCTCATCCCTGCTATCTTGTTCTTTTCTTTTTCCTTCTTCCTCTGTCACTCCAAGTAACTGGTTTTAGTTTCTGGTTTATCCTTCTTGTATTTCTTTTGCACAAATGAGCAGACACGTGTATTTCCTTCTTTCGCATATGAAGGATAGCATACTCTAGGTACTCTTTTGTGCTTTGCTTTTTTTACTATTATTTCCTGGAAGTCACTGTATATTGATACATAGAGATCTTCTTTTTTACAGCAGCATAGGACTTCATTATATGGACGTACCATAGTTTCTTCAACTTTTCTCCTTTGTATGGGAATTTAGATTGTTTCCAGTATTTTGCTATCATAGTTAATGCTTTAATGAGTAACCTTGCATATATGTATTTTCGTGTTGTTGGAGGGATATCTTCAAGGTAGATTTCTAGAAATAGAATTACTGGATCCAAAGGTAAGTATATATGTAGGTTTTTTTTTTTTTAGGTCTTTTTAAATTTCCCTCCATAAGGATTGTATAATTTTTTATTCTTATGTATGACATAAGAATGTATGACATTGCCTATTTTTCCACAGCCTTGCTAATAGAATGTGTTGTCACATTAAAAAATCTTTGCCAGTCTGATTCTGAGAAATGGTATCTCAGTGTTGTTTTAATTTGCATTTTTTAAAATATGAGTGAGTTTGAACATTTTTTCATATTTGTGGATTGTCTATTCATTTTTTCTGCTCATTTTTCTGTTGCATTTTGATCTATTTTCTCTCCATTTTGAAGAATCCTTTATATATTAGAAGTATTATTAACCCTTTGTCTGCAAATATTTTCTTCTAGTTTTTCATTTGTCTTTTGACTTATTTATGGTATTTTTCTTTTAACAGCTTTTATTGTTTATCAAGATATAGTTTACATAGCAAACAATTGACCTATTTAAAGTATACAATTCAGTGATTTTTAGTGTATTCACGGAGTTGTGCAGCCATTACCACAATCAATTCTACAACATTTTTATAACCCAGAAAGAAAGCCTATGCCCATTAAGTCACTCTCTGTTTTTCCCCAGTTCCCCTTTCCCCTCTAGCTCTAAGCAACCAGTATTCCGCTTTTTGCCTTTATATGCTGTCCTGGACATTTCATATAAATAGAATCATACAATATGTGGTCTTTTGTGACTGATTTATTTCACTTAGCATGATGTTTTCAAGGTTCATCTCTGTTGTGGCACGTATTAGTACTTCATTCCTTGCATGTTTATATTTCCATATAAACTTTAATCTTGTATAATTCCATAAAATAGCTTGTTGGCATTTTTACTGGGATTGCATTATTGCATTGAATTAATGAATTTTTTATGTTTCAAATTTTTATTTAAATCTAGTTAGTTAACATATAGTATAATATTGATTTCAGGAGTAGAATTTAGTGATTCATCACATACATGAAACACCAGTGCTCATCACAACAAGTACCCTCCTTAATACCCATCATCCATTTAGCCTATCCCCCACCCACCTCTCCTCCAGCAACCCTTAGTTTGTTCTCTGTAGTTAAGAGTCTCTTGGGGCACCTCGGTGGCTCATTTAAGCATCCAACTTTGGCTCAGGTCATGATCTCATGGCTCGTGAGTTGGAGCCTCATATCGGGCTCTGTGCTGACATCTGGAGCCTGCTTCAGATTCTGTCTCTCTGCCTCTCCCTCGCTCATGCTCTGTCTCTCTCTCTCAAAAATAAATAAACATTAAAAAAAAAAAGGAGTCTCTTATGGTTTGCCTCCCGCCTCTTTTTTCTTCCTTCCCCTATGTTCATCTTAAATTCCACACATGAGTGAAATCATATGGTATTTGTCTTTCTCTGACTCACTTATTTTGCTTAGCATAATATACTCTAGATCCATTCACGTCATTGCATATGGCAAGACTTCATTCTTTTTGATGGCTGAGTAATATGATTTACTTTTAAACTGTTTGTGATACATATATTAATAGCTTTTCTTACGTTGCATTAACCTTGATTTTTGAATATGTCCAACCTAGTTATAACCCAATTTTATCATATATTGCTGAATACATTAGGTAATACTTCGTTTAGTATTTTTGTATTCGTGTTGGTAAATGGTTTTGGTATCAAGCTTATGATATTTGCTGTGAAAGAATTAATGTAAGATTAGAATCACCTTGAATGTTGATAGAACTTTCCTGTAAAACTGGCTGGGCCTGCTCTTTTTTTTTTTTTTTTTCCTTCCAAGTTTTTATTTAAATTCAAGTTAATTATCATATAGTGCAGTATTGGTTTCAGGAGTAGAATTTAGTGATTCATCACTTACATATAACACCCAGTGTTCATCACAAGTGCCCTCCTTAATGCCCATCACCCATTTAGCCCATCACCTCACCCAGTTTCCCTCCAGCAACCCTCAGTTTGTTCTCTATAGTTGAGGGTCTCTCATGGTTTGCCTCCCTCTGTTTTTACCTTGTTTTATTTTTCCTTCCCTTTCCCTGTGTTCATCTGTTTTGTTTCTTAAATTCCACATATGAGTAAAATCATACGGTATTTGTCTTTCTCTGCCTGACTTATTTTGCTTAGGGCCTACTCTTTATGGGAAAATTTTTCATTACTAATTCAGTTTCTTAAATGCTTATAGGACCATTCAAATTTTGTTTCTTCTTGAATTAGTTTTTCCCTAATTTTTTCATGCTTTAGAAAAGTTGGAAGACTAGTATAATAAGTACCTTTTATTTAGATTACCCAGTTACCATTTTGCCACATTTTCTGTATCTATCTGGATATACAGATTTTTTTCTTTTCTTTTCTTTTTTTTTTTCCCTGACTCATTCTCAAAGAAGTTACAAATTTATTAAAAGTGTGCTCTTCAGGGGCACCTGGGTGGCTCAGTTGGTTAAGTGTCCAACCCTTGAATTGGCTCAGGTCATGATCTCATGGTTTGTGGGATTGAGCCCTGTGTCAGGCTCAGTGCTGCAGTGAAGCCTACTTGGGATTCTCTTTCCCTGTGCACCTTCCCTCCCACCCCCCCAACCCAATAAATAAATAAACTTTTTTAAACCTTTAAAAAGAAAATGTGTTATTCATATTTCCTACTTGGTTCCTGATTGTTGTCTCTGTGATCTATCAGTTATCTACTGATGATGGTTATGTTCATTTTTCCTTTGTAGCCCTGTCCATGTTTGTTTTATATATTTGAGACTGTGTTATTAGGTACATACAGGTTTAAAGCTGTTACATCTTTCTGATGAATTGCACCTTTTATCATTATGAAACATCTTAATTTCTGTAATACTTTTTACATCAAAGTTTATTTTATCTGGTAATAGTATAATTAAACTTGTTTTCTTTTGGTTAGGGTTTAACACAAGGAAATCCTTTTCAGTCCTTTGATTTTCCATTTTTCTGTGTCCTGTGCTTTGCAGAAGGGATCTTGAAGTTTAAGCTGATAACTTCTTTCTGTCCTTGACATCCCTAAATGTACCATTTTGCCCTCTCTCCTAGCGGCAGTATATACCTGTGAAAGTGAAGAGCAAAGCTTTCTGGATCTTCTCTTGGGAGTATGCCATGATGTACGTGGGAAGCCTAGTGGTAATCATTTGCCTCTCCTTCTTCCTTCTCAGCTCCTGGGACTTCATCCCTGCAGTATATGGCTTCATGTAAGTAATGACTTCATTAGAAAACTCTGGAAGCTAATTTGTTTTTCACAACTCCAGGTGGAATCAGAGGGTGCGCAACCATAGGGAGCATCAAGATACAGGGGTCCTTAAACTTCAGTGTGCACCAGAAACACCTGCAGGGCTTATTAACACCCAGATTTCTGGGCCCCACCCCTAGAGGTTTTGATTAAGTAAATTTGGGATAGGAACCAAGAATTTACATTTCTAACAAGTTTTCAGGTGATGCTGATGCTGCTGGTCCAGGGAAGAGCAGACTTTGAGAACCACAGGTCTAGTGCGTACCTTTGATCCTGTGAGATTAAAGAGCACTCTCTAGGAACATCTGAAGCAACTACCAGCCTCTGCCTGGAAGGGTTTGGCTCAGTCCTAAACAGGAATGGATACATTCCTCTACTGCAAGAGGGTCTCTGACAGTTTTAAAATAAAGCCACCTCCCACGTGTCAAACTTTTAGAGAAAATAAAAATGGAGTATGAATTCTGCAGACGTTTCCCAGTACTCTCTGTGTGGTATGCTGAGGAGGACAGGAAGGTCGCTGCTCAAGCCTCAGGGACCTCACAGCCCATTGAGGTGATAGTTAAATCTGTCAGGGTGGGGAGGGGATCTGGAGGGGCAAACTCCCCTTTGGAATTCTGGACTGCTAATTTGTGTTAAATCCTGGCTATGCATAACTTGTAGCTCTTCATGCTGAGCTTTAAGTAAGAGTTTGTAATGCCAGTGAAAAGCTTTTCCTGGTTTTTGCTGGCCCACAGGATTGTGTTCTTTACCTCATTTCACAGAAAAGGAAATGTAGTCACAGCAGGAGGCAAAGAATTGCTCTGGGTGGAGGCCTTGGTCAGTGCACTCTGACCATGAGCCATTGCCTATTTCTTCCTTCTTCATGCTCCACTTACTGCCCTTTTAAAATCGTGAATTGACATCAGTTCCAATTCTGTGTTTTTGAAAATAAGACATATAATGTAAATTTTTAGAAGAGCCAGATTTGCAACCAATCTTTATCTAATAGAACTAGACAAAAGTTTTCCAGTGAAACCCTTATTTCTCAAATGAGATCCGGGATCCTAGCTGGAACCTGCCAGTGCTTCCTCAAGACTCCAGAAGTCACTGCAGTGTCAGGCACTCAGTCTCTGGCTCCTGTTGTCAGGATGTGGAGCAAGAATGGGGAGCAGCAGGATCTTTGAGCTCGCTCCTCTGGGCAAGTCTTTGGAATGCCCCAAATAGATACTGTCTGTTTAAAACCCATTCCTCTCTTGTATATCCTGGGTATCTCCTAAATTTAAACATATATATTTTAGGCAGTAAAAGAGGGGCTGGTCTTTTGACTTCTAGCCCAAATCCTGCCTCATTTCAGATCTTTGATGCATGCCAGAATTTGGTTTAGTTGATATTTGTTATGGGTTATCATTCTCTGTTTCTCTGCCTCTTGTTTTTATTAATTACCTATATCCAGGGTGCCTGTAGGGCCCCTCACATCCTGATAACTGTGGGGACAAAGTCATCTTTGGCTGCCCAGTAGTGACCAAATTCTTTAGGAGAAAACCAGGTCAAGGCAGACCATTTAAAATTTGGCTCTCTTTTTTTCTCCCTCTTTGTTTTCTTCATTCCAGACTTTCTGTTCCAGATCTCACTCCAAACATCGGTCTTTTTTGG
This sequence comes from Prionailurus bengalensis, assembly GCF_016509475.1. Lineage (NCBI taxonomy): Eukaryota > Metazoa > Chordata > Mammalia > Carnivora > Felidae > Prionailurus > Prionailurus bengalensis. Next base: position 24,557,135 of record NC_057354.1, read on the forward strand.
TACTTCTTCGCGGAGATGTTTGAGCACTTCAGCCTCTTCTTTGTATGTGTGTTTCAGATCAACGTCTTCTTCTACACCATTCCCTTAGCCATAAAGCTAAAGTAAGTGGTTGGACCTGCTGTTTCTTTGTCTGCAGAGCCATTTGTAGTCTTACAGGCACCTTTCAAACTAGGAGTATCCTCTCTCACGTTTATGCCATCTTTCTCCAGGGAACCCTACCTTTAATGGCCTCAGGTGCCAGTAGCCATAGCCAGCAATTGAGTCACACATGAGTGCAGGCTGCAGGGAGCACCCTGATATTTCCCCTAGCTTCACTTTGAGCCCACAGTGCTACTGAACCCACTTGCTATTTTGGATAGAGGAAGGGTTTGGAGTTATAAAGGGTCTTTAGAAAAAGTGCATCTAGCCCAGTGACAATGGATACTCAGGATGTGTTAGTTGGGAGGTTGGCCACCTGCAGCTCTGTTTAATCTTCTGATCAATTTCCTTTAAGACTTGTCTCTTCTGCAGCATAAGAAAACTAACATGTATTGAGCCTGGCTCCATCCCAGCCCTTTTTAGGTTTTCTGAAATGTATTTATACCTAACCCTTCTGGCATCTCTTGGAAGTAGGCGTCATTTTATTATCATTACGCCCATTTTATAGTTGAGGAAATGGACATTCAGAGAAGTGGAGTGATTTTCCCAGAGTCACACAGCTAGTAAGTAGTGGAGCTGAGATTCAAACCAAAGTTTGTCTCCAACATCTATACTCATCCCCTGGCACTATGCCAAACTCCTGAGAGAGATCACTTGTAGTAGTCCCTGGAAAATGTTCTATTACCAGAGCAGGGAAAAGAGGCACTGAAGCATACAGATATGCATTGATAGTCCAGGGAACCTAGAAGAGAGTTTGGTTTAAATTTCAAGAACCTGAGTTCTCTGTTCTAACCTTCCTGCCAGTCTTCATGGCCAGTGTACCAATGCACATGGTTCCCATTCTGTAAAAGCTCAGAGCTCATGCCTCCTTCCCATGACAGAGCCTTGGCCTGGCATCTGACAGAAAACTTTCCTTGGCCTGGCAGTCTCTGGAACTCTGGCAGCCTTGCCCAGCCAAGCTCTCCAGCTATCTGTCACACCCAGTCTCTGCCCTTGATCTGGTCAGGCCTAGCCACTGGGCTGAGAGAAGCTGGGAGCCTGGAACACCTTTCCTCACTCTGTAGCACCTTTCATTGTCTGCATGTGAAAGGCCACAGGTGCTTCTGGGTAGACTACAGCAGCACTGTCACGTGACCCCCCCCCCCCCCCCACCTCCACCCACCCCAGGCCAGGGCCTCAGGGTTGTGGGGACAGACTATATGAAGTGACTTTCTCCACTGCTGCCTTCCTGTGGCTGGATCTGAAGCTCCACTGACTCTCCAGCCCCTGCAGTGTTTGCTTCCAGTGCTAGCTTTGTGGGAACAGGGCCCTTCTGACCAATTCTCCCCAGACAGTATTGCAGGGGATTCTAGTCTCCATGTTTCTTGTCACTGGATTTTCACTGGCCTTTTCATAGGCCATTAAGCTCTTCATGCAGCTCTTACCAGCTACCTAAAAAGCCCACAGCCAGTGATTTGGATTGTTTTTAGGAAGATGCTCACTGGGCTAGCTGGACCCTTCGAGAGCCTATAGCACTGAAACTTGCCAGGCTGAGTCTGAAGCATTTGTTGTGTAAAACTGCTAGAGTGTTTGGGGTGTGTACATGTTTGTCTCCACATCTCAGACTTACACCCATTGAGTCACCCTGACCTTTGGCCTGCAAGACATAACTGCCATTAATCTCTGAAGAAAGCCTTTATGAGCTGGGCATCCAGGTAGTGTGCAGAAGTAGGCCACATGCATGTTGTTTAGGTACAGCTGGGGAGGGTGTAGATCTGGCCTCTCTGTTGGCTTCCTTGTAGCACTTGGTCAGCCCTCGGAGGAACACTGGAGATTGAGCTCTGTCCCCATCCTTCCTGACCAGAGCTGTGATCACGCTAGGCACTCAGGAGAACAGTCTTGGTGCTGCTCAGGAGTTCTGGAGATAAACAGTTCCACCGCTTACTAACTCACCTACCTTATCTGAACCTCTTTCCTCATCTGCAAAGTATGGGTGATGATATTGCCTACCTCAAGGAGTAGGGGAGGTATAGTGAGGATCCCATGTGACAGCACAAGGAGAGGGCCTAGGACGGAACTTGTCACAGCATGAGGGTTTAGGAAATGCTAGCTGTTATTGTTGTTTAAGGTAACAAAACTCCAGTTCCAGCCCAAAAGCGCTGAAAAGCTGCCTGCAGCTCTCACTTCTCTTTCTGGAAAGGAGCTCATCATAGCTAAGTGTGTGTAGACTCCACTGGCCTTACTGTCAGAGAAAAAGAGCATCAGCAAGGAGGCACTTCCTGCCCTGGGGTCTGGGTGTCAGAGGGGCCTCTGGCAAGGGAGGCTGCCTGATTACTCTGACAGCAGCTATGAAAGCCCAGTAATGAAGCTGACTTCATTTGTTTTCTTCCTCAGTGACTCTTGCCGGGGAAGGCTCAGAACTGGGGTGTGGGGGGCAATGGGCTGTTGCTCTAGTGTTTGCTGGGCCCTCCTCACCACCTCTGGGCAACTCTGTGTCCTTGCAGTTTTCTGCTTTGCTGCTTGGTCTGGTCCCATGTCTTCTGGGTAGCAGAGCCAGCCCCTACCTGAAGTCCACTTGAGAGTATTTTGGGGTTTGAGGGATGGGGTCAGGAGTCTTGGGTGTGCCTGGTCCCTGACTGATCTCTCCCTCTCTGCCTGCCCCACCCCACCCCAGGGAGCACCCTGTCTTCTTCATGTTCATTCAGATTGCCATCATCTCCATCTTCAAGTCCTACCCAACAGTGGGGGACGTGGCCCTCTACATGGCCTTCTTCCCTGTGTGGAACCATCTCTACAGATGTGAGTACTCCCACCTCTAACCCTGTGGTGGCAGATTTGTGTCAGCCTGGTCCCTGGATAAGACAGACACGGAAAAAGAGATTGATAGGCATTTGCCTGGCATCTGGTGTGCTGGCAGCACCGGGAGAGAGGGAATGACACGAGGCAGTGTCCGCCTGCTGGGTACTACAGACTAGTGATGGTAATAAAAATAACTACCATATTTTGGTCACTTAGTACCTACCTGGCCACTGTGGTTTTAGGAGTGTTACATGCATTAGGTCATTTTATCTTCACACCAGTCTTGGAGGGAAAAATAACACCATTTTGCAGATTAAAAAACTGAGGTACAGAAAGGTAGAGCCACTTGTTCAAGATTATATGACAGGTAAGTGGAAGGGCTTGCTGTGAGCCTGTAGCTAGTGCTATCCAGTAGGATTATCTGTGGTGATGGAAATGTTCTATATCTGCACAGTACAATAGGATAGCCACTAGTATGACTAAAAAACTGAATTTTTTTTGAAGACTTTATTTTAAAAAAATTAATGTTCATTTTTGAGAGAGAGGGAGAGAGAGAGCAAGTGTGAGCAAGGGAGGAGCAGAGAAAGAGGGAGACACAGAATCTGAAGAATGCTCCAGGCTCTGAGGTGTCAGCACAGAGCCTGACGTGGGGCTCAAACTCACGAACCATGAGATCATGACCTGAGCCAAAGTCAGACGCTTAACGAACTGAGCTACCCAGGTGCCCCTGAAGATTTTATTTTATTATTATTTTTTAAATAATCTCAGTGTGTAGAGCTCAAACTCACAGCTCTGAGATCAAGAGTTTCAAGCTCTAATGACTGAGCCAGCCAGGAGCTTGTAGAGAAACTGAATTTTTAACTGAAATGTAGTTAAATTTAAATAGTCACACATGGCTGGTAGCTACTGCATTGGACAGTGGAACACTAGACCTTGGTCTTTGAACCATTTCCCAGCATTGCACCTAAATGTTTATAGAACACTGGACATCTATCTGCTCTGAAGACCCCTGCAGCTCTAACCATGTCCCCCCTCAGAAGATGGCATACAGTGGGCTAGTTATGCTTCCGAGGCTGCCAGTATTTTCCTCAGTTGGGCTTTTAGCCCTCTGCATGGGTTCTCTTCAGTGTTTGTGGGCTCCCTGGGGGCAGACTTATGATTCACTCACCTCTGTGTCCCCAGCACCCAGGATCAGACCTGGCCCACACAACTCAGCACATGTTTTTGGGTGAGTTTTTAAGCCCTGTAATAAACAGGCAGTGTCAGTGCCCAATACTCGATTCTCTAATCTAAAATGGGAAGGGAGCTATGGAATTTTCCTTGCCTGCAGTGAGTGCACAGCCAGGTATCAAGAGTGAACTTGGGGAGGACAGGCTTCAGAGGAAGGAAATCTTTGTTATTGTTTGGGGATGCCTGGGTGTCAACCAGGAAGTGAAACTGACCAGCTGCCAGAAGGAAACCTACCTGTAAGACTGGGCCTCTGAGCTAAGGTAAACAGCAGAGTGGGCGGGCAAGGCACACTGCTCTTGCAGGTGGTGGCCTGTGGGGCAGTGACCAGTCCTGCCTGATTGGGAGGAGTAAGTGGCGTTTTCTGCCTATGACATCCTCATTGCACAGATAAGAATCACCCAGTCCAGCAGGCTCAGAGTCAGTCTGGTGCCCCCGCCCCCCAGCAGAGTGGCCAGTGACAAATCATGAGGCCACCAAACATGTGGACATGCCCCAGTTTGTGACAGTGTGGGTCTTGGGGACATTGATCCTCTTTCCTCAGAAGTAGAGTCATTTTTTTCTTAGCTGTCTCTTGCCCTTAATAATCTTTCATCCCGGGGTGCCTGTGTGGCTCAGTTGGTTGAGCATCCGTCCGACTTTGGTTCAGGTCATGTTCTCAAGGCTCGTGAGTTCGAGCCCCACATCGGGCTCTGTGCTGACAGCTCAGAGCCTGGAGCGTGGTTTGGATTCTGTGTCTCCCTCTCTCTCTGCCCCTCCCCTGCTCATGCTCTCTCTCTCTCTCTCTCTCTCTCTCTCTCTCTCTCTCTCTCTCTCAATAATAAACATTCAAAAAAAATTTTTTTTAAATATTTCATCCCATATTGCTGAACACAGTCTGGAGCCAGAAAGACTTGAATCTGGATCCTGGCTTTCCCATTACCAGCTCTCTCTTTTTAGGAAATTCATCTAACCTTTCTGAGTCACTCAGTTTTTAATCTGTAAAATGGGGAGAATATCTTCCAGGGGTGTTTTAAGTTTGAGAAATAATGTATATAAATAGCACTGCAGTTACCATTAGTAAGAATCATGCAGGGGGGGTTTCCTACATAATTCCGTGATCAAAGCTTCAGGATTGGTAGAGTCATTCAGGGTCATTGGAATGAACATACTTTTCAAAGCTTGAAATAAGCTATTTTATGCCCTCCGGGGTTGACGCAGAGAAATTAAGGATGGGGTTCCCAGAAACCTAGATGATCTAATAGATGCTGTTGCTGGCTGTCTGGGCGAATAGTTTACAGTTCAGCTTGACTGAAGACTCTGCACAGAATGTGGGCTGCCCTCTGCCACCACCCCCGCCCCCCTACAGCCCCCTGCCCCCAGTGACCAGCAACTGTGGCAGAGAATATTCATGCTCAGGGTATCTGTTTGGGTCATGACAGCTGTGAGTCATTACATTCAGCCAAGAGCATCTCCAGCCTAGTCCTTTGGACCCATGAGTGGAGACTGAGAAGTCTGTGAGTCTAGGGTGAAGGTACTCAGACTTGTAATGTGGCTAAGAATTCAGTTTAAACATTAGTTGCCAGTGCTAACATGCCTGCTCACACATTCACCTTTTTGTTTTCCTGTCCTGGCCAGTGGGGAGGAGACGAGGTATGTCGGCCCTGCCCCAAGTATAGGCCCCAGACGCTGGGACTCTGTGGTGCTTGGGATCAGGATGAGTCATACAGACACACAATTGTGGTGTTAGGGAACAGCCTGCTGGCAGAGCTGGTGCTAGCCTACAGTGGTCCAGCTGAAAGATCCAGTTACCAAAGGCTGTATTCGTGTGTGTGTGTGTGTGTTGTTTTTATTAACTATTGTATAAATATAAGAGACTGTGGATTAAAAAACCAGACAAATTAAAGAGAATAATAACATAATAAGCACCTTTGAAGCTCCCAGTCCCCCTCCCCCCTCCCCCCCCCCCCCCCCCCCCCCCCCCCCCCCCCCCCCCCCCCCCCCCCGCACTCCTGCCAGTTGGACTGGATTCTTCAAGTGGAATTTTATTTCTGAGTGACTGAGGCTCAGAGAGGGAAGGTGACTTGCCTGAAGTTTCAGCTTGTCAGCAACCGAGGCAGAGACTGGATAAGCCACCGTGGGTGTAGTAGGGAATCTGATTCCATCTGACCCAGTAAGTCTAAGGAAGGGTGAGCCTTTCGTCTCATTAGGTCCTGGTCATCTCTGACACCTGGTGCCTGGAACAAGCTGTCCTGTGCCCCAGGTCCCAGCTCTGTGTGTTCTGGTGTATAGCTTTAATCCTCTGGCCTGTCAGCCAGCAAGAGTGAGTAGCAGCTCCCGGTTCTTGCAAAGGTCACCACAGGCCAGAAGCCAACTGGATGCTGGTGACAGTTCCTCCAGGCACATGGGAATGTATCTTTGCAGCTGTTTGTAATTGCAGCCAGGAGCCTCATGGGAGCCTTCCCAGTCTCTGTGCACTTTGTTACCTTCTTGTCACCCTGTCTGAAATCCAGAGTGGCTAGAGGCAGGGAACAAAGGCCTACCTGGGCTCTCAGGCCACAGGATTTGTTTTAGGAATAGCATAGATTTTTTTCAGCCCAGGGGATCAGAAAGAACCACAGAGAAATGTAAATAGTGATGTGGGAGTGGAGGAATGGCAAAGGTTTCTTCTCCTTTCTTGAGGTTGTAACATTGTTTAATAATAGTAATTCTCCGTGCACATAACCCTTTCCCATACTTCTTGTTCTGGGAGCAAGGAGGAGGCTTTCCCTACAGTCTCGGGAAGGCTTGAGTCAGGGCTTTACCCTCCCAGCTTTGAAAACCCAGAATCATGGAACTTTCAGGTCAGGAAAAAAGGACCCCGCAAGCTCTCCGTGCCAGTGTTTCCAAAGTACGGGAGTTCACAGACCACCATTTTTTTTTAAACTCTGGTGACAGAGTTGCCAACTTATTTTGCTGACAACATTAAATCAGTCAACTGCCAGCCATTCATCACCATTTCATAAAAGGACTTTTTAAAAAAATTTTTTTAATGTTTATTTATTTTTTAAGAATGAGAAAGAGCATGAGTGGGGGAGAGGCAGAGAGAGAGGGAGACACAGAATCCAAAGTAGGCTCCAGGTTCTGAGCTGTCAGCACAGAGCCCGATGCGGGGATCGAACTCACAGAACATGAGATCATGACCTGAGCTGAAGTCGGACGCCTAACTGACTGAGCCACCCAGGTGCCCCCATAAAAGGACTTTTTTTTTTTTAATTTTTTTTTCAACGTTTATTTATTTTTGGGACAGAGAGAGACAGAGCATGAACGGGGGAGGGGCAGAGAGAGAGGGAGACACAGAATCGGAAACAGGCTCCAGGCTCCGAGCCATCAGCCCAGAGCCTGACGTGGGGCTCGAACTCACGGACCGCGAGATCGTGACCTGGCTGAAGTCGGACGCTTAACCGACTGCGCCACCCAGGCGCCCCCATAAAAGGACTTTTTAAAAAAATGTTTATTTTGAGAGAGAGAGACATAGAGTGAGAGTGGGGAAGGGGCAGAGAGAGAGAGGAAGGAGGGAGGGAGAGAGGGAGGGAGGGGGAGAGAGAGAGAGAGAGAGAGAGAGAGAGAGAGAGAGAGAGAGAGAGAGAGAGAGAGAGAGTATCTCAAACAGGCTCCAGGCTTGATCTCACGAACCATGAAATCATGACCTGAGCCGAAATCCAAAGTCAGATGCTTAACGGACTGAGCCACCCAAGCACCCTGAGAAAGGACTTTTTAACAACAATCAGGAACAAAGAGACACCTGTCACTTCTCATGAATCTTAAATTCAAAACATTCGCCTTTAACAAGAACTCTGAACTACCTTGTTCTGATTATTGTGACTGTGACACAGACCAGTGAAATCTGTCGCAGACTGGTCTGGATGTCTTATTTGCCAGGGGTCTGCAGCTGTCATCCTTTGGTTGGAAGTGCTGGCTGCATATTGGACTCACCAGAGAAGCAGTTACAAACTAATACGGGTATCTAGGCCCCACCCCGAGACACTCTGATATACTTAGTCCAGGTAGGGCTCCCCCGGTGATTTTATTTTGCAGCCAGAATTGAGAATCACATGTGTAATCCAGTCCCCCTTCTGATGCATGAAACCCTGGTATAGCAGTTCTACCAAGTGTGCGTACAGCCAGGACAAACGACCTCAATGTTTGGGAGGCTCCCATCTCTTAAGTCTCCCCAGACTCTGATTTGAAGGAAAGGATTTCCTAAAGGTCAGGATCAGAGAGGGGAAGGGAACTTCTGTTCATTAAGTGCCTGCTGGGACCCAGACCCAGTGGTAAGTTGTTTTTTTTAAAGGTGCTCTTGGGGCGCCTGGGTGGCTCAGTTGGCTAAGCGTCCGACTTCGGCTCAGGTCACGATCTCACAGCCCGTGAGTTCGAGCCCCGCGTCAGGCTCTGGGCTGATGGCTCGGAGCCTGGAGCCTGTTTCCGATTCTGTGTCTCCCTCTCTCTCTGCCCTTCCCCCGTTCATGCTCTGTCTCTCTGTGTCTCAAAAATAAATAAACGTGAAAAAAAATTTTTTAAGGTGCTCTCTTAGTTTATTTTAAGTAATACTTATTACTTTCTTTAAAATACAATAAAGTGTAAAGAAAGAAATAAAAATAGCACATAATCCTACTGTCACATACCCCTAATTGAGTTAAAAGGTAGGAGGAGCACAGTGTGATAGGCAGAAAATGCTCCCTCCCACAAAGATGTCCACATAATCCCCAGAACCTGTGAATATATTACCTTATGTGGCAAAAGGACTTAAAGTTAAGGCTTTTCAGATGGGGAAATTAGTCTGGATTATCCAGGTGAGCCCAGTGTAATCTGCAAGGGCCCTTAGAAAGTGGAAGAGCTGGAGGAGGGAAATCTCTTCCATATGGTTTTGCTGTGAACCTGAAGCTGCTCTAAAAACTAAAGTCTATTTTTCTAAAAAAAAAGTGGAAGAGGGAAGCAAAAGAGGAGGTCTGAGTGATGCAGGGTAGCAAGGACTTATTTGGCATTGCTGGGTGGAGTAGGAAGGGGGTTGTGAGGTGAACTCAGGCCGCTGCCTCGCTGCAAAGGCAAACGGATGGCTTCTGCCCTAGAGTTTCCAGCGGGCACACAGGTACCTTGATTTTATAGCCTGTGAGACCCAGAACTGTAATATAAGCTGTATTGTTTAAACCACCAAGTTTGTGGTGATTTGTTACAGCAGCCTTAGAAAATAGTAATATATCTGTGCCGGGTTTTTCACATATCTTGTTTAATTCATGTAACCTCCTATGAAGTAGACCCTATTCTAGCCCTGTTTTAGAGATAGGAAAGCTGAGACAGAGAAACTTGCTGGCAGAGCAGGGATTTTAACCAAGGTCTTTGTATTTCTGAGGCCAAGTTTGGGCTGCACTGTCCTGCTCCTTACCTCCAGCTGCACTCTGCCTGCCTGCCCATACCACCGTGTGTAGCAGGTCCTCCCTGGGGCTTTGGGGAGAGCCTCTCCCTGGTGGGATTCTTCAATCCTTCTGGGAGTGTGGGGCGGTGATGTTAGAGGGAGGGTGTCAGAAGAGCTCTTCAAATCCTCCAAGGAAGAGTGAAGGACATTTGAAGAGCAAGGCAGACAACCTAAGACGTGAGTTAAGGAAAATGGAAAGCATTTCCTAAGACCCAGGGCTGTGGCACCACAGAGACTCACCGTGGGGCTCTAATCTCCATAGGTTCACACTGCCCTTCCTGTCCATGATCCCATGTGGACAGACAGCACCCTGCTTGGGGATGGGAGAAATTACCCTTGGACACCCCTAGATTGTGGGGCAGAGGGCATTGTCTTGCTAAAACGCTCCCTTTGTGGTGCCCAGAGGCATTCACAGCATTGCCACCTGTAACTAGCCAGGCCCACAGTGGGAGGTGCAGAGTCCAAACGTAGGACTTCACACCAGCTTTGGGCATGGGGAGCCATTGACTCAAGGGTTTGAGGCTTGCCTCTTGGCACCCCAGAATCTCTGAATCTGGGGGAGGGTTTCTGCCTTTGAGCTACCCAGGCTCTCCCTGGGCTTCTTCGTCCTGTGGAGCCATGCCCATAAGAAAGGGTTCCAAGGAGAATCAACGTTTGGTTAACTGTGAGTGTCTGTCTTTGCAGTCCTGAGAAACATCTTTGTCCTCGCCTGCATCATTATCGTCTGCTCCCTGCTCTTCCCTGTCCTGTGGCACCTCTGGATTTATGCAGGAAGTGCCAACTCTAATTTCTTTTATGCCATCACATTGACCTTCAACGTTGGGCAGGTAAGAGCACTGCATGGGGATTCATTTTGTAGCCTCAGACATTCAGCAGAGGCCCTGGGTTCTGCAAACTAGGGGTTTGGGTGTGAGTGAGGGGACAGTTTGCCTGAAGTAGCTCATGGTCCAGTAGAGAGGATTAAAGAGAGCAAAGGAAAGGTGAATTCAGCCAGCATTTACTGGGCACCATGCTGAGCTATCACCCCATTGATTCTCACAGCAAGTCTGTGAGATAGTGTTATCACTAGTTTACAAATAGTAACGGAGCCTCACACAGGTTGTCTCTTGCCCAAGGTCATCGGAGGAACCAAGAACCAAATTCAGGGAAGGCTCCATTTCTGAGGCCACCCTCTTTCTATAACAGTGCCTGGGCTGTGTGTCACTGTACTGAGTGCAGTGTGTGTGGTGGGCAGAGGCAGGAGGAGGAGAGACTTTTCAGACTCTGGGAGAGCAGGGGCAAAGGCAGCAAGATGAGAAAATAGTTTGGTCTAGCTGTTGGGTAAGTTTGGAGCACAGATGGTGGGGCTGGGAATAGTGGGTGAGGAGGCTGTAGGGGTCAGAGGTACCAGCTAGGAACTCTGATCTCCCCCTGACCCAGGGGAAGCCCCTCCCTTGGTGCCATAGAGCAGTGGTTCTCAGAGCGAGAGGGTGGTTGTTAAGAATGCAGATTCCCTGTTAGTGTTTTAAATCCTATGGTTACGTTATGACTGTCACAATTACATGGCTTTGATTGTTAAAAAAACAAACACAAAACATTCTCTGACCCTACTCCCAAGAATGTTGAGTCAATAGATGTGGAAAACAGCGTCAGGAGTTTGTATTTTTAATAAGCTTTCTCAGAGACTCTGTTGCAGGTGGTCTAGCAAACTTTTCTGAAGTTCCCTTAGGTCAGCTCTGTCCTCCTTGTGCGGTCTTATGAGAATCAGTTGTACCATTTACCATTTCAATGGCTGTTGGTGCAGCCAGGCATTTCCTGTGCGTTATGGGCTGGATGGGAAGCCAGGCTAGCTGGAGAGACTAATGATGCCAGTGAAGAGTCCCCGGAGGAGATCCTTCCCTCCAAGGTTAGCTGCTGGGAAAGAAGGAGGGAGGAGTTTGGGCTTTTGCAGTGAGTGATGGGTCTGGTATTTCCTGCACGGACATTTCTGGACAATTAACGTCCAGCCCAGCTATTTATCTTGGTTTGTGAACAGCAGGAAGAGAGACAGAGGGCCCTGTAGCCCGGGTGGGACTGTGCCGGAGGGTCTGCTCGGCCTGTCGCACACAGGCTGTTCATGGTAGATGCTCGGCACCTCCTGTGTCCTGTGCCGACAGAAATCTGCAGGATTCAACTTAACACCTCGAGAAAATCCAAAAGGTTGTTCTGGCCCTTGTGTCTTGCTGAAATCCCTTAATTATCCTTTGAAAGTGATGGCTGGCATGTGAGGGCATTGGACCTGCCCTGGGCCTCTGTGGGGCTTGGCAATCTCCACTGAAATAGTCCACAGCTTGTCATCAGGTCATAAGTGTCAGGTGTGGGTCAGAAATACAGTTGCAGTGATTATGAAGTATTTGTGGAACTTGCCAGATAACAGCTTTTTCCCCCTGTGGTTGCCATTAGGAGGGAGGGTCTCTGTAAATGGCATGGGAGGTGTTTGCAAGTGCTCAGGTGACTTCTAAGGCAGGAGAGACTGAATTGTTGGAAAATAGGGCTGGGGTTGGGAACGAAAGGAGTGTGCTAGTGGCTGAGCTATGGAGAAAATTCAGGCTGAGCTCTTGGCATTGTCTTTTACCTTTTTTCTTTTAATCTCTTTTTAAAATGTACTTTTAGTCACACAAGTAATACATGAATTCACTGCTGGGATGAGAAAGCAAACAAAATAGAAGCATATGGAACAAAAAGTAAAGGTCCATGTCTTCCCACCCCAGGGCATATATCATGATCAGGATCAGTTTGATGCATCTTTGCAGACATTCTCTGTGCTTTTACAGACAGCTCTCAGTACGTATGCACACATACAGAACTTTCTTGTTTATATAAAGAAATGGCCTCCTACTCTAGGTGCTGCTAGTTGGCTTGCAGTTTTTCACTTGGTGATCTCCTCTTGATAATGGTTCTCAGAGGCTGTGGGTAGGAGGAGCTTGATTTATTTGACTAGGTAGGCCCCTACTGATGGACGTTGAGGTTGCTTCTGGTGGTTCTGCTATAAACAGCATAAATGCTATAAATGCCTTGGGCATCCCTCCATTGAATCTCATATAGTGTTTTCTTTTTCTTTTTCTTTCTTTTTCTTTTTTCTTTTTTTTTTTTCTTTTCCTCGTTTCCTCTCCTCTCCTCGTTTCCTCTCCTCTCCTCGTTTCCTCTCCTCTCCTCGTTTCCTCTCCTCTCCTCGTTTCCTCTCCTCTCCTCGTTTCCTCTCCTCTCCTCGTTTCCTCTCCTCTCCTCGTTTCCTCTCCTCTCCTCGTTTCCTCTCCTCTCCTCGTTTCCTCTCCTCTCCTCGTTTCCTCTCCTCTCCTCGTTTCCTCTCCTCTCCTCGTTTCCTCTCCTCTCCTCTTTTTCTTTTTCTTTTCTAAGATTTTTATTTATTTATTTTGAGAGAGAGTGAGAAAGCTCCAGCAGGGGAGGGGCAGAGAGAGAGGCATGAGCGAAAATCCCAAACAGGCTCGGCACTGTCTCCACAGAGCCCGATGTGGGACTCAAACTCATGAACCGTGAGATCATGGCCTCAGCCAAAGTCGGATGCTTAACCAACAGACCCACCCAGGTGCCCCTCATATACCATTTTCTTAAGATAAACTCCAGGTGGTGGGATTTACTGGGTCAGAGGACATGTGCATTGTGCATTTTTGGCAGATATTGCCATGTTGCCCTTCAGACAGGTCATACCAACCTCCTTGGCTCTTAGCTGTGGTCTGTAGTGCTTATAAACTGGAAGTTTGTGCAGACATTGGCACACCTTTGTCATCGGCCACCTTGGGTCTGGACTCTGTGGCTCTGAGTCAGACAACTTTGTCAGGTCGAGTGTTTTCTGGGACTGCTGGCTTTGTTTGGGCTTTGTGGCTGCTGCTGCCAGCTCACTAAAGGGACATATCACATGGGGCACTTATTCACCAAGGCAGTCACTCAAGTCCTGTCCCTGTCCTGGAGGATTGACTGAGGTAGAAGAGTGCCCCTCATGAGGGTTATACACACCTGCCTTCAGGCTGTTTGGGAGCAACAGAGGACAAATATGAGACATTTAGAATTTTAGTAAACTGTTGAGTATCTGCTCCTTAAAAAGACCTTCCACAAGGTTCCCCTGCCTCACTGTCTCTTCTTAGCCCCGTTTGTTTCTTCCAAGCACTTATCCCAGTTTGTAACTTTACATTACTTGCTTCTCTCTCTGCCTCCCAGACCAGACCTGCTTGTAAGCTTCTTGCCAGCAGAGATCTGCCTGTCCTTCCCACTGCAGGCAGCTTTGGGTTTGGCAGAGGGCAGGTGTTTAGCAAACACTTGTTGAATGAATGAATGAAACAAAGATAGCCAGGGAGAACATTGTGTGATTAATGGCCAAGTGGGGAGAGTAACCGCTGGAGGAATCTAGAGGGAATCTTTCCTGTTGTGAGTGGTCAGGGAATGCCCTGGGGAGCAAGGAGTAGCAGCTGGGCCTTTTAAACTTGGAGAGTGAAAGGTCTGGGAAGTGGGCAGGTTGGGGGCCAGGGCACCCCTCTGGCAGAGGTTAGTGGCTAGCAGCTCTGTCCTTAACCCTTCTCCAGCTTCTGCCAGAACCTGGTCTCTGTGGCTGATGAAGCCCCTACATGTCCTCCACAGCTCAAGCCAGGTCCACTTCTATCTGACCTACAGTCAGTGCTGCCATTGAGATGTATGGCATTTGGGGACATACCTTCAATCCCACAGCTGGCTGTTTTCAGCTCTTCTAGCTGGAATGATGTCTTAGAGTTCTTGGTCCTCCCTCTCCCCTCCCTGGGCAAGACTGATCAAGCTGTCCTGGGAAGAGCTGGATTTTCAGCAGGCATCAGGAGCCCAGTCCATCATTGCTGAATGCAGAGACCACCTTGACCCACAGATTTTAAGTCCTGCTCTGTTTGAGTTGGTCAGTGCCACACTTTGTTATACAACAATCTGTGTTGGTAAATTCTTAGTTACACTGGCAGATAAACCAGTGACTTAGGTTCCATCCTTTCCCCTTGGGGCCATTAAGTATTTTTCAGCATGTGGCATGGATCATTTGTTAATTATAATTGTGCCTCAGAGTCAGTAACCAGGAAATGACAACAGTAAAACATCCATAGGGTGTGAGTGCATGCACGCTCATGCACATGTGTAAGAAAGGTGGGGGAGGAGGAGAGATTGAGGTAGATTGGTTGGTTGAGGTCCTCTTCTACTTCCTCACTGTGTGACCTTCAGCAAGTAACTTGACTTCTTTGATTTGCAGTGTTCTTTTTTTTTATGGGCAGAAAACTTTGATTTTTAAAAAAATTTTTTTAAACTTACTATTTTTTAAATTTAAATCCAAGTTAGTTAATATATAGTGTAATAATGGTCTCAGGAGTAGAATTTAGTGATTTATCACTTACATATAACACCCAGTGCTTATCCCAACAAGTACCCTCCTTAATGCCCCTCGCCCATTTAGCCTATCCCCCCCACCCCGCCAGCAACCCTCAGTTTGTTCTCTGTATTTAAGAATCTCTTAGGATTTGTCTCCCTCTCTGTTTTTATATTATTTTTGCTTCCCTTCCCTTATGTTCATCTGTTTTGTATCTTAAATTCCACATATGAGTGAAGTCATAATTATGATTATTTGTCTTTCTCTGACTGACTTATTGGGTTGTAGTGTTCTTAAAACCAGGGATGACAACCCAGCCTCCCTGGATTTGGGCATGTGTAGGTCCTGTTGCTATTATCATATGTTAACATGAGAAGTAGCACCAGTGACCTGCTATTCAGATACCCAGAGCAAATTCCCAGGGAAACATTCGGACAAAACAAACTTCTTCCCTTTTTTTTTTTAAAACAAAAAAACAAAACTCTTTTCTTCTGCAGGTCAGCAACCAGCAGAAGAAAAATAGTCATCAAAGATTATATATAAACAAAAAGTAACGTGTTTAAATTTAGCTTTTTTAAAGGAGTAAGATAAAACATCTGACTCACCCTAATTCATCTTAAAAACAGGAAACATAAGGAAATCTCCCCCTAAAATTATAATTAATAGTGGCTCATGTTTAAAGTGTGCCTACTAGGAGCCAGGCCCGTATGATCCCTTTAATCTTCTGGATCATGTGCTTGTGTGGCCTTCTGGACCTTTCCCTATACATTCCCATGTACTTGTGTGCTCCTGGAGAAGAGCTTTATTTGTGTGTGTGTGTGTGTGTGTGTGTGTGTGTGCGTGTGTGTGTGTTTTATTATTGGCAACATGATGGAGTATGACTTTTTTCCTTTCAATAAAACATCTTGGTGATCTTTTCTTGTTTGTATAAGAGGGAAGTGCCTCACCACAGTTGATGGAGCTGCTCCCCTCCTGATAGCTTCTTAAGCTGTTTTTCTTTGTTCTTGTATAATAAGGAATACACTTAGTCCCCTTATAACTGCCTTTTGAGGGAGGCACCAGTACAAATGACCAAGTGGAGGCCTGGAAGTCCCCAAGCTCTGAGGGGTGTGTTTATTTATGCTCATTTGTCGTGTCCTCTTGTTACACTGGAGGTTCCATGAGGGCAGCTCTAGGTCTGTCTTCTTCACAAGTGTATCACCAGCACCAGGAATATTCAGTGACTGTTTATTGATAAATAAATGGAATGAGCTGGAATCCGAAACCACATTTTATGACCAGTGATCCCATATAATCCTGTGTACCCTAACCTCCCAGTCCTAGTATCTGTTTAGGACAAAGCTGGGCCTGTGGCAGGTCCTGCTGGATTCCTAGGGGGTCAGAGCCGACCCCACGTGGCTGACCCTGAAAGCCCTGCTCCTGTTCTGTGTCCGTGTCCAAAATGGATCCCCAGTGTCCAGAGAGTGTCCCAGCAGGTCCATGAACTGCTGCCTCCTCACCATGGGCTGCCGGCTCTGATCCCTTCTCCTTGTAGTATAGAACCTGTAGATCCTAGGCTGGCCCTGCCTTGGCCATTCTGCTGTCTTCAAGGAAGCCTGGAGCCTTGGGGTCCTGCCACAAACCCTCTGACATGTTGGGTCCTGCTCAGGACTGGCTTATTTGCTCCAGCACAAATGAAACCACAGTCCTGTCTCCTGGAATTACCTTTTAGTTGGTCTGGTGTGTCATTCTGGGGAATGGGACAATGAGGAAATAAATGTCTGGGGACATGTTGGGCAGATCATCAGTGTTTGGGTGGTGCATAGCCCCCATTTGTGGACAGCCAGGGCCCATTTCAGATTTAATCCTTGCTTTGTGTGTGGTCCTGACTGCAAGATCCAGGGTATGTGTGTGGGGCGGTGGGGGAAGAGGTCTTCCTCCTGACACGAGGGGCCTGTGGCCCAGGCTGAAGCCCTTGCTGTCGTCCAGCTCAGTGTGTGTGTTTACTTTGCTTTCCTTCCAGGTGGCATTTTGCCAGGTCTTCATTCATTCCTTCATCCCTCCTGTCTTCAAACTCTGTGCTCAGCATCCCAAGCGTGGCTCTCACAGGCCCTTCCCTGCCTTCTCTCCTCCTACAGCCAGAGTGACAGGAAAAGCCTGAGCTAAATATAGGGGGGCAAGGCCAGCAGAAAGCCTGGGTTTGGAGGTCTAGCCTCGATGGTGACTCCCAGCCCCTCTGTCATGGCTTGCTGGCCTTAGGCAAGTCACATAAGTTCTTGGGCCTAATTAATTTATTTGTATATATTGGGCATTTGTTATGTGCCAGGCACTCTGCTAGCACAGTGTGAATGAGATACAGCCCTGCCTCCTCGGAGCCCAAGGTCTGTGGGAGAGAAAGAAAAGGAACTGGTCAGGGTCAGGGCAGCTGGGTGGTGCTGTGGATGGGTTAAAGAGGCTGGGGAGCTCAGAACTGAGGCGGGTAAGGAAGCTTCTGTGGGGAGGCAGCCTGTACGTGGCATCCCCGGGGCAGGTAGATGCAAACCTGGCTCTGGGTGGTGAGACCTGGGAGGAAGAGAGCATGAGTGAGGGAGTGTGGAAGGCAGTTCTGCGGGGCTGGCATGCCCTGCCAGAGGGTGGGAGCCCTAGCATGCTGAGTACTGGGCTGAGTCTGTGGTTTTAGGCTGAGGATAACTGTGATCCCATCTTTGCTTGGAAAACCTCACCATGCCAGGAGGGGGAGAGGTGAGGGGTGTGAGCTGGAATCTGGAGCCCAGGGAGGCTGTTTAAATCTGGTGAGAGGTGATAGCGGCCTCTGTTTCTCTGCCTACAAGAAGGGTGGCTGTGAGGACTCAGTACAGGGTTGGGTGGGGAAAGCTTTTGTGAATTGAAAAGAGCCACCTGGATGACAATTGCCATCATACCGGCTTTGGTCTTACACTGTGGCCTTCCAGACCCCAAGACGGAGGTATAGTGACTTTCCTGTTACTTTGCATCTTTAGAGATAGAGGGTGGAGCTCGGTTCTCCGCCATCATCTCCCGCATGTGTCCACTCAGGCCTGAGTTGGGTCACGCCAAAGCCCCGTCCAGCTCCACGAGTCAGCCGTCGGCCCCTCTGGCTCCCACGTTCCTGGACCCCAGGCAGCGTGGGCAGAGGATGCTGTGCTTTGATTGTTGATGGAAACAACCACGTGAGCTCCCGCAGGTGCAGGTTAGCTGTCCAGTGTCAGCATCTCCAGCCCAAGCAGTAGACCTGGGGAACTGCGACATGCCTGGGGTGACAGCAGCTGCTTCTCTGGGAAGTGGCAGCCTAGGTGCCAGTGTTGGCCGAGGCTGCTCTTGTGAGCCCCACAGCTTCTAGACGCACCAAGGTAACAGCCTTCACTGGTTCGGATGTCTCTGATACTTATTTTGCCTTTTCCCAAAAAACTCTTTTCCTGGCTAAGTGTCAGGACTGGGGCCTGGGAGCACAGGCTCATCAGGGGTGTTAGTGTAGACCAAGGGCCAGCATGGGCCCATAACAGGACCCAGGTACAGACCTTTTGCTCCCCAGAATCCTTAACTGGGAGGGGCTGTGGGGAGGATGGGAAGAAGTAGGGCTTGGGCCTCAGGCAGGACTGGCATTGCAGCCCAAATGCTTCCCTTACTCCCATGTGACCCTGGGCAAGACCCTTGAGCTTGGAGTTTGCTCATCTCTGAGTGGGGCTTATAAACCCTACCCCAGAATGTTGTGAAAATTCAGTGATGTGCTTTTTTTAAATTCAAGTCCAGTTGACACACAATGTTACATTGGTTTCAGGTGTACAGCCTAGTGATTGGACAGCTCACTTATGCTGTGCCTAGAAGTGTAACTGCCATCTGTCCCCATACCGCGCTATTACAGTGCCATTGACTGGTCCCTGTGCTGTACCTTTCATTCCTGTGACTTTTCATTCCATGATGGGAAGCCTGTACTTCCCACTCCCCTTCACCCATTTTGCCCATCCCCCAACCCTCTAATGATTTTTTTAATTAAAGAGCCTGGTCCGGAGCAGCTACCCAGAAGTTGTTGGTTTCCGTGTCTCTCCACTTCCCCACCCTGTAATGGAGCATGTTCTAACCATTTTATTCCACTTGTGAAGTGCCTCTCCCTGTCACTGGCCATCCTTTTATCAGCTACCTCATTAAATCTTCATCGTGGCCCAAAAGATAGTGCTGGAACCGTCATGGCTGCCAGTGAGAGAAATGTGGTCTGACTGAGCCCTCACAAGGGGGAGGGGACCAGCAAAGCACTCCCAGAGTGCCAGCCCTTTCCTGGGTCTGGGGTCACAGAGCTGGAGCAGATGCCATCCCATCTGGTTGGGAGGCCAACAGGAAGTGACTTCATCCCAGGGATCACATAACTGAGCATGGGGTTAGGGAAGAATCTGGGGCAGGAGATGCAGATGATTCCTTTCTAGGGATAAGCAGGAGCCCTTTGTGGGAAGAGCCATAACAGCTGAGGCAGTAAGGTGTGGCCACAAAGTGTTTTCAGGACCAGGCTGTGTTCAGGGCTCCTTGGCCATGTGGGTGTGGTGCGGAGCAGAGTGGGGCACTGGGGGCTTCTGAGCAGACAAGTGAAGGGTTCGTTCGTGTGGGGGGGGGGGTGGGGAGAGACAGACAGACAGACAGACACTGAGAACCTGAGAGAGATCCCTCAGGGGCCAG